>NC_064433.1:160934801-161245327 GCF_023343835.1 Lagopus muta
TACTTACTCTGTTATGTTAAATCTGTTTTTAAAACTAAGATAAACTGTATTTAAATATAGGAAGCAGACTGTAAATAAACAGTTTATTCTAAAAGACAAAAAAATCTCCTCAAGTTTTCAGTGAATATGCCATTTCCTGGGAAAGAATAGTCCTTTTTGGCAACTAGAATGTGTTGAACCCCTTAGCACTTGAAGGCAGTAAATCTTGCCTCTAGTAAGCTTGAAAATCTATAATTTATCATCATGTTGTAGTGCAGTCAGATCATCTTGCATAGAGAAATAATCATTTTATCAAGCACGTTAAACGTGCAGTGTGGTGAAACCATGTATGGAGTGTCGTGTTCAGTTCTGGGCTCTTCAGTTCTAGGAAGATAGGGGACTTCCAGAAAGAGCCCACAGAGGGCCACGGAGATGATTAGGGATCTGAAGCATCTCCCTTACGGGGAAAGGCTGAGAGACCTGGGACTGTTCAGCCCAGGGAAGAGATAGCTGAGAGGGGTTCTTATCATTGCGTATAAATATTTAATGGCAGAAAGTCAAGTGGATGGGGCCAAGCAATTTTCAGTGGTCCCTACAACAAGACAAAGGGCAATAGACATAAACTGGAACAGAAGAAATTCCACATGAATATGAAGAAAAGCTTCTTTACTGAGTGACAGAGCACAGGAACAAGTTGCTCAGGGAGGTTGTGGAGTTCCCTTCTCTGGAGATATTCAAAACTCACCTGAGCTCTTTCCTTTGAAATCTACGCTATGGAACCTGCTTTAGCAGGGGAGTTGGACTCCCTCATCTCCAAAGGTCCCTTCTAACCCTATGATTCTGTGATAAAATAAGAAACATGTTTGCATACGAGGTCTCAAAAAGATTTTATATGTTCATATGCTTACTTCAAATAGAAACAGTCCAAAATTTGTGTCCATCATTTCAATCTAAATTCAGCTCCATGTTTCTGAATAGATCTATTAATCCAGATCCTTTTAACTTCTCTGTTGGTAACATCAAAGGGAAAATATCTGCTCATGGAGAATCCTTGTCTGCCTGCATTTTTACTATGTTGAGACACCAATAACTGGAGTATGGGCCATGACACTGACTATTATGCCTTATAGTTTAGGATTTTGGATATTGGTGAAATCACAACATTTAGAAAGGGAGATTTTTAAATGAAGCTGCAACTAAAAATCTGACTTCTTTTGAAAGTCAGTGGGAATAAGGTAGCCAAATGTCTTCTGTGCCTTTGAAAATCTCTGCATAAGTTTATGAATTTGATCACAACAGTGGCCCTCTAATCTATGAATCTTTTAACCTTCCTATCATGGGATTTAGACTAATTTTCAGCTCATAGATTGGTTACGCTGAGATCCACTTCATTTACTTACTGATGGGATTTATTTTTCGCTCTTTTATGCTGAAGGAAATGTAAAACACTCTGGCAATTCATGGCACCTATTGTTGATTTTGTTTGTTTTCTAGAAGTTTTTTTGGCAGATGACCATTTCTGTATGAGTTATTTAAGACAAACAACATGGTTTAAGTCAAACAGTTTAAGTTTTTATTATGTGCTTTAATATGATTACAAAGGTAAAGAGAGCATGTAATCAGCAAAAAAAGAAAGCAAGCACACTGCAGGACTGGAAGAGAAAGTGTACTTTGATTTTTCCCTCCCCAGTGATGCATGGCTGAGAGGACATTATGGATTCATACACGATTGCTGTATTCCAGGAGGACTGCAAAGTGACTTTCTTTTTTCTCTGTAAGACTTACTCCCGAAACAACACAGTGAGACAAAGAATGGATAGTTCTTTTTTTTTTTTTTTTTTTCTTTTTGTTCTCTATCTGTCTTTTTTTGTCCTTCAAAATTATCATGAAAAAATCTTAGGATTTTTCTAAGGAACTTAGAGTCTGATGCAATAAATAGTAGTTTCTTTGTACTACATAGAAAACTGTTTCCAGCATTGTAAATTGGATTAAAAAGACTAATTCTACAAAATCTTGCACTGCATATACCATCATCTAACCACCATTCTTGCATTATTAAAAGACAGTGCAATTAAAAAAAAGTTGAATTCATCTGAAATATAAACAATTACTTATCTAGTTTTAATTCTTCAATTTTCCCTCTTTTAACCTCTTTTAGTTTGCAAATTTGTGAATCAGGAACAATACTTGCACATTCTGAAATATTTCTAAGTTCATTCATTTAGATTACTTACCTATCATTCATAGCCTCCATATGCTCGGAGTGAATCTTTACAAGTGCAAGAATCTGTTAAATGTACAAGAACATATACTTATGGTGAAAGAAATAAAGATTTCCTTGCATTTGGGATATCTGCTTCCTAGTAAAGAAAATCCTCGTTAAATCCATTAGTAGCCATTTTACTGATTTTAGAATTTCATTGTAAAGTGTATTATTTGCTAATTGTGTGGATTTACAATATACTGGGGAGCAGTTAGGATGAGGTAGTAAGGGTAGTTGTTTTTCTCATCAACAGTAACCATGATGGAATAATTCTAGACATTCTGCTCCAGCTATAAAGATCTAGAAATGCCTTTAGCCAAAGTTTTTCAGAAGGACACTATAGGTTCAATTCAGTTGTCTGAACTCAGCTGTTTAGTGCTGCCTGAAATACTTCACAGTGCTGCAGACCTTCATTATGATCAGGTTGTTGTCTTATGTTTACTGTCTTTGAATGAATGCCACAAATATTCTAGCTGTCTCAGTGGTACTAAATACATATGTGTTGGCAGATGAGTCAGGGCTTGGTTCCAGACTGTTATTAAAAATGCTCTGCCTTCATCATGCTATCTGGTTGTTGATCTCTCATTACAGAAATCTGATCAGCACGGCAGTGGAGTGCAAATCTTCACACCGTAAGTTAATCGCATTTGTTCAGCCATGCTGTGGACTATACTGTTTGTGTTGACTAGCTCTCCACGAACAACATTTGGAACACTTAGTGCACATGTAAACATCTTTATGTACTCCAATTCTATATTCTAGAATCTTGAGCTGATATCTATCTTATTTCATTGAAGAAAACTGTTATTTGTGGGGCTTGAAATCTTCTATCTCTATTGATATTCAGGTGAATTGCTAGTGTTCTCTTCTATCACTCAACACAGAAAATCAGAGAAGGGTTAGAACTGATTCCCATTATATGTAAATATAAATATCAGTATATAATCAGCATATGGTTTATACATTTGTGTACGCATTATTATTTTGCTATCCTTTTAGCCCTTTAGAGGGAGTCACTTGATATGAAAAGCTTATAATCACTGAAAGAACATATCTGTATAAATGAAATTGTCTCAGATATTTCAGAATTCCACAGAATACCTAAAATTTTTATAACAATTGGAAAATGGTATGTAATAATAGTGGAAATAGGGATACCAGCAATATGGAAAAGTCTGTATAATTTCTAGGACATATGCTGTAATGTCTACATTATACTGTGTTATTCCTCCTATATACCATAAACTGCTCTGGAGCTTGTATGAGTAGAGATATTCAATTGTGTATCAGGGAGGAATAAAACTGGTTCTGTCTGAAGGAAAATTTTGTAATGGCTGGTTTTGTGTACCCAAAGGCACTTATACATGTGTTTGAAATTGCTGAGATTGAAATTAACCCTGAAATGCCTTATTATACATTAAAAAAAAAAAAGTTTTTGGATGAACAGAAGACTAAATTTAGGGACAGTTTCTTATAATGAGAAAACAGGATATAAAGTTTAAGAGAAGTTAAGAAAAGAGAGTGAGGTGATTTAGAGGCAAGTAAATACAAAGTAAACTATTTATTGAATAATCAAAGTGAGGAAAAAGAGTATGCATTAATTCCTACAGAAAATAAAATAAAATTTAGATCCGTCAGGATTTCCTTCACATCTCTAACTTCCTCTTCCCCATCCCCCTCGCTCCCCCCTGTAATTCTAAGGCATAGATATTTAAAGAAATGCTTGACCGAATGACAGGTTCATGATTACGTTATATTAAAAATTTAACTATGAATATAAAACTTGAATTGCTTTTTCTTTTCCCAACCACTCTTACATAGGTTGTTCTGGAAGTAATGTCTCCTATTTATTTCCACAAAAACTAAAATAGATCAAATTCTCAGCTACAAAACACTATTTTTCAGCACAGTTACTATCATTAGCTGTGCGTTTTCACCAGTGATGAGCAAGAGCTTACATTTTTCACTCATAAATGTCTGCAGCAGTGGAGGTGACCCACTGTTGCTGTCACCATTGCTGAATTTTCCACCCATAACCTCACCATGCTTACATTAATTCTTTGGTCTCCATAAATGTTAGGGGAACATTGATAAATGTCAATGGGTGCAATTTTTTATGCATGGAGGAATTCAATAAAACATCTTCATATACACTTCCATATGAGATGCCATTTTGTTAGACCACCCCTCTGCTGTCATCTGTTGTGTGCCAACAATATCTAACGAAATAGTGATGGGAAGGTTCAACCTCTGTTGAGATACCAACCAACATCCACCTCTCATATCATAGGCCAACATAACAAAAAGGGAGGCATTAGTTTTGAAACAGCCTTCATATATCTGAGTTAATAAATGCTTGAGATAGTATAACTAGAGCAATTGAGTTTACTCATAGAAAAAAATAATGGTCAGTTTGTATGTGTCTGAATTTGTCTAGATATCTCAGGAAGAATTTTATTTCTCTCTTTTTTGTGGTAGTAAAGCTGTTGCTTTTTTTTCTAAGTAAAATCACATCACAGTTTAAGGACAAGTATTTTTCTTTGATCATTTAAATACTAATTAAAGTCACTTTTGAATTATTTATATATACATATTAAAAAGAGGTATGCTTAAGAATGACTGCCTATGATAATAATTGCTTTTGTGAATCCATAGCTTTTGTGGCCCACCAGCTTGATGAAAGGAAATCATGCAATCATGTCACAAAAAAATTTTGTTTTCGCGTTGCAAAAATTAGGCAATGAACTTCATTGTCACGAAGTGATACTAGTTAATTCCGTCACAACACAATCCACTAGCAGCCTAGTAAAAAGTTACCAATATAACATAATTTTAAGAGATTCCTAGCTGCAATAAAGGATTTTGATGTACCAGAACTTAATCTGAAAAACAAGATAGAAAATGTGGCACACTGTCATTGATCTTGAAGCAGATTATCTGCTTTCTTCAAAAGTAAGCACAGAGGCATGGCATATTATGTTGCCAACCAAATAAGGATTCCTATTAAGTTGTACTGTGCTAAAACAGTGACTAATATTTCTGAGAATTAACTTCAATGCAGACATCAGAATGTTACCAGAACTTTCTAATGTTCCTTGGGAAACACTGGAAAACATGAAAGTACCGAAGAAGTACACTGCAGTAGTTAAGATGATGTCAAATAAAAAAGAAGTGAAAAGAGAAAGCATGAACTTTCAGCACAGAATTTTGATGCTGAGAACAAAATTAATCAAGACACCAACGGACAAAGAAAGCAGAATTTCTTTAATCTTTAATTGCTTATACACCGATGTCAGGAGAATGGGTAATAAGCAAGCAGAATTGGAACTGCTTATTTATGAGCATAAGAATAGCCAGGTTGGTGTAGCAGATACCTGAGGGGACGATTCACAGTATTGGAATGTTAAATCAACATTTATGTTTCTTTTAGGAAGGGTCATTTAGGCAAAATAATAAAGTGTTGCACTTATGTGAAAAAAGAATGATCCTTTTATTTTATTTTATTTTATTTTATTTTTTGAATTAGGGACAAATTTAGATATATACTTTGGAAGATAGTCATTTATACGATTAATTCAGCAGCTACAAATACAGCACAAATGCATCTCAGCAGACATACAGAGCAAATTTACAAATTTACAAATATCAGATCACCAAATCATGCTGTACACTGGAAGACTGACTCCTTATGTACCTGAAAAACTCAGGAACATCTTAAAAAAATGAAACAGCTTTCAAGTGAGGGTCTCCATTCTTCATGACATAAAACAGAAGCTTTAGGCTACTATTGCTAAAATATCACTAGAATTTCTTATAATTATGTAGGAAAATTCTCCAATATCCCCTCAAAAATGCCATTACAATGAACTGGAGGGTATCCATAAAAGTACCACAGGATCAACTAAACAGATTAGGAGACCACTGCACAGTGGAAGACTCCTTATATTATCTGTCACACCAAAAGAAAGATTAAGAATGTCTGTATTTTGAGCCATAAGAAAATATGCTTAAAGGATATTGTCTCATGTTATGAGTTTATATTTTGGTGTTAGACATTTTCATTGGGTGCCTAGACCAAGCATTAGTCATAATGCATGTAAGCAGTTTCTGGATGACCACAGCACAGATTCCTCTGCTTTCAGCTATGAACTGTAAACGCAGATCTTGGAAATGAAAGGCTGTGATCCCAGAAATGGACAAAATTTTAAACTACTGGGCTAAATATTCAGGCAGTTTTAGGTTACTTTGTACAACAGGAAAACGTCAGTCATTGCTCTTTTTGAGTTGTACATTTTGTCCAAAGTATGCAGGTTGCACAAAATGCTGCTGAGTACTGATTGCATAATGAGCATCACCTTTGGATAATTAGAAGTATGGTAGAAAGGCATTGGGCATATTGTAGCTTGATAAGACTATATTTTTCTGTAGGTGAAGTCCACTTTTTTAATTACGCAAGCAGTGAAATACAGAAGTCCTTATCTGACTGCTTGACTGTTTATTACAGCACATCTTCTGAATGGGTTTATATATTAACATTAACATACTTATTTCCTGCTTATTGTATAGCAGGCAACTTTGCCAACTGCTATAAGTTTCATAGTGATGGAAGGGTAATGAGACAAAATGTCAAGCTATATGAAAAACAAAATAGTGTACCTTGTGCAAACCTTGTTCCTTGTAAACTATTTCTGCTCAAAGGTATTTATAAACTTAAACTGTGTCCCTAAACTGTAGAATTTAAATGCCAGAGGCTCTCTTCAGGGTAAGCATGTCTGCACTGTACTTGCACACAAAAAAATCTTTTAACCTATAGTAAGCTTGTGACAAATGTTTCTGCACTCCTTGATTTAAAAAGACAACAGGCAAGGTATTTTTCATGATTTTAAAAATATTCTTTCTTCTGCAGTTATAAAACCGCATCAGTTGTGTGAAATGGTAACGATAGAATAGAAGTGATTATAAAACCTGAAGACTGCTCTCATATATGAGGGCTGCTCTGAAAGTAATGTCTCCTATTTTATTAAGTTGGCCCATAATATCAGAGGAGGATGTTGGAGGTATGTCAGTAGAGATTGAATCTTCCTGCTAGTATTCCATTATATTTTGTTACCATATGACAGCTGGCAGTAGAGGGGTACTCTGACAAAATGGCATCTGACTTGGAAGTATATATGAAGGTGTGACGTTGAATTCCTCCATGCAGAAAAAATTGCACCCATTGGTCCTTATCAATCCTCTCTGAACATTCATGGTGACCAAACAGTGGATGTGAGCACAGTGAGATCGTGGATGATGTGTTTCAGCCATGGAGGCAGCAATGTAAAAGACGTGTTCTGGGTAGCCGTGCAGAATTTTTACAAGTAAGGCATGTAGGCTTCTGTATATCACTGGTGAAAATGCATAGCTAACAGTGTTGACTATGTTGAAAACTAGTGTTTTTCAGCTGAGAATTTGATCTATCAAATAGTGTTTCTGTATTCTTTGTTTCTGGTTTTTGTTTTTTGTTTTCGGTTTCTTGGTTTTTTGTTTTTTTTTTTTTTTTAATAGGAATTTGCATGTTCTGATTATTTATCTCAGAATTTTCAGCAGCCAAAAAAAGAACTCTGTAAGATACTCACTTGCCACAATGCTTTTATGTTTATATATTCTTAAGCATAAGAAATAATACTGAATTTGATCATTATAAAATTCCTCTGTTTACTTAAATTTGTTTGCATAACTGACTTTCTTTCCTATATCCTGATGCATCTGGTAATGAGTATTTCAGTGTGGATTTCTAGGGATCTATGTTGCATAGACACTAAACAAGTCAACTATTTTATGTGAAGTTTGTTCCCATTACCCTTGATACTTGGGACATTCAGCACATTACAAAAATAACAAAAAATAAACAGACATACAAAAGAAAAAAAACAAAAAAACACCAAAACCCAACAACAATACACATTTAGTTATTCAAAAATAAACTGTACGTCAGCTTTAACTCACATCTTTGTTTTATTTTTAAGAAAATCAACTATATTCCTGATCTTTACATGTGAAACACTGAAAGACACAGAATGACAACTACCAGAGCTTTATTGCTGTTCCCAGAACAGATCTGGTCATTACGCAGCATTTGTCATATAAAATGAATGTAAGGTTAGTAATTTCAGCCATATATCAAAAGGACCAAAAATACGGGGACTTGTTCTCCTTGGAATAGTGTCTCTAAGTAGTATTTGTGTGCTCTACATCTGTTACATGACAGGTTGTTAATGATGTGTGTGTTCATTAAAGGTAAAGTGCCTCCTGTGTGTTGTAGCCCTTAAATCTGTCTCTGAAATCCCTACTTCAGTACCCATGGTACATTTTCCTAGATTAAGCCCTCTGAGAGTTCCAAAGAATGACAGTAGCTGCTCTTCTCAATCAATTTTTCTGTCAGTGGTCACCATTGCTCATTTCTTTCAAGTCACATAAGAACCTTCACTGCTGAGTTATTTAAACAAAATAGAATAGAACCACAAGTCCTGATACCTGTTACTAAATATTATTAAATACAACTTCAAGGATTTCTGTAAACTGACTTGCTTTAGCAGTTCCTTAGGCATATTCATAATATTCATAAAAAATGTATTCTTTCTTTTATTTTATAGGATACTATTTTATCTGCCTACAGATGGCATTGCATTACAGATGGGAAATTAGCTGTGTTCAAAACATGAATAATCTATCCTTCTACTTCAACTTTTCTATTCTTCTTTTCCAAATGAATTTAATTCTCATCCATTCCATCTATGAAACTGATGTCCTATTCTTTAGCTTAATCAAGGAAGTGTGCAGTAATTGTAGTCCTGTGTCTTTCAGTTTGATTACTTTTCTTTCCATCTCTGTTTTCTATCTTGGCTGTGTTTATCAGTCTTGTCCTCAAACTTTACTAGTTCTAGTCTCCAGAATTTCTAGTTCAGCTCCTCACATTCCTCATCTCATGAAACTACCCACTTATTTTGGAATTGCTGTTTCTTAAAATGAAACTTCTGATAAAACTATGGAATGAACATCAAAAACAAAAATCTAACTGAAGTGTAGGATAATGAGCATTCTTGAAATACAAAGGATTTGCTTTGCTAGAAGACAAAAGATTTTTGACAAAGTTGCTGAGTGGATGAAGATGAAAGGCTAGCTCTGATATATTAGGATTTTAATAAAGCATAAGAATAAAAATTTCATGAAATCTTATTCAACAAACTGCGATCAATAGAAATGATGTATTGTAGACTGAGAACTGAGGAATTAATTATAAACAGAAGATAATAAGGATCAACAATAATATATCAAGTTGCACATTTAAGGATTTCCATTCTTTCATTCAAAGTTATAAGTACAATAACAATGAAGGTGTTGCAAGAACAAGGAAGGGAACTTACCTTGTCATAAAAAGACATTTCAAAACACTAAATTTGTTTGCCTTAACTAAGTAAAACCAAAGAATTACCAGATGCAAAAAGCAGTATGAAAATATTACTATGCATGTTATTTGGGCAAAGATACACTAAGGAGAGGAAGATTTTTTTAAATTCTTGTCAGATGTTTAGAGTTGTATAGGCTACAAGAGCCCAGGTGATGGTGACAGAGACTGCAAGGCTCCTTTGTGAGGCAAGTCTGGGGCTGTGCTATGCAGGACTCCAATGGTCCTACTGCAGGGTATTACTAGGCCCAGAAGCCAAGATGGCAGCACTTGGAAGGTGTATTTAAGAAAGAGCGTAGTGTTGCACAGCAGTGAGGAGGGAGTTAAAAAACACAAATGAGAAACAACCCTGCAGACGCCAAGGTCAGTGAAGAAGGAATGGAGAAGGTACTCCAGGAGCAGATGTTCTTTTGCAACCTGTGGAGATGTCCATGGCAGAGAAGCTATCTTGGAGAAGCTATCCTGTAACCTGTAGAGAGGACCGTATCAGAGCAAATCTACACTGTAGGTCTTGGAGAACCCCACGCTGGAGCAGATTGAAGTGGACCACAGGTCAATCAGGTGGATATTTCCTGAAGGGTCTGTGGCTCATGCTGAGGAAAAATGTAGGGAGGAATGAGAGGCAGAGATAAATCATTACAGTTTTCTGACCATAATCCCCTCTTCCCCATGCCTCTGTGCCACACAACAAGACTGGGAGTGGGAAACTGGGAATGAAGCAGTGAAGTGGAGCGTGTGAGGAAGGGTAGAGGTGGTAGGAAGTGTTTCTAGTTTTGTTTCTTGCTTTATTTTTCAGTGTGCTATTTTAATTGGCAATAAATTGTATTGATCTCCCAGTAGTCTAGTCTTTTTTGCCTCTGACAGTAATTGGTAAGTGATCTCCCTGTCTTCATTTTGACCCACATGGGTTTTCATTGTATTTTCTCATCTGTCCTGTTGAGGATGGGTAATGAGCGAGCAGTTGGATAGGCATCTGGCAGCTGGCAGAGGTCAATTCACCACAGAAAGTAAATTAAAAGAAAATGTAGATTATTTATCAATGAGTGCTTTATCTAGCTATGGATAACCTGAAAGGGCAACTGTGATAGTACTTTTGTTTGAGACACTGAAGTGTCTGACAGAATTCTAGAAAATGTATTCTATGGAACAAGGCTGCATCAACTGGTAACAGGGTTGGTTTAAGAATTAATTGATGTTTTTTGCATCTAACCTCAGTGATTCATAGGGATGCTTCTGCCATGTTGGATATCTTTTGCTTTGTCATTCACACAGAAGGCTGGGAATGCAATTATGACAAAATATTTCTGGTAGTATTTGCTACATGTGGCCAAAATTTATCACTATGTTGTGGTTTTTGTTTTAATTTTACTTTATTTGTTGAAGTAGACACAAATTTCCAACACGATGATGTAGGTTGCTAAGTTGTAGTTGCTACTGCTGCAGTGCTGTCAGTGTTCATTAAGTATTTCAGTCTCATGTAGAGAAGGAACTAAAGGGAAGCAAAAAAATTCTAATCTGGTTGAGGTATTATTTTCTCATTTTATTGAACCTACCTGTAAATCTTGTTTTACTTAAGCCATAATTTTCATTAAATCACTTTGATTAATAACAGGTCATAAAATAGTCACAAAAAAGAAAAAAAAATTAAAATCTAATTTTACCCCAAAATTCAAGATACATATACATATATGAAACCAATATGAATGCATGTTTTCACAGTAAATGTTTATTATTTATCGCTGCTTATTGGAACATGAAAAATGACCACTTAATATTTCAAATTATGAAATTTTGTAAGTAAAAATGTATCAAGATAATTGATACAGATAACATTTGAGTTTGTAGTTTAGATCAGGTTGCATCTAAGTTACTGTGAAACAGTTTAATCTTTCAGGTATAAACATGAAGACTACCCATTGTCTTTGGTGATGAATCTGCCCGGGTTTCTTTGGCAATCAGTAGGAAGAAATAAGTTCCTCCTGACAGCAAAATAGAATAAAAAATAAGATTCAGAATCTCTTTTCTGAGAATGATAGAATACTCTTCTGAATTGCCTGTAGAGATGCTTTTATCTCTCTATCACCTGTAGTGGGAGTCTGTGGAGATCAGATTCCCTGAGATAAAGCTGGTTTGTGAAGCTCTGCTCTACTCTGATTTGTTCAAGGAATCTCAATAGAAACTGGAATGTTTCTGCCCAGTACTATGGTTTTTGTATCTAGAACTTTCTCAACGTGAAAAAAACCCACTACATTTATTTATTTATTTTAACAGCATTCTGGTCCTTACTCCTAATAGTTGTTCATGGGACATCTATGCCTCCCGCTTACCCTGCAGTTCTTCTGGAAATATGCAGTCTCCTATCAGAATGGTCCTATGGCTGAAGAATGTAGAAATCAAGAAAAGGTAAACTTCATCCTCAGCTGCTCAGTCATATTGTTCTTCAAAAAGAAGAAATACGAATGTTAAGCAGACAAATTAAGCCGTTACACAAATTACTCAAGGATATGTAAAATTTTGTGTATTGAAAAGCCTTGAAATGTTGCTGGAACATTACTTCATGGAATGTTGTATCTCACAGAAAGTGTATCATCAGCTAGTCTTGGCTGAACTTAGACCACTGGGATTATCTCCACAAAGGGAGAGATAGTATACTTCACTGAAGCACACGTTTGTGGGTATGAGACAATAGGTGGATGTGCTAATAACTTGATCTCAATATTGATTAAACTAATAGAAGAATGGCAGTAAGGAGTGGAGATGTGCATCTGAAAGGGATACTAGAAGGTTGCAGAAGAGTAGGTAGCATAAAAATATACAGCTTTTCCCAGTCTTGGGTTTTCTCTCATGAATGCGATCTCTGGATATAATGCCTGCAAAAAGCTTTACACAATTTACACAGCTGCATATGAATGTTTTTCTAGGTTTGTTGAATATGTTTTTCTAGGTTTGTTGAAAAACAAACTAGGCTGCATAGATTGAAACTTTTGAGTTCTTTCTAATGTGGTCTGCTGAGAAGAGTGGGCTACTTTCTTCTGGTGAGCAGAGATAGCTGAAAAATCATGACATTTAGTAAAATATTGGGAAGTTCAATCGAATACAAATCAGTTTATAGAACATATTTGAGCATTAATTTTGATATTTGAAAATGGAAATCGCTTTTAAAAGTGGGTAAAACTTTGTAAGAACACTGCTTATGAAAGATCTTCTAATTTTACTTAAACGATATCGGTAAGACATCCGTAAAGTGAATTTGAGGAAGCATTTTCGGTTACTTTAGTTACTTATATTTTCCTTGGGTAACAAGCCATTGGGAATCTGCATGGGTACCTTTTTGCATAATGGCATGCTCAGAGCTTGTTGGCTATGCTTCTTCTCTAGTGCTCAAGTTAATTTCATAAATTTGAACTAAGTATATTCAGTATTAGGGATTAGGAGGAAAGAGTTAATTACAGATTAGTTGCATCTACTGTCTCCTTCTGAAAATCTAATTCTGAAAACCCCTTTCAACACACACAAAAAAAACAACCCTGAATTTCTCTTTAGAAAGCACAGCAAAAGAAAATATATATATACATCTTTCAGGCAAAAGAAATCTTTTTCTTTACTGAAGTCAAATAATAGTAGCTTGTGAATAACTATTATTTCATACAAATTTTTGTCAGGATTTAAAAAAGGAAAGTGGTATCATTATAAGCAAAACCTGTGATAAATAATTGAATCTCGCTGAGATATTCATTTTAATAACATTTGTTCTGAATGCCCATGAAAAGCATAATGACTTCCAATGAGCTAAGTTCTTTAAAACTTTCTTCAGATCTAGTCCATAATTCAAAGAGAATAAGTATAGAATATTCTTTGCTATTCAAACCTTATATAGTTAATTGTATCAGAAGTCTGCTTCAAATCAAAATTAGCTTGAAGACGGTTTAGAGAGCAAGAATGAATAATGCTTGTACTTCTTCAAATTTGGTTATAAAACCAAATATTCCTTTCATGTTTTCAAAATAATATTGGATTAGAAGCAAATAATATACATTTAATCATATCAGGCAATATTATCCTTAGTAAAAAAAAAATAAAATATCTACAATCTCTACTCAAATATCACATAAAATTACTTAAAAAATAAGTTTTATTTTTTTCTAAGAAAAACTATTTTTTCATTTTATTTGAAAGTAAAGGAGGCATTCATTTAATTACTGCAGTACACATACAAAACCGTTCACTCCTCTTTTTCAAACAGTTTTTACTCATTATAAACAAACCAAATAATATAAATTTGTTTTAAAAACATAATGAATATTATTGTGGTATTACAGTCATTATCAGTTATTACATTCATTTTATTAAGACATGGAGTAGAGTAATAAATTGGGAACAGGTTTTTAACCTTGCCAGAAAGCCCAAAGAAACAACATTAGTATCCAAATGTATAGAAATCTGCAAGCATAAAGTGTTTCATTTATCATTGCTACTAAGAAAAATAATGTCAGATAATTTACCAAGCACTGTCTAATTAATTCATTAACTAGTATGAATATTTGTCACTGAAAGAAGTGCATTAGAGGGAAATAATTTGTTAGTGTTTCACTGGTTTATATACGTGTTCACAGATAGATCAAATTGAAAAGTCACGAAGATGTTTAAAAAAGTAAACTTTTAAACTGTTTGATACACTGATGAAAAAATACTAATAAGAGAAGTTTGATGTTTCTCTATGTATTTGCTGGATGTGCATCTATCCTGGTAAACAAGGATCATTTCAGCCTTATTTTCTCTGGTGTAGCATCCTGGTTTAATTGATTTTTTTTCTGTTGGCTCTCTTCAAGAAGATTATTACATTTGTCAGCTCTTATTTTTTGAAAATACAATTAGACCTAAACTTTTCTGAGAGTATTTTATCAAATATGATAGCTTAAATGAAAGACATTGTCCTTTGCAAATTCATATGTTTTCATTAGATTAAAAGGCCTCCCATCTGAACTTTTCATTTAAATTTATATGAGATTTCTGGTGTGTAATTCCATGCTTAGCAATATTTGATTTCTTCTGCAATATTATCCAAACACTTTTGTTGTGTTTTTATTACATTTGGTGTTAGATTTCCATCCTTTGGTGCTCTTATGCTGAAGGAGATGATAATTAAAATTCTATAACTTTGGTTGATTTTTTTTAAATGGAAAAGTATTTTGGGGGGGTTTCAGAAAAATAATTACTAACTTTAGCTTCACTAAATCTTTAAATGCAATTCTAATGAGATATATTTCCGTACTGAATTAAATGCTTGTTAGCATGATGATTTTTTTTAACCTTTTCAAATTAGAATATTAGTGTACAGAATAATACTGTTAATCCTAACAGAAATAACATTGCCAGTTGCAATTCCTTTTGTTGGCATTTTGTTCAAAGATAAAAGATTCAGATTTGAATCAGTATGTATTAAAAAAGTAGTGCTGCCTGATGTTTGTAATGTCATTCTCTTTTGAGGCAGTTAAGAGTTTGCTACCTCTAGAAAACTGTCTTTCAGCTATGTAATGTCAGTCATGAAAGGCTCTCTGTTTCTGTAACATCACGATTAAATGCCTGTGTTGTACTTCTAACCAAATTTTCTTTTAAGCTTATTATTGTGGTGTGAATGCTATTGAGGTTCTACTGCTTGTTCTTCAAATTTGAAGTCAGGAAGTTGGCTGAACTCACCACTCAACATTC
This sequence comes from Lagopus muta, assembly GCF_023343835.1. Lineage (NCBI taxonomy): Eukaryota > Metazoa > Chordata > Aves > Galliformes > Phasianidae > Lagopus > Lagopus muta. The sequence continues at coordinate 160,950,200 of NC_064433.1, forward strand.
TCCGAGGAATCTAGGTCTCTCTTCTGTAATAGATTTTTGAGTTCTGCCAAATGTTAAAATATTGTTCACTGATACACTTCTACACTTCCCTACACATTTGTGGATAAAACTGTAAATTAGAAGTAACAAAATAGAATCAACCATTTAGGAATTCCAGGTATTTGATATTTCTGCAAAGAAAAACAAGTTTATGCTAAGTGTGGATCCATAGGCCCATTATTTCAGTAGATTCTTTTGAAAAATAAACTTCACCCTCACATTTCTGCAAATCAACAAATGTTCCTTGACCACATTAATGAGATAATCTTTAAAAATATATATGAACAGGAGTCTGCTACTTGAGCAGGCTTATTGCTCAGGGAAGCTGAAATTAAAGAAGGGGCCTTGAGAGTTGATTGTAGTCAGACATCATATTCCAGAACACTGGAAGGCAATGATTTCCCACTGGAAATCCCTCTGTTACCAAATTGTCAGCTATGAACTTTTTAGAATTAAGTACTTTTGGCCAGTACTTTCTTCTGGGAGACAGGCAAAGACTTCCCTGACACCTTTAGATATCCAAAACAGCAGACACTGGGACAACGCTGATCTCTATCTTCAAGTCTCAGTGGCACAGCTTAGAGCAAAAACATAAATCCCAGCTACCTACAGCCCAGATGAAAAATAAAACAAAAACTAGAAGAATTAATAATTTCATTATTTTCTCTCTGACCTATTCTGACTTTTTAATGAATAATAGTACATGCAAAATAAAGCCCTAAACCAAATCAACTCAACTCCCGAACCCCAACAATCTACAAAGAATCAGAATTCCTAAATCTCAGGTGAGATTTTGAAACACCCAGCCAACACATACAGATTCCTATCCACGTAGGAGGCAGTGTGACTTCAAAGGAGAAACATGAGTACCGTTGAGCTATGAGGAGCTTACAGCACAAGACAGTATCTGAATGTATAATACGAGGCACAGAAGTCATAGTTGGACACATTTTTCCACGAAGTCTTATCAGAGTTGAGATTTTCAAATGTGCCTATGTGGAATAGAAGTATAGATTTAATTCCCTTTCAGTGATACATGTGCAGTGAAGTCACTTTGGTGCTTTTTGAATAAACTTCACCTGGTGCAATCTGCCAATTCTCTGGAAAGGGAAAGGCAGATGCTGTTGCTCCTGAAGTGGTTGCATACCATCCAAAAGGGAAATATGTTCATTTTGTATGTTTTGTGCATCAGTATGAGTTTGCAAATAGACTTAAGGGGTTCATCCACCTTAAGAGTTTCCTGAAGATAGCTAAAATACTCAGTGACATTGAGACAATTGTACTTCACTGATATCTTTTCCATGGAGATAATGGCAAGGAAGAAAGTATATCTTGTCACACCACAGACTGGAAGTAGCATTATTTATTTATTTAGTTAGTTAGTTATTGCACACGTGGCACAGTTGCAGTGTAGAAATGTATGGTAGAAGCTGCAAGGTTTTGAAGGGAGTCGCGGAATCATAGAATCATAGAATAGCTGAGTTGGAGGGAACCTTAAAGCCAATCCAGTTCCAACCCTAGCTGTGGGCAGGGTTTTCACTCCCTAGATCAGACTGCCCAGGAATCCATCCAACCTGGCTTTTAACACCTCCAGGGATGGGGCATGGGGACATGGACTAGGGAAGTCATCCTGTCCCTGCACATTGATATTGGTGAGGCCTCACCTCAAGTACTGCGTTCAGTTTTGGACACCTCAGTACAGAAAGGACATTGAGGTACTAGAGCAGGTCCAAAGAAGGGCAACAAGGCTTGTGAAGGGTTTGAAGAATATGCCCTATGAGGAGAGACTGAACGAACTGGAGATATTCAGTCTGGGGAAAAGGAGGCTGAGGGAGACCTTATTGCTCTCTTCCAGTATCTGAAAGGTGCTTACAGTGAGAGTGGGGTTGGCCTCTTCTCACCAGTGACAGGTGACAGGACGAAGGGAAATGGCCTCAAGTTGTGCCAGGGTAAGTTTAGGTTGGATATCAGGGAACACTTTACAGAAGGGGTTGTGAAGCACTGGAATAGGCTCCTCAGGGAGGTGGTTGAGTCACCATCCTTGAATGTGTTTAAAAACTGGATGTGGCGCTCAGGAATATGATTTAGTGGAAGGTTGTTAGTTAGGGCAGTATGGTTAGGTCAGATTGGACTTGATGATCTTTAATGTCTTTTCCAATCTGAGTGATTTTATGATTCTATGATTCTATGAGCCTGAGGACTTGAAGTAACAAAATATATCTGATAATGGCTAATAAAGTCATTAATGTTCTATGCAATAAAATTGCTGTAGTACTAGTTGTTTACCAGGTAACAGTGAATTCTTCTAAGTTTGTCAACTCTTCTGTCTTTCAAGTAGAAGGCTAACAATACCATTTCCTCTTCAAAATAACAGAAAGGAAATTCCTGACTCAAGAGTTTTTTATTTCTCTCATGATTGTATTACTCCAGCAACCTCTTCAGAACATTTTTTTCTTCCCTTAAACTATTTTTTACTGTTTTGCTTCCAGAGTAGAATCAGCTGGCAGGAAGTGAACCCTTTTATTTTCGTGATCATGAACAACAGTGCACAAATGGAGCTCTTCTGTATATTCCTGACCACTGCTGTATTAGCTGAGACAAAGAAGAAAAGGATGTGATGTGAATTCTGTCTGCATTACTTAGGAAAATTGTCCTGTATGCTAACATGGTATCTTTGGTTAATCTTGTGCTTTTCTCCAGTATTTATGAATTCTATTTTTTTTCTCATGCTTATTCTCTTTTTCACAACATTTTATCTTCAGGATTATTTTATGAACTCCATGTCTCTGATCTCCTATTAATTATATTACTGCTCAGGAGGCAGAGCTGACATTTCAGTGCTCAACATATGAGAACAATCAGTCACTTGGTTTCAATTGCTTTGTTTTCTGGACTTCCTAGGACTAATTGTTAAGAGGAAACCCTCAACATAAAATACTGAAGAAAAGTTATTTCCACATTCAAAATCATAGAAAGCAAGATAGATTCTTCTGCAGAAAAAAATCCTTCTGAGACATGGAGGGCTGCATATTTACTGAAAATCCAGTATCCAGGCAAGGAGATGAAATATTTAAAGCTCTGGAAAATAGTTCTGCAAAGAAGAAAGAACAAATATTTGCATAAACTGTGAAACTCCCATATAAGAAGTGATTTTCTGTTATTAGGTTCTTTTGGAGTTTCCTTGTGCCAAAAGTGACTGAAAAGAGAAGGGGTCTGGAGAGAAATAAACATTCATCTTCTTGAGAATGAACTGGATTGGAGATTCTTTTTTGGCTGTTACAAATAGCGTTTAAACTATACTGACAGAAATCAACAGATTTTACAACTGTCACATGCTGTTTTGGTCCTGTGTCTGTGAGGCATTGTGCTTCTGGGCCAAGGAGTGGGGTAGTCTTTCTGAAATGACCAGATGATTGGAAGCTTAATGTGGTAGCAATTAGAGAACAGTACTCATAAAAGCTATAAAATGTCAAGAAAGCATTGTTTCAGAAACTAATAAAGCTTTTGAAAAAAATTCAACAAGAGAGTCTTCCATGACAAGCGATTAACTTGCTTGTCAAGTATGAAAAGTGTTACCAAAAGGATTGAGATGAATTTGGATATGGGTTTCAAATACAATTAGATATTTAAGCTCTAAAAAACTAATCTCTTATCCCACAGGAAAGCAAAATGCACTATGAAGTCATTTATTGATTTTTGCTTGTCTGAATTGGGTAGTTCCACACAGTTGTACCTAGGGGCAAATTTCCTTTGCCATACACTCCAGGTGAATTGAACTTGATTTTAACTTGTTGTTTGTATACAGAGAGGTGTCTACCAGCAGTGACATGTGCAGACTGTGTCTATGCCTAGCAGGAGAAGCAGGAGTGATTTTTGAATTATCCAAGTGGCTTAGGAACATGGGCACTAATGAGATTCTAAGTCTCCCTGACACTATCTGGAAACTCCTGCAATTGCAAACGCGTATTATAGGACCAGTGTGTAATGACTTAGTTATCTCTTCTGAAATGCTAATATCTGGGCTCCAGTTTTCCTTTGCCCAGATTGAAATGCGCCTCACTGTGGGCAGGGTAGAAAAGCAATCTGTTAGGGTTTGGGGTAGAAGCATTCATATATGCTCATTTTTAGTGCTCATCTTTTGATCTCTTCTTTAAAACCCTGCATGGCTCACAAGAATGTGTTTATAGCTGAATAGCCCTGAAATGTTATGTCGCTGATGCAGATTGACCTCCATAAATAGCATGTCCTCTATACCAAGATCCATTTTCTCCACTCACTACTGCTCCTTTGAGATGATTTTTACTGTTGTTCCTAGCTCTGGGGATTTTTGTTGAGAGTCTGCTTGCAGAACACATACCATACATAGCTTTCAAGGCTCTCTGACTCTTATTACTGATATTACTTTTAAAAATGATTTAGTGAAGGCTACAGATGTGCTAAATGGCTTGGCAAAAAAACATGGAGTGCCTCTGAACAGGAGTACCCACCTGCTGGCTCGTAAGTCAGTGATTCTTTGGTTTTACAGTATTGAAAGTAAAATAAACAGCAAGTGATGAGAAATGCTGTACACTGCAATAAAACACAGAGAATACACATTTCCGGACAGAAAGGTAAATCATTGCTGTACATTTTGTTAGAAAATATGCACTCTACTATTCTGTTTCTCAAAAAGATTTAAATGAAAATGCAAAAATCTCCTTTTGCAAAGAAGTTTAATTTCAGATTTCTCTTGCAATCCTCTAGCCTCTCTGTTCTTTCCCCTAGGAAGTAGCACCTTTTTAAAGTATTGAGTCAAAAATGGCAAGAGCCTAACCTGAAGTATTTGGCTGCTATTAAGTTTCTTTAAAAACAAAGAGAGAAAGAGAGAGGGAGGGAGAGGGAGGAGGAAGGAGAGAGAGATTAAACATAAGCGTCATAACCTGCTGTTTAGAAGAAAACTAGCTAAACAAAACACATTTGGCATAGACACAGTTCAGTGCCACAAACTGCACTAATGTGATGAGGTAAAGAAGGAAAAATAAGGAGTGTTGTTTCATCCTTCCCTGGATTGTGGTTGTGCCCAATAGCGGGTTTCTTAATGTTTCCATTACATCCCCCTATTTTTAGAAGTTAATAGCTCGGCTATAACAATTTGCTTCAGGCTGAAGCTTGGCGTACAAGGTCTCAGTCAGGGAGCACATTTAGTGAAATAGAAGATTACCCATTTTAGAGCCATATTTTTTTTTTTTCTGTCACACCATCTAAAAATATTCTCCATTTCAGAAATTACATTTGGCATCTGATTTATCTATAATATAATCTTTTCTCACTACATTTGACCAATGAAAACTCCATAAGAAAAAAAAAAGCAACTTTTTTTTTTTTTTTTCTGTGTGAGTGTGTATGTGCATCAGTATGAGAATGATGGCCAATACACTCCCCTTTTTCAGGGTTCAAAGTGATCTCTAGCTATTTGTAATTCAAACAGATCTACGTGAAGTACATAGTACATTATATGACATCAGTCTACTCTGAGAGCTTTTTACTATGGGATAAGCTATTGCAGGAGAAAAGATACAGGACAAGATGAACTGTGAGACTAATTGAATATTGTAATTCTTATTTTTATGTTTCCTAGAACTTGATTCCTTGGGCACTTCAAGAATATCTACCAGAAAAGACACACTCTGTAAGCACAAGGTGTTTTGTGTGAATGTAACATGAAACTTAGACAGTTTCAGTAAATCTCTTTTTCTAGCTTTGGAAAAATAGATGTTGGGAGGATGGAGTGTTTTAGAAAACAGACAAACCCCCTGAAATATTTAGAGAAATGAACATAGTACTATAAAATTGACACACAAACGTATAGATATTTTAATCATTAAAAATAATAATATAAATAGCTATAGACCTTTCGTGCATTCTTAGGTATTTCTGATTTTTTTGATGTACCTTTGTTTTTGTTTGTACAGTCACTAAGTGAAAATGCTGTTCTCGAGTTATATTACTGCTTTGTTTTATAATACTTCTGGAATTACTATGGGTTAAAAAGCTGTAGTAAAACTACATATCTGTCAGCAACTCTCAGTAATTCTACTTGCATAAAGTTGATGCTTTTTTTTGTTTTTTTCTTCTGTAGAAACACAAATGAAGGACTAAAGCACACAAAACTTACGTGGAAACAGTAAAAGAGAGAGCAAAATGATCTGTCCCTCAGTCTTGCAGTGATGTCTGTGCAGCCCAGCTCTCTGGACACTGACATGCTTTTAAGTGGGGCTGTGTCTCTGCTGAGCAGTATCTGATACAGCAGCATGATAATGTTCCTTTTTACTACAGCATCTGCATCAACTCTTGATATAACCCACTTAAAAACAACACAGCAGTTGTTACACAGAAGAAAAACACTACATCAAAAATTATCTTACTCTTCTTTTCATGCAACACACTTTGTTGCCATAGACTTTTATGTCAACTCATTGCCTTTTGTGTAAGATTTTGCTTGCTTTTTAGCTATTATTTTCCACTCTAGTATATGAGGGACTCAGCTATGGAAATGACCATTGTAGGAATTTGAGTCATCTGCAAGATATGTTTTCTGTGTCAGATATAGTAGTATAATTCAGTATGCTTAAAAGTTAGCCAATTTGTAGTAATACTTGCTTGGTTAACTTCTTTCATATCTTCTCACCCTCACCTTAGCAGGGAGTCCTGATAAATCTGCTTCTCTCAATCTGCTTCCAAAGAGGGAGAGCTCCGCTCTCCAAAACTGATCCACTAGGTTACTGGTGTGTAATCAATACAGATGCTTCAGATCTTCCTGAAAGCCCTCAAGAAAACTGCAGACATTGGCCATTAGTTCCATGGAGACCAGGATGTGCATTTTTCTCACACATTACGTCTATAAAAACTACAGTATTCTAAAGGATTACTTCAAATAACAAATATCTTCAGTTTCATCAGGCAATAGCAAATTTCCTCCCTTACATCCCTTCCTTCTTCCCTCTCTTCCATCCCTTTCATCCCTCACTTCCCTTTCTTCTGTTTTGGTTCTCTAAACCTCTATATTTATCCTTCGAACTTGTGAGTTATTACATATCATATGCAGTTTAAAGTAACCTTCACTTTAAATTCCACGGCTTTTGTTGGCTAAGTCAGTACTTCAACAGCATTATTATGGTTTTCTTTGTGTGAATATTGTCAGTCAGGCACTTAGCACAGGTAACTATATTGCAGTTATATTTGGGGCTTAGTGGTTAATGTCACCTCATAGGTCTTTGCAAAATCCTCACAACTGATCAGAAATTCTACTGCATGGAAAAAATTGTCTATTGTCAAGTAGAGCTTTAATTAAAGCTATACTTTGTTTTCAATCCAATTTAGGAACAAATACAAAAAAAGAAAGATGTAAATTTTACAATGCCTGGCAATGTATCCAATTCTGAGCTGAACAAAGAAGCTTATATGCTGAAAATCTTGTAGGAATAAAGCGTGTAAGATAAATAAAAAGCTTCCCATGCTTAATTCCAATCGTCTCCACAACAACTGGAGCTGCTGATAAGACACCTACTCAGAGTAATGATGCATAATGTGAAGAAGCAATAACCCAGGCTGCATAAGTATGAAGGAATGCTATTCTTTTAAAGAAAAGTGTGGCAAATGTGAAGCTCTGTTAATGTTCTGAGCCTTTTTCAAAGTGTTTTTGTGAACAAGGCAAATTGCCAAGGTTTACTTTTTTCAGAATATGATAGGGAGAACAAGAAATGTAACTAATATAAGGGCACCAAGCATTTGTCCATGTATGATCATGTAAATATTTATGTACTGTCAGTTCATTATTAGTAGAGGTTCTAATAGGAATATAAATATTATAAAGTGTGTTTACGACAGATAAATCATAGGGGTGCTGAAGTAATTTGCAATAGTAAAGCTCATTTTGGATAATTACAGAGCCCCAGAAGATTGTATTTATGTATTACAAAGGAAGGGGATGTTCAGAGGAAAACTGTTTTGGGCTGCTGACATTCTGAGGAGGCTCGAGGCTGATCCTGTCTGGGACTGATTTAGGAGCATATGCAAATACTAATGAAGGATTTTGACAATAGAAAGGAGGGAAAAATCAGTTTAGTTTCAATTGCAAGGCTAACCTTATTCAGTCAAATTTCATGCAAATGAATTACTGTAACTACAGAAATAATGTAAGAAAAGATTAGTAAAGATTATGCTGGCAATAAAAATACTAATGTTTTATTATGTTGAATTCTATTTTGCATTTTATGTGGGGGTAAATTAGGCTGCAGTGTTGTTTATCCTTGTTTTATGAAGGCTATGTTCATATCCATATTAAAGCTTATTACTGCTCTTTCCTTCACTCCCCTCCCTATCCACATTTTATTTAGGCTAACTAAATACTTGACTCGGCACATCTTCTGCCTTAAATATCGTTAAAGCTAAGAACAAAACACAACAACCAACCTCTCCTCCATCCCAGAAAGGGCTAAGCAACAGAACAGTGGACTTTGGAAGGTCATATTATAATGAGCTTAAAATGCAGCTCTCTGAGCTTGTGCTCTGCTGCAAATAAATGTGGTTCAGCTCTTTTCCATGAATGTTTTACTGATTAGATTAATTTTAAGTGAAACGTGCATTCTTCCCTCAATGACAATCTAATCAATGTCTATCTGATAGATGATTGTTCAAGTAAAACACTATGAGAAGGAGCAAAATTGTTTTCTGAATTATAATAAAAGAGCTTAAAATTAGAGTGAAATCTATCTCTCACACATTTTTAGCGGTAGTAACTAGCAAATCTTTTTTGTAGATCTTTTTGTACTGGACTGATTATTGGAACTTCACTGTTTTTGAGGGAGATTTGAGTATATTCCCTTTAAAAAAAAAAAAAAAGAAAAAAGAAAAAAAAAAAGCTTTGGCAAGAACTTTGTTTTTTGTTTTGCTTTGATTTTTTTTTTTGTTTGCTTCTGGTGACAATAAGTAAATAAATATATCATTATAATTATAGTAATGGGTAGCTAATCAATCCTCTTAAGGAAAAAGATCAGAGTCACAGCTTGCTGAAGCTGCAGTTTATGGATTTTACCACAGCAACCACTCTTCTACACAAAAACTACAACTGCATTGTAGCAACTGTCCTAGAGGCAAGCATCAAGGCAAAACTGACGTATTTCCTAAAATAAAACACACTGCTTTACCTAATCAGCTCCCTCACTTCTTCATACAACCAACTGGACTCCCTCCTGAAATGACTGAAAAATTTACCTGCCAGACTAGTAATTTGTATCTCTTTCTGACTATGTATATTAAAGGTTTAAGTTGTGCAATGCAAAACAGCACTGAAAGTTATTCTTAGACAGCCAGGAAAGAATTTCTAGTACCATGTCTTCTATGTGGCTCAAAGAATTAATTTAGACAGCGTTTAACCAGATGGAAATATTTTCTGAGAATATAGCAAGCTTTAATAGATGTTACCATTGTTAATTATTATTAGCCTTTTTCTTTTCAACTGTCATCTCTTTTTCTCTGTATTCTGTTTTACCTTCTGTTTTCAATGGACTTTGTCATCTTCCCAGTTTCAGAAGTTAACCCCTTAATCCTTACCAGTTAACTACACTTTTATTTATAAATCCTTACATAGAGATCAACCACTGCACATTTATTAAAATTTAATTGAAGTGAATGTTCTGAAAATCAGTTACAAAGGAAAGGAGAAGGGAGAAAGGCAGCAGGAAAGTCAGCTTCTTCCCTTATACCGTTTCCATTACACTGGAAGCTTTTATATACTTAAGCTTCTCAACTAGCAGTTCCATGTTTTTAAGAGGATTATATTATTAATAGTTTAATTATTCATTATGCAGTATTTTTCCAATTGTTATAAAGGTTATTTTTTGCATTTGGTATTATAAAAAATATTAATGTTTTATCCTTCTTAACAGTCATGACTCATTCTAGTTTCGCCTTCACATGCACGAAATATTGCTTCAAGAAGAACACAAGAGCACGCCTGTAGCAGAATCAGATATATCTCCTGGCAGTACAGTGACTCAACCTACTGGGAGACTAGCGCAGTCAAACTATACTCCAGAGACTGTGGTTTGATTACTGTCACTACCAGTTGGATCATTAATCATAACAGTGGTAGTGACAGCAAGTTTCTTGACCTCATCATGAAAAGCAGAGAGGCCATCCACTGGAGCAATTCATCCTTCAGGCGAAAGAAAACTGTAGGGAGGATATCTTTTATTATCTAGTGTGTTCACTTTCATCCACTTCTTCTGCCTACAATCTTATAAAAAATGCTAGGGCTTTAGGGAGGCAGGATCTCACATTTCTTCTGCTCCTAGGGAAACATCATCCACTGTTTCTGATCATGTTCCTATTCTCACCCCTCTGCATCTCTCTACGTAGTAGCTTGGCTTCAGAAGTCAGAAATGTGAGTATCTTCAGCTATATAGTAACAGTGCACATGGCTGTGTGTTTTTATATAGAGATTGGTTGTATTCCCCTTCTGTTGGCTGAAATATAGTCTCTTTCTGACAAAGGATTTAACCCTGAAAACCCAGAGGCCTTCTTTTAAACACATAAGATTGCAGGTTAATGTTCCTAGGGTTCCTGTTCATTTTGTTAATGGAATTGTCAGTGTTGCAACCCATTTTCAAGTCCACAAAACATGTAGAATTCCTTCAGTCTGTAACATTATGCTATTATGCTAACAGCATTTGTTATTTTTAATGCTTTCTTATTACCTCTTGTAAAAATCCCTTATTTTCCAAGTTATTTGAATACAATCAGCCTCCAAATAAATGATCTCAAGCAATTCCTGACAATTAAAGCCAATTTGATTATCCCATTCCTTTGAGATTATTTGTGAAAACTACTGCTTTTGTCAACAGAGAATCATAAAAGTACATTTTTGGATTTTTTTTCTCAGTATAAGTTCCAGTGAGAAGAATTTTGTATTCTAAAATTAGAAAAATGGTCAAGAATAGTAACATCTCTGGGAAAATGTTCAACGATATGATAAAATACAGTAAATTAATGCTTGCAAATTTTATGAAAAAAATTCAAACATCTATATAAATAAATATTCACATTGCGGATAATTGATATGAGTCTGACAAAGACATTTCTTAACATCTTCATTTCTTTTCTTTAGTAATGACCAACCAGACACACAAAATAGGCAATGCAGTATCATTAGATGATTAACGAGAAACACTTTTTAAGACCATAGAAAAACTTCCATTGGACTAAATGTTTTCTGCAATTTTCTAATTTATATACCGCATTGAATGTCAGTGGGTATATACATGGTTTTAAAAGCAGTTTACAAAGTGAAATGTTATTAGAAGTAGCCATAATAAAATTTGACCCAGAAAACCTGTTTGCAGAAGTGTGACTCATTTGAATGGCAATATGTGAGTGAATGTGCATAAGCTCCAATTAATACACATTAATACCTGTTTAGCAAGTGTCCATTAAGTGCCACTGATCGTGACTTCTATTCATAGAAAATAAGTTGGAGGATATTAACCAAAGGCAACATATATAATTTCTTTTTTGGAATTTCTATTTACACAATTGGTGCAAAATTATTACTAAGTAATTGATAATATGCTCATTTAGGTGTGACAAGTCATGATACTTGAAATATGGTAATTCAAATAGAGTATTTGAAATGCTAGCTCTGGACAAGATCTCTTGACACCAAGGGAGCAGCCCCATGTAATTGGGCGTGAAGCTCCAGTTATGAATCCTGTCTACATTGAAGAGAGACAGAGGCATTTATGCAGGGTAAGAGTTTAGCTGGGTCTTTTTAAGATAGCATTCATTGTTTTTATCTATAGGGCAAGAAAAACAAAGCCTTACTCAAAGATGTCAATTCTGAGGCCTAATTTTCACTGTGTTTACTCAACTGAAATATGTACCTCATGGACTACAAACCAAATTTCTCTGTTTTCTGGATTTGCTGGAAAAATAGACAAGGAAATTTTGTTTTTTTATATCAACTTTATAATTCATATTTATATCATTGGTTCGAATTTCCCTAGGAAACATACACTTCAACTTCATTTTGGCTCTTACTTGAAGTGTAAATCCCATCACACTTTTATAGGTGCCATTTCGTAAACTTTTTGAACACCAGCTTATTTTGACCAATGTGGGTTCTCACTTCTCTAGTTCTGTGCAATATCAGATTGTATATTTGTATTTCTAAAAAATACATTTCTTTTTCTGTTGACTCTTGTCAGGGCTTATTGGTCTTTGGGCCTTTGGCCTGTAACTAAATATTAGTTTTTTATTTACCACTTTTCTTTCCATCTCTTCTTTTTCACTCTCTTACCGTTTGTTGTTGTTGTTCTTGCTCTTTTTTGTTTTTTTTGTTTTTTTTTTTTTTTTTAATATTTTCACACAGTTCACATCTTTGACATACACTCATGTGAAACTATTTGCTAAATGCCAGTATTCATACTAGTAGGTCACAGTTAAATTTCAGCTACTGTCAAATGTTAGCACTTTGGAAACTCGTATAACTCAGTAAAGCATCTCAGTAGCATCTCAGTCTTAACCTTTGTCTCATTCACTTAAATGATGTGTACTTTACATTAGAGAGTTTGTAATGTACCAAAGGGATAAGCAATTATGTATTTGATTTTTCTCTTAGTACTTACAGAGGTTAGTGATCATTTAAACAAAGACCAATGAAAATTTTCTTATAAAAATGCAAAAATGCAAAAAAAAAAAAAAAAAAAAAAAAAAAAGAACAAAAGAAAACAAAACAAAAACCATGAAAAATACATAACATAAAACCTTTATCATCTTGGTGTGCATGCAGATGTCATAGAAGAATATATGGTTTAGGGGATTTATCAGCTGAAACTCGGAGTTCTATCGGAATTTTACATTGATATTTTGGATTAATATAAAAAATATATATATTGCCACAAATCCTCCTAGCATAGATTTCTGAAGTAAAATAAGATTAGATAAAAGTAAAAATTGCTGAGCATAAGTCTCTCAGATTTATAGAAGTTAATTTCTTTTCTAATCAATGGAACATACCAGTGAACTCATCAACTAATTCAACAGTTGTAAAAATAGACATATTAGACATGCTGGCAGCATTGCTTCAGCTTTTCTGTTTCTGGTTTCCAGCTTCCCTTTCAGTGCTGTTTTTAGGTGAGTTTAGAAATACAAGGGATTATGAAGAAAGTATCATATCATTAAAGAAACAAGGAGGAAGGGGGCCACTGAAATGTAACTGGAATAAAAAAAAAGAGAAACAGAAAATTGAACTGTGACCTCTACCTGCTAGGGCAGAAATAATGCTTTTATATAGTTTTTAGTGATAATGTGAGTTTTGTGCTATATGCTTAAATGGAGAAATGGAACAATCATGTTTCATAATGTATTGCTTTGTTTTCTGTGTAGAATCTGTCAGTGCAACCTACTTTAGGCACATAACTTTCCTAATGATTATCCTTTAAACAATTCAGGAATAGATAACTAGATTGACATTCTGTTTAATTATCCCTATTAAAAAGCAAGCTTGTGGTATATTATTGTAATAAATTTTAACAATGAATTAAAAAATGCACCAGGCTTCCCATAAAGAAAAGTTTCTTTTTGATAGAAATTTACATCATAAGCATTAAAAACCTACGTCATTTGAGCCCATAATAATAATAATGGCAATATAAATTATAAGATAATCATCTTCTAATCAAATATTTTACATGCTGTTACCTGAAAAGGGTGTAAGTTAGCACAGCTTAAAATGTTATTTGTATCTTGAGCACTGCCCTGGAGAACTTTGCCACATCCCAGATATGCAGATTCCAGAAGCAGATCAATGAACTTTTATATATGTCCTTAAAATACTTTGTTTCTACATGAGTTTCTATACAGAAGTTTACCAGTCTTTCTTGTGCTTTTTACTATGATCATAGATCATAGTAAATTTTTCAAACACTTGAAAAACTTTAAACCATTTGTCACCTGCCATTTTGTTTTTTGTTTATTTGTTTATCAGTTCATCATTTGTCTTGGTTTCATGTGCTTTGTTATTGGTAGAATATTTAATGATGCAAAGAGGCAGCAGCATTTCTGAAAAATTCTAGTGGTTTTGGAAATGAGTTCTATAAATCTGAGATAATTCCTGAGGAGTCCCATGACATCTGAAGAGCACCTTCCTGAAATTATTTGTATATAGTATTGTAGTGTGATAACTTTCCCCTTTTGTCCAGAAGCTGAGAAGATATCCAAGAAACTCACCAAGAAAACAGGAGTTTTAAGTTCTTCTCTGCCTAGGAGATTTGGGGAATATAAACACCTCTACTTCACAAACCTCTTATCATCATGCTCTTGAGGCTTCTAGGGCAAGGTCCTTCTAATTTCCTGCTTTAGTTGCTATTGCACTTTGCAGAGTGAAAGATTCATAGGGCTAGAGGTAGCAAGAGGGGGCAACTAATTGGTGTTTAATGTCAGGATTAGTGCGCTTATCAAGGTGAAACTTCAGTCTCTTTGCCAAATTATACGTCATTATATGTTTAGTTCTTTTGCAGATTTTTGATCTTTAGGTTTCCTAATAAAGCAAACATTTTTATAATCTTTTCTCACATCTGTTACTTTAGATGAAGGAAAAAAAAGCACGTTCTGGGAATGATTTAACTCTTCTGGGTTACGAGGTAAGTGAATTGAAAATACTGACTTAAGAGGGCTTCTAACAGTCTCTCTTGTTTATAACACAGCAGATGCACAAACTTAATAAAAATATTACTTTGCATGCATTTAACTGCATAACTATTTCTTGCTAGTAATCGGTGTTCATAGGATTAGAGTTATCATACCTTCCAGGATAATTGCAAATCTTGAGATCATGCTCTTTAAGTAAACCAGAGAATTCTTCTTTCTCTGCACATTTTCTTCAACTCTCATTGGTTTTAAAACTAAATTAAAACTAATTTTTCCTCACAGCTTGTCACATGGCCTATTTCTTTCTAGCTATCAGGCTGAAAATCATAGAATCATCAAATGGCTTAGGTTGGAAAGGATCTCAGAAGTAATGTAATTCCAACCCACCTTCAGTGGGCAGGGTTGCCATTCACTGAATCAGGGACTAGATCAGGTTGCAAAGGGCCCCATCCAATGCAATACTGAACACCTCCAGGGATGAAGCATCTACAGCTCTTATGGGCAAGCTGTTTCATCTCATCATTACCCTCTCTATGAAAAATGTCACCCTGACATCTAATGTATGCCTCTTTGAATTTAAAATTATTTCCCCTTGTCCTATCACTACCTACTCACGTAAAAAGCTTACTTCCTTCTTATAATCTCCCTTTAATTACTGGAAGGCTGATATCAATTCTCCCTGCAGCCTTTTTCTTCTCCAGGATGAACAAGTTCAGTTCCCCTAATCTATTTTTGTACGAGAGATAGTCCAGCCCCCTGATCATTTTTTGGCCCTCCTCTGGATCCACTACAAAAGCTCTGACATCTTTCCTGAGCTGGGGGCCTCAGACTTGGGTGCAGTACTCCAGATGAAGCCTAACAAGAGCTGAGTAAAGAGGGACAATCATCTCCCTCAATCTGCTGGGCATCCTTCTTTTGATGAACCCAGGATATAGGTCGCTTTCTGGTCTGCAAGTGCACACATACACAGTTTGTACTATTTTCAATCACATTCTCTTCAGCCTTACCACTTAATCTCCTTTCCCCCTACCCCTTACTCTTGCCCTTCTCTTTCCTCTTGTTTCTTCCCTTTCCATACATGTCTTTGCAGAGACGGAAAAGAAGAATCTTTCACATGTAGCCAATTTTCAGAGCACATGCCATTAGCAATAATTAATATTTTCTACTATCCATAATTTGGACATACATGTGCTAGTAGCCTTTTCAGCAAGGGTGAATATACACAGGCATTTCATGATACAGCAGATTTCATCAACATGGTTTTAAGCGTTAGCCAGAAATTATAAATGGTGCAGATATCACAAATCAGCACAGCTTTTTTTCTATTGAAAATAATCAGCCTCAACTTTATTGTCTAAAACTGAGAGTCCACCAAGAGTAATTTTCCTGATTTCAGCAAAAATCAACTCTGTCCTAGCTGAATCCAGAGCTACAACTTCTAGATGTTTTTAATGTTCCCTAAACCTTAATTCCAGTGCAGGCAATTGTAAATCCTACTTTTCCCCGTGTACATGAGCAAGGCCTCAAAGATCCACATTCCCCTGTTAATAAACATGAATTTTTACTTTTATTTATTTTGTTTGTTTGTTTGTTTTATTTTTATTTTTTATTTTTATTTTTATTTTTATTTTTTTATTTTTATTTTTATTTTTATTTTTGACTGCTTGTTTTGTCCTCCCAGTTAGCAATGAATACTCATTTTAAAGTATCATACTTTAAAATAGCATCCTCTCACATGGGGGTGACACTGCCTAACTTTAAGATTGCTTAAACTCTGATGTACCAAGCAGGAAAATTGCAGTAGAATTTCCTTATAGCAAACTCTGTTGTTTTGATTTTACTTTTTTGTTCTTTACTTCCTGGGATCAACAAAATCAATGTTCCAGTAAAACAAATCTGCATACTTCTCCCTCTTCATTTCTATATCTTTTTAACTTCAAAGACAAGGCATAGGGAGGTTGGCAGTGTCACTATGCAATCTACTTTGCAAAATCTGTATTGTGATATCTGACATGCAAGAGGTAGGCAGACAAAGATACAGAAAAAGATTGGGAAATTACTTTCTGTATTGAACTATGCTGTACAGAGAACACTGATTTTCTGTTATATCCTGAAGCTATCTTGTCATTATATATATATATTTTCTTTTGTAAATTCTTTCCTTTTGTTTCTAGATTTTCCAAGAAGTAGCTGCCTGTCTGAAAGAAATAAACGGTAACTCTGAAAATTCCTTGGTACATTATGAATACTGATTAATTTTCTGATGTATTTTTAGTCATGTTCCATTAAATATGTAAAATGATGAGTCGCTAGTATTGGTGAGAGGGGGAAGTGTAATATAATTAATAGATGAAAGAATGCCCCTTCAAAATGTATCTGCTATAAGTACACTTGGCTGATCATGAAATTTCTAATTCCAGCCCTCGTATCTATATTTTAGATTGACTGTACCCTGGGGCCCCAGAAGTGAGCTTCATTTACTGAAAAGTCATGGGAAGTCATGTTTATTGTCTCAGCAGGTAGCTGCACTTTAAGCGTAATACTGAAAGACAAGAGAAAATAGAGGCTAGTTGATGTTATTAGAGGCACACTGTGGCTTCCTGACAGATGTGCACGGGAAAAAAAAAAATAGCACACATATCAGATTCTATCAAGTTTTAAACATTTCTGCTTTAAAGATTTCAGCCTAAGTTCTTCAGTTTTCCCAAATATATGAGAATGGTGAAAACAATCTCTTCTGTGGAAGAAAATGTGGCCAATCTGACTACATAAGAAATTCTCTCTGTAAGCTTTTGTGTAGCCTGAAAAGCAATTCAGCTTTATCCCTCAGACTCGTATCAGTTCTTTAACCATAGATGTGGAAGGATCTGTGTATTTAAACTGACTGCAGTAATGAAATATTTGTTTATTCAGTTTCAGAAGGGATACTTATCTCTTTGAGGCTGCAAAGCAAAACATTATGCTAACATATTTCATAGCAGACAGCAGCAAGGCAACCCTGAACAGTCTGCTCTCTTTTTGTCACATAATATTCTTATCTCCTAATAGCACTGTGATAAAGGGGCTGTACCCTATCTGGCTAGCCATGTTTATTGCCACATGCTAGTTACCAAATTACATTGCAACGCAATCAATAGAAATTGGTCAAAATGGTCTGGCTGGCTCCTAGCATCAAGCAGTTGCTGACAGGGCTGGTGAGCAGTAGTGGTGGCAATACAGCTGGTAATAAAGTGCTACCGATAGCATTTTCATTGTGACACCTTTGCTGCCAGCCATTATTTTCTACTGTTACAGAAGAACTTAATTCTTGTCTACCTTTATTATTAATTATTACATATCCCTAAGATATGTTACCCATGCTTCCATACCTTTCTGGGTGTATACTATTAACTAATTAACCCATTAAATAATTAATCCAATTCCTTGCAGAGTTCATTCGAGGTGTCCTATTAAGAGTGTCAGTCATATTAGTTACCCTAACCCCTTGACTTCTGTATTTGTTGATAGTATTTCTGGAAGAAGTAGCATATATAATTTTGAACATGAATATCACAAGGTTGAGTGTGATAAGCCAGAAAAACCTGTGAAACCTGGACCAACACTCCAAATGATGTATGTGTTTATTAGGCTTCTTTGCATCCTTACCTAGAGTAAACAGTGTACCTACCCAGGTTTTTTTGACCCTCTGTAAACTTTATTCAGCCTTCTGTGATATTCCTAAATTGTTGTATCTTTTTCCTAATAAACATAATCCAGTCCTAACCTCATCTAGTAATTTTTATTCAGCCCAACCACACAGTATTATATGTGGATATGACCACATTGCAGACTTCAGTATAATGTAAAGGCACCCAAGAAAGCTTTAAATAAATCAGCTTATACAGTAAAAGTAGCTTTCTCCCGGACCTCCAGGTTGATTCTTAGGGTGCCCTGGCTTCTTGGAAAAAAATGAAGAAGTTTACATTAATTATTTTCTTTGATACATACACAATTAGATTACACTGCCATAATTGGTATTGCTGTGCCCTATATTATGGTGCATATCTATGTTCATAAATATCGCTAAGGCAATTGGAATAAAACATATCTAGGTCTTTGAAAGATGTATTTGCATTTTGAAGTTATTGAACTGTACACAGAAAATCATAATTGCATCTCTTCATATTCTATTATATCTTGTTATCCCAGAGTGGATTAACACTAATATAGTTTGCAAAATGTTTCTAAAACTTAAATATGCTGAAAAAGTCAAAAGAATTGTGCTAGTTCTTCAACTCTCAAGGGAATTTTAGTCTCTCAGTACACCTAGCACTTCATAAGCCTTTGTTTCTTAAGACTAAAACTGTGAAACAGAATTATGTTAAGAATTTATAGACATTGATACTTATTTAACAGTTTCATGAAGTATTTTATGTTTTAACTAGACTAGTGTGAATTAGGTATTATAAAATCCAGAGAAAAGTATGAGACAATCCTGTATGCTGTCTGCAAAATTACATATACATACATGCACACACATATATATGTATAAAGTTACTCCAAAGAAAATATTGCTGTTGGCTTAAATTTTCTTGATCGTGACATGACATCTTATTTATAAAGTCCTATGAATGAAATTAAGCTCCTGGCTTCAGAATGGCTTCAATTAGCTAAAATGAAAAGCTTGTTTTCAGTAGAATCAGTGGAAAACATGAAAAGTCCTATTTTGTTTTCAGTGTTACTGTTTTTGTTTGTTTGTTTGTTTGTTTTCCAGCATTAGGACACAAACATTACTCTTTGAATTAATGTATGTGTCCTCTAGCTCTATGTATCTATTTGTCTTTCTCTCTATGACAGAAATATCTCTTTCCATCACTAGGATCTTACATAACCTTTCTTTGGTCATAATGCACTACATCTGAGTGTTCATGCTAATGAATATATTTCTAAATGACATCTAAAAGAAATCTAAAAGGAGGGCTCTTGGACATTTTGATGTGGAGCCCCTGGAACCACGAGTGAGTCTGATGGGATAAGAGCTGTGTCCCAGCACCTCTTTGCTTGAGAATGGCATTTGAAGTGAGGCAGTCAACCCTGGTTTTTGCCTGATTGCTGTATTACAGGTGTGCAAGCACACCCATTGATTCAAATTCCTGGATCAGCCTCTTCTCTCTGGGCTTGTATGGCTGTTAGACTTTCATGTTACTTACTCAGCTCGCCTTACTAAGGGTCTGCTTCCCTTCACAGCGAGGTCACTGCCATTCCTTGCTGTCACCCAGGGCTCCCTGCTGTCCTCCCCTGTCCACACCCAGCAGTGGGGCTTTCTAAATGAGACCATCCAGATGTATAGTGACTCTGATGGAAAAGTTCAGTTTATTTAGAATGGCTGAAATAAGAGTAGTGTTTTCCAGAAATAAATTGCAAAAAGGAAATGACAAATAAATTTCTGCACAACAGGCAGCTCTAGATAGCTATCTTAGTACATTCAAAAAACTAACTCTCCCATACTGATTAGGATGTCCTTTGAAGGAGTGAGAGGCACTTACTGTAAAGAGACTACAGGCTGCAACCCTTGCAGATACGTGTTGCTAAGGAGAATCGAAATAACAGCTGAAAATTACTTGCTATAATGAAAACATCACTTGATTATCATTCATTCAGTAATATTATTTTCATTAAGTAAATGGAGATTTCAAGAGTTTTCATGCCTAAGTCTCTCAGAAAAGAACACTGAAAGCTGACCCTCAGCTTCAATGTGAGCTAATAAAAAGCTTTTCCAAATTGGAGGTAGGCACTGGTGCCTACTAAGGTGATGTTTGCCACTGTTTGAATCGACCTTTCTGTGAAGCCTGAAAACCAATTCAGATGTGATTGCAAGAGCTGCCTTTTTGTAATATCCTATTTTATTGACAAAAGGGGATGGGGTCAACTAATTCTCATAACAGTCTGCTTAAAGAAATCCGTAACCACTCTATCACTTACAGTTATTTTGCAATGCAGCTGATGAAAATATTACAGGGCTTAGAGTAGGTGAGAGGAAGAGGGCTTTTTTTCTTTTTTAATACATATTTTAAGAAGAAAAGTCTGGAGTTAATGAGCAAAAAATGATAAGCAACATAATTTTGTTCTCTGTCCATTAGTCTGTTCTAGATTTGAAATACTGCTTCTCTTAAAAGTACCTTTTTAATAAAACCTTTTGCAAATGAAACAAATGGAAACGGGGGGGGAAAAAAAAAAGGATGCAAATCAAAACAAGGAAGTGTTTTTCAAAAACAGATATATTTGAAAGTCTCTATTTTTTTTGGAAGTCAGGGAGGGCAAATGACAATGGGTAGCAAGTGGCTGTCGGAAGACTTGTTTCTGATTTTGACTGTTATATTTCCAGTGAATTTATTCTTTATCTGATTTTGGATTATTTGAGTTCAAATAATAATTTTGACTGATTAATTATTACTCATAACTGGTGAATAAGTAATTTCTTTGAACAAATTGCTGCTTCTCAGTCATTCCTAAACAGTTTGCTGCAAGTTATTCTCAATTTTTCAAGTTTCATGAATGGTTCCTCCATCCTATTAGTGATGTTTTTGGTCTGGATGGGGTGAAAATGCTTTCTAAACTATGTGCCTGATGAAAAAAATATGCAGTTTTGATTCTAGTAATTAAGCCTACTTTAAGAAGATTATTCTTTGAGTATAGGGAATGGCAGATAGAGGTAATATACAGGCATAGGAAACAGTAGGTTATTTTAAATATTTTGCTGACTTCCCTTAGCCTAAGGCAGGATATGCTTTTCTATAGATCCCAGAAAATTAGAAAATGTCTTTTGATCGCATAAACAGATTTATTGGCTGTTTAGCTTTCATTCAATTTTCTCTTGTCATATTCAAACCATGTAATTCAAACTAAGGACATTTTTAATACAAAACCTGAAGCTAAATGTGTGTTTTCTTCATCTCTTTTGTTCTGTATCTAAACACCAGAGTCATTACGAAGCTGCTGTGTCATTTCTCCCTCCTATAAACAATAGGTCACTTTTATATATCTGCCAAAGAAGGGCATGTATTGAATACTGTGTTCTTCACTTAGTGACATGCTGTCACCAGCTACTCCGTATTCTTAAAAGCATAAATGTGCACAGTGGTCTTTGTCTTGTTCTGGATGCATTTGTTCCAGGTCTCTTCTTTAGGCTTTTAGAGAACAACATCTTACTGCTCTGTTAAGTATTCTAAACCAGATGAAACTAAAAGGTCATCTATTCTGTCAGTGCTTAGCTGCATTCAGAAAATCAGCAGAATTACTAGATGCATCTTTGATCATCAACATCTTCCAGGAAACGTGTTTCTGTTTTTCTTGAATTCTTGCAGTGGTAACATTTTGCTCTGTGACTTACATCTTCTGCTACTGATGCTCATTATTTACTTTGGCTTCCTACGTTTATATAGCCTTTCCTTTCCTTTATTCAGATTTTGAAAGCACAGCACCTATATTCTTATTTCCTCTTTCATATTTATGCCTGCACAGATTAAATGTTTTTGGTTTTTGAATTTTGAATAAAATCTTTCTCTCCTCAGTGCTAACAAGAACTATGAGCCAAATTAGTTGGCAAGTGCGGCTATTTGCAAGCCCATTTTGCAATATTTCTTTTGCTGTATTTCCTTGGTCCAGTGTAGCTTCCTCAATAAACGGGTCATGAGCACTCCAGGGACAATCCTGCAGGAGAGGAAACCGGCTCTGTTCCAGAGTTTAAAACTGCTTTACTCTCACTGAGGACCCAGGCATCTATTTTTAATTACGAGTTTTGTGATTAGTCCTTCAATAATGCTCTTTCCGAAGAGAGTTATTTCATTAACACAATGTTAGCCAATTCAGCTACTTAAAAAAACAAACACACCCCAAAATGTTTGTTTTAATTAATTATAAAGGGCAAAACCAGGAAAACAAGCAAATATTAATAAAAGCAGTTGTGAAAAGATCAAGAGGGAGATTTATACATGTATGTACTATTGTATAGGGAGAACCACTTTAAATAGAGCTGTGTGCAGAGTCAGACACAATGGAATATCCATTTTTGTAAATTGTTCTCAGTAAATCCATCTAATGTATTTATTTATCTTCAGATCATGCACATTTAGATCAGAGTTCTGCCAGCTGAGTTAATAATTCTTATCTGAAAGTAATTATGTTGGTCCATAAGTTTTCACCACTGTGTTGTTCCACATCATATCAAACTGTGTGATGTCTCATCACATTAGCATAAAATATGTTGTAGTGGTGCACAGCATGGTGTGGTGGCAGACTAGAAACGATGCAGCATTCCTGACGGTAGTAAACTAGTGTCACTTGTATTTTGAACCTCATGCATATTGCAGTTTGATTCTCCTACAGAGGATTAAGATTTATCTTTTTCTTTACATTCAAAGGGCTTGAACTGGATGCTAACCTTTATGACCCAAATTGGTGCTCTGGAGAAGGACTGTCAGAACCCCAAAAGCGTTCAGACCTACTTTTTAGTCACAAAAATGTGCCAGTTTTGAATTTATTGACCATCTGTCAGACTTCACTCACTACTAGCTAGCTGTCATTGTTTATTATTTGATGCACTTCTATAATGACTCACTGCAGGGAACTACCAGTATCTCCATTACAGTGATTAATGAGGTCACAGTCTATCCGCAAGCATCTCAGTTTATAATTATTTCTAGTTGCTATTAGCCAGTATGCCAGATCAGATGAAAGTAATATGTTTATATATAGTATATGCCCCTAACAACAATATTCACCTGTTAAGAAGATATTTTGCTGATTGCTTGAATTTAGTATTTCTCTTTAACTGTAGTTGAGGCAGCTCTTAAGCCAGTACCATTCAAAATCATCCTCTCATGAGTGGTAAAAAAAACTCTCAGAGCTGAGCTTTGGTACTATTCTGTTTTCCTGCCTTGAAATCTCATCTCTATTTCTATTCCAGATGCAAATTCTGTAAAGGAGTATTTCTTCTGTGTTTATGATATTTTTGAACATAAATAAAAATTTCAAAACACCCTCATTGTTACTTAAGCTATTGTTATACTTTTAATATTGTGGGCCTCCACCTCCTCTCCTCTCCTCTCCTCTCCTCTCCTCTCCTCTCCTCTCCTCTCCTCTCCTCTCCTCTCCTCTCCTCTCCTCTCCTCTCCTCTCCTCTCCTCTCCTCTCCTTTTTTAATGGGGGGTACTTTTGAAAGAAGCCAAGAGAAAAACAGTCTAGATTCAGGAACAGAATCAACCAACATTAAATGTTTCTGTTTTTCTCCCTACTCAGCACTTGTTTCTTATAGCAGCACAGTAGAGAGGGGAATTAACCAACACAACAAAAGATATCACTCAGGTTCAAAGTGGAAAAATGATGGTGATTTGGATTGATACTGGTGATGCAGAAGCAGAATTAGTGTAGGGAGGCAGAGAAAGATACAGGCTTGTAACCACTATCAACTCTCAGCTGATAGATGAAGAGATACTTTACAATATCATACAATATATCAGGGCTTGCTCAGTGACTCTTAAACTCATCTTACACATCTGTGGGAATCAGCCACACTATAGCTGCCTCATGGTCTGAAGGTGGCCAGAGGCATTTTGAAAAAGCTAATCAGTGAAAAACATACCCTATAGCTTTAAGAAAAATCTGGCAATGGGAAGGGATAGCAAATTTCACTCCATTTTAAGGAGTCAACTTTAGTGTTGGTAACACTATACTTGGTAAGAAAATATCCAAAATCTTTAGTAAATCTCTATGATCACAATTTAATTAAAATAATTTTAGTATATAATGTTTCTAATGCTTAGTCTATCAAAAAGACAAATTCCAGTCTCAAGAGCTGCTTCTGTTTTTAGTGTTTTCATTTCAGTCTGTTCACTACTTAAAAACCATTTGTTCAGCTTCATAATACTACATAACTGGCTTTTTTTCTTATTTTAAAGAATAAAGCAGTTCTTGCTTCATCAAAAGGTTTATTTTGTACAGCTGCAGGAAATCTGTACAATCTCTTTCCTTACATATGCTATTGTATCCTTATTTTCTTATTTGTTTTGTGCTATTTTCTACTGTACAGCTTTCTCTCATGCAGATTGTCAAATTTGTCTGGATTCCTTATTTGTTTAAACTTTTTAAGCATAAGGGCTACCTTTCAACTAGTAGTTCTAAACATATATCCCCAGAAGCTATAGATCACATGATGATAACCCTGCAAAAAGATGCATAACTGAGTAATAGTAAAATAAGTAAGTAAAACTAACATTTCCTTCATGTGCATAAATCAGCTGGGAGTTCTTTTACATAGGTTACTGTCTCAGTTATGACAAGTTATAATTAGTCAGCATTCTGTTTGCATTTGATTAAGATTCTTCTACTAACAGGAATACAAAAAAACCAAAAACAATTGAATGAAAGGAAACCATAGGACCTGGGACTGTACTAACCCACTCATCCATTTGGAGATAAAGGTGAATATAATGCTTATATATAATTGGTTTCAGGACAAGTGCTATAAGACACAGCTGTACGACACAGCTTTTCTCTGACTGCTGTCATTTTCATTACTTTACTGATGTTACTTACTGTAGCCTATTTTTATGATATATTTAGAGGTAGTTTTTTTTCTTTTTTTTTTTAATTATTATGTATTTCTGCAATTCCTAGCACAAGGGGAGTCTGAACTGTGGACTTGTAGCACCACCGTTATACAAATAATAACAACAGTTAACAGCCTTTTTTTTTTTTTTTTTTCTCTCTGAGGTATTAACACAACAAATTGAGCTTTATTAGTGACTAATTAGCGTTTTCAGTGTCTTCCCACTGCTTAAGTCAAGTAAAAGGTAATCTTGGATTTTTACTTGCCCTCACCAAAACTGAAAAATTTATTATCTTTCTTTTCTGTCAGAAAAAATATGCAATTTTATTTTAAAATTTTATAGCAGACTATATTTAACTTGAGAAATCTCTAGCTGTGGGTACTGTTGGTATTTGAAATTTTTTCTTTGTCTTGTGGAAAGCAAGATGTTATGAGAAATGTAATAATAGTATAATGAGATAAGACCTTTGCCATAAAAGGAAATGGAAGGAGACATTACCAGTAATTACAGGGTCCATATGATTTTAAACACTTATTTTTCCCCGAAATGTTGTTCAACTTCTTTCCAGATTTCTGTTTTCCAGCACAATCACATTTTAGTTAATGTTTCAGATGTGAAGCAATTAGAAAAAAGTGAAAGAAAAAATGAAAAGAATGACCTGACCCAGTTTGGTAAAGAGAATAGAAGACCAGAAATGAATGCAATGGAAGTGAAAATGTGTGGGTTTTTTGGGGATTTTTGTTTTGTTTTGTTGTTGTTTATTTTTCTTTTTTAACATGTGGAAAATATATTTTAAAGATCATTTCAATCTACTGTTTTGTTGATAATAACATGAATATGTCTTTTTTCTCCCCATATTTAGATTAATGAATTTAAAAGAAACAAACAGTAAATGCACTTATTTTAAAAAAAAAATTAAAACCGATTATTAGATATTGTTTTAAAATGAAAGAAAACAATTTCGTTTTTTCTCTTTTGGATACATTGCAAATTTTTTGTTTGTTTGTTTTGTTTTTGTTTTGTTTTGTTTTTGTTTGTTTGTTTTGGTCACCCCATTTCCTTTTGTATCCTTCCTGCTCTGGAAAATAGTTAAAACTCTATTCCTCAGCATCTACAACAACTTACTAAGGCAATACAGTCTTTAAAAATCAACTTTGAATTAATGATTTATTTAAAAAAATAATAATCATCATTTGGGAAAACAAGGAGTTTATTTAAACAGACAGATTATTCTTGTTGACAGGTGAGAACAGTATGTAAGCTGAGGTTTCTGGAAAAAAAAAAAAAAAGCATTTGTTTTTCTTATATTCCAGATAAACTGAACTCATCTACATTCTGTAAACAAAAAGCTAATAAAATATTTTGACATTTAAGACTAATTTCTACCCCACCCCTGAACCCCTGTCAGGGGAAAATTGAACTCTCTCCAGGCTGCAGATCTGCTGTCATTTGAAAAGAGCAACAACATTTTGTTTCCCACTTCTCTCCTACATGCCTATTTAAATAATGCATAATGTAATGTCTGACTTTTCCTGTCTGCCTGAGGGCTTGCTATCACTTTTTCTCAAATAAATATATATAAAATAGTTAAAGTGGTCTTTTCGAAAACATGCAGTGATGCTTGGGGGTTGGAACTAGGCAATCTTTAAGGTCTCTTCCAAGTCAAGCCATTCTTTGATTAAATATCAGCAATAATAGTCTTCTCGAGTTCAGTGCACACAGATATAAACAAATATTGATTTTGAAATTCTTATTCTATATTTGAACCTTCACTTTTGTCATTCTTCTCATAGGTAAATCGTTGAGTTCTTCTATTTTCACTCCTGAAAGACCACAAGTTCTTCAATTTTCACTCCTGCTTTGAGAAGCACATGAGATACCACGTATGGTATAGTTCTCATCTCACCGATCAGGGTAGTTTTGTACAGATATGGGGAACATGAGTTTGAATTCCCTAGCGCGGAATAGGATAATGAATGTGAATTTCTCACCTATCATATATGTGTTCAAGCTACTTGGTTATAATTGTGTACGTAGATGTGACTTGGTCTTCCTCTCTAAACAAAACTGTCCACATTACAAGGGTTGTCTGACTCCCCAGATGTTTGTGTGCTCTGGGAATACAGGTTAGTTGAGTCCCAGGCATTTGTAATGGGACTGAGACAGAGAACCCCTGGAAGGAGCAGTTCTGAGTTGAGCAAAAGCAAAATTCTAGGAACCCTAGGAGCAGAATAATGTTTAATAGGACTAACGGTAACAGGACAGGAGTTCGGGGTTGAAAACCTGAGCTTTCAAAGTCTTGCTCATGGTCAGTCTTTGTGATACTACATTTTTCTTTTCTTCAGAATTTGTTGAGATAATTATTCACTACTGCTCTGGCTCATAAAGATGCAGTAAATGTCTTATCCTGGAAGTCAGTAGGATTTTTGCTGCAATCAATCAGTATAACTCATGTTGCATAAAATAAGTAGATATTTCAAGACTTGATCTGGCCTTTTACTGTCTTGCAGTGGCAGATGAAATTTTTGTGAAGAAGGTAATGAGAGCTGTGTTTTTACATTGCAGGGCAGGAGTGTTTCACCTAGCAAGTGCAATTTCTTCTTGGTGTTTTTATCGTATATGGCTTTGAATATCCATTATTGTTGATCTCTGGGGAGGTCGGTATAATGACATCACAGCCACGTACTGTAATCCAGGGTTATCCTTATTGAAACTATAACAACTAAATTCATTAATATGCCTGCTTTTTGAATGTCTCTCTTTGAGAAGTACACAACTATCAGCTTTTTCACTTGCTCATTTCCCAGAGATATCATTCTATATAAACTGTACCCCAAAAGAAATATGGAAAGAAAGAAGGAAGAGACAATGCAATCCAGGATACAGATGGATAATCAGTCAGAATTCACAGAATCAGAAACAGATGTAGCCCAATTATGCTCAGCAGTTCACAGGTGTTCGCTGGAATGACTTTAACATAAAAGCACACCTTTCTTCAGTGTCTTTTATTACTTTTTTTCCAAAGCTTTTTTTAGAGATTTTATATATTTCACCTAACCAAACTAGAAAATGTAGACAGCTAACTGGAGATTAGTTGGATATAATTGACTTACAATTCAACATGATAATTGTTTGTTTAAATTTGGAATTATGGTGCAGAGCATCACCAGAGCAACTACTTTCTGGTGGTGGTGAAGGCTATATGATGGCACATAATTTGTTCATATCATTTGTTTCTTAAGTCCTGGCAAAAGACAACGTCATCAAGAAACACAGAACAACTACCATTTGTTCATCCCAAGCTGATGCTTTCCCGATTGTTGTTTTAGGAACTTATTGTGAAAAATGAGCAGATTGATAATGTAAACATTTTTCAAGAATATCTGTTGTGATGTTATTAACATTAATCCTCTGACTTTCCATGACATTGTGCAGTGAAATGATTTTCTTCTGCCTAGGTGCTGTAACAAGTACTAGACAGAATTTTATTTAGGCTTTATATTTTACACTGTATGGAACTTGAAATGCAGAAAATCACAAATTTTGCCATAGCAAAAATTCTATAATGAAGGATACTTCAGGAGGATTGGCTGACACTCCTGAAGGCTGTGTTGCCATTCAGCAAGACCTGGATAGGCTGGAGAGCTGGGCAGAAAAAAACCGGATGAGGTTTAACAAAAGCAAGTGTAGAGTCTTGCATCTGGGGAGGAATAATTCCATGCACCAGTACAGGTTGGGGGATGACCTGCTGGAGGGGAGCTCTGCGGAAAGGGACCTGGGTGTCCTGGTGGATGACAGGTTGGCCATGAGCCAGCAGTGTGCCCTTGTGGCCAAAAAGGCCAATGGCTTACTGGGGTGCATTAAAAAGAGCGTGGCCAGCAGGTCAAAGGAGGTGATCCTCCCCCTCTACTCTGCCCTGGTAAGACCTCATCTGGAGTACTGTGTCCAGTTCTGGGCTCCCCAGTACAAAAAAGACAGGGATCTCTTGGAAAGAGTCCAGCGGAGGGCCACAAAGATGGTGCAGGGCCTGGAGCATCTCCCCTATGAGGAAAGGCTGAGTGAACTGGGTCTGTTCAGCCTTGAGAAAAGGAGACTGAGAGGGGACCTGATCCAGGTCTATAAATATCTAAGGTGTGGGGGGCAGAATGGCGAGGCCGGACTCTTTTCAGTGGTGAGTGGAGACAGGACAAGGGGAAATGGCCAGAAATTGGAGCATAGGAAGTTCTGCACAAATATGCGCAAGAACTTCTTTACAGTGAGGTGACGGAGCACTGGAACAGGCTGCCCAGGGAGGTGGTGGAGTCTCCTTCTCTGGAGATGTTCAAGACCTGCCTGGATGCCTACCTGTGCTACCTGGTGTAGGGAACCTGCTTTGGCAGGGGGGTTGGACTCGATGATCTCAGGAGGTCCCTTCCAACCCCTACAATTCTGTGATTCTGTGATACTTTCTTTTCTTTGTAAGCCCTTAGTACTGCTCTTGCTTGCACACTATTTGCATTCAGGACAAGGTGCACCTGCAGGTTCAGAAAGCAGACTGCAAGGTATGCATGACATTACTATCTTGAACTACCTTTACAATGCAAACCCTACATTATTTGGCTTTATTTAACCTGCCCTTCCTTATTTAACCTGCCATTTTTCTTATGTCAATGCATGCTCTGCTTCTTAAGCAAATGAGATCTATCTGGTTTAATTTGTTGAAATATTCAAGATCAGACCTGAAAGTCTTTAGCTAATGGATTTCCAGATTTGGCAGAAGATCATATCTAGTCAATAGGATAAAATTATCATTACATTATTTAAGAATGAATGTAGCCCTAGATCTTACATTATATAGAGTCTTAATATGTGTATTTTTCCCCTTCAGGAATTTACACATCTGTCTAGAAAACATGTGCATCCTTCTGCATGCATTTTTTAATATTTGTATCTTCTTTCCCTTTATTGCACCTATATGCCTTTCACTGGTTTATCCTGAGTTTTTGTTCTTTGTTGATTCCTTTGCATTGTATAAGAAGAAGTTGAGTGTGTCTTCTGAAAATGCAGGAAGAATCACTGTTTATTTATTTATTTATTTATTTATTTATTTAGTCTGTGTGCGAGGGCAGAAGTATAGATGATTTTGCCAAATACATCTTTTGCTGGGCCAGGATATTTTATTATTTATTTACTTATTTATTTACAGTATGTTTCCTCTAGAAATTGACTTTGTTTATGTGCTAATGCAAAGCACTGGAAGGATAAACCACTTGTGGGATCTAATTTTGCCTCTTATGAGGTAAATCTAGCCACCTTTTCTTCCACCTACTACAGCTGATATTAAATCTACGCGTCATATCACCAAGCAGAGCAACTTTAAAAGAATATAGGGTTGTTCCAGTATTCCACTGGGAAGTATGAATGGATTAGTCTAGTGTTCCCATTTCAGACATGAGCCACATGAGATTCTTTTCACAGATATAATACTGTGCCAGTATTCAGTTACTCAGAGAGCTCCCGGGCCAATGTAGTGGGCTTTGCCAGCAGCCAGACACTCAAGAAGCCACTCGTTCACCCTCCTTCCTCAACAGGAAGGAGGGAAGAAATAATATGAAAAAAATCTCATAGATCAAGATAAAGATAGAGAGATCACTTTACCAATTACCATGGGCAAAACAGATTTTGGGAAAATTAATGTTACCAGTTAAAATAATTGGATTGTGAGAAATAAACACAATACAACTAAAATCACTTCACTGATCCTCATCCTTTCTCTTTTTCCAGGCTTAAATTCACTCCTTTTCTGATCCTTCCACCTTCTTCCCAGCTTTCAGATACTGCAGATTGGATGGTGAGTGAGACTGTCAGTCCATAATGGTATGGTTACTCACTGCCATTCCTTCATCCTCATGCATTTCCCCTGCTCCGACAGAGGAACATCCCCATGGGCTGAAGACCTCCATGAACTTTCCATTCTAAAAGAAGGATTATTTCCTTTTAAGGAAATTATTTTGTAATTTTTATTGTCCTTGTTGCTCTTGGCTGAATCTTTCCCAGGTCTCACCTGTTTCTGAGGTGAGAGTGTAGCTGTGCTCATGGAAAGAATAAGAGTGGGCAAGGGGTAGACAGGTTCCTCAAACAGCATTCAAGGCAACAAGTTTTACCAAGGAAGGAAGATATGATCTCTTGTTTTATTTATTTATTTTTAATCCCATTTTCACCTGTAGGCCATCTTTATTTATGGACTGCATACAGAATTCCATCTGATAGGAGTTCCACCTGCTGCTTTTCCAAGTTAGTATCACTTGATTTCTCCATGTTATAGTTATCACTAGAAGGACAAAAATGGTGTATAACTTAATTATTTGGATATATCATATCAACTAAAAGTTTATGTTTAGACAATGATTAAAAACTGAGCTTTATGGAAAAAAAATGTATAATACATGCATGGTTATTCCCTGTTTTCAGGCAGCAGATGGTTTCACAATCAGTGGTTTCACACTGGTATGAATGTGCTCAGTTCCACCACACTGCTCTCTTACTTTCTTTCCTCAGAAGAATGGGCAGAGAAAAAAAGCTCTTGAGCTAAG
The DNA here is from genome assembly GCF_023343835.1 of Lagopus muta. Taxonomy (NCBI): domain Eukaryota; kingdom Metazoa; phylum Chordata; class Aves; order Galliformes; family Phasianidae; genus Lagopus; species Lagopus muta. The sequence continues at coordinate 160,982,082 of NC_064433.1, forward strand.
ATAAGGACAGGGAGATCAGTCACCAATTACTGTCATAAGCAAACCAGCATAAGAGAGATTAATGTGATTTATTTCTTATTGACAATAGACTAGAGAAGTGAGAGCTAAAAACAAACTGTAAATGCCTTATTTCTTTTCTATTTTCCGACTCCAAGTGCTGCAGGGGAATGGGAAATGGGTGTTGCGACCAGCTGGTCCTTGGTCACCCTCTACCTTTACACCAACATGGGATCCTTTCCACAGGATGCAGTCCTTCCCCAGCTGATCCTGCATGGGCTTCCTGCAGGCTGCAGCTCTTCAAGAACTGCTCTGACATCGCTCTGCACCATGGAGCCCATCTTTCAGGAGCTGCTCCACATGTATCCCCATAGGTTCCCAGCCCTCCTGCCTCGATGCGGGCTCCTCTCCATGGGCTGCAGCTCTTGCCTAGGGCTTCTCCCACAGGTGCTCTACATGGGCTCTATTTTCTTCGGGGCTCATCTACTGCTGTCCTGCAGTCTCCTCCATGGCTGTACATGGAGATCTGCTCTGTATCTGGAGCACCTCCTGCCCTCCTCCTTCACTGACATTGATGTCTGCAGGACTGTTTCTCTTCATTTTCTCCTACCTGCTCTTGTGCAGCACGTTCTCCTTTTCTTAAATCTCGCATAGGCACAAACAGTGCTCAGTGTCTTGGCTTTGGCCAGTGACAGGTCCCCTCTTGGGCTGATAGAAACTGGCTCTTTTCTAACACTGAACAGCTTCTGGACTCTTCTTACAAAGGCCGCCCCTGTAGCCCCCTGCTACCAAAACGTTGCCACATGGGACAAACACACAGAGTGATTTTAACATTTAAATATTTCCAAGCCACTGTTTTGTTTCTTTAAAGGTAAAAGCTGTTTCCCAGCATGAGATAACTGAGTTTCTTACACTTTTGAAAGGTAAAGTAAAACAATTACTAAGTTAAAGAATTAAATTATTTAAATTGGAAGTGGAATTTGTTAATCTTTCAAGTAATTTTTAAAAATTAATAAAACATTGCTTAAGTAAATTTAGATCTTGTATCTCAAATATGAAGTAATATATTTCACATAAATGAATAAGTCATTATTTAATTTAAGTATTAAAACCAGATCATTTCCTAATGGCTGGTTTGAGCCTGGAAAGCCTATGTCTCTCTGTGCTGCAGACACAGAGTATAGCACAAAACCATTTTTATCATTTGGCTTCCCTGGTAATTCTGGGGTGTCAGACAAGAGGGGGATCACTGAGATTGGCAGGACTCAGGGAAAAACAAAGAGTCGATGGAACTGATTAATTTCATCAGTCCTGTCTCAGAATCATGGAAGCACAGAATCATAGAATCCTTAGAACTCAAAGGGACCTTTAAAGGTTATCTAGTTCAAGTCCTCTGTAACGAACAGGAACATCAACATCTAGATCAGGTTGTCCAGATCCTGGTCCAACCTCGTCCTGAAAGTCTCCAAGGATAGGGCATCTACCACGTCTCTGGGCAAACTGTTCCAGTTTCTCACCATTTGCACTCTAAAAGGCTTTTTCCTTATATCTAACTTAAATCTGCTCTCTAAAAGCTTAAAACCATTTTCCCTTGTTCTATCACAACAGAGCCTGTGAGTCTGTCCCCTTCTTTCTTGTAGCTCTTTTTTAGATACTGAAAGGCCATTATCAGATCTCCTTGGATCCTTCTCTTTTCCAAGCGGAACAGCCCCAGAACTTTCAGCCTGTCCTCACAGAAGTGTTCCATCACTTGGATCATTTCTGTGTCCCTCCTCTGGATGTGCTCCAAAAGATCCATGTCTGTCTGTCACACTCCAATTTATAGGAGGGAGAAAAGGTTCTTTTTAATATATGTATGCCTAATGGTGAGATTAAGACACAATGGGTAAAATGTTAGCCTGACCAGTTTATTACAAATCCTAGTTGCTTAGGGATACGGGGAGGGGGAGATGGGCAATAGAAAAGAGATAGAAAATAAAAAGCAAGGAGTCTTCATAGAAAGCAAGAGAGAGATATAGTCACCACCATGGGTCCAGCGAGGTTTGTAGCAGGTCCCTTGTTCTCAGGAACTCGTCTGGTCACTGCGGGAGATGGGAGGAAGGCAGGAAGCTTTGCAGCAAGCAGGCTTCGGGGAAGGTTCTTCCAAAGAGGCTTTCCCCTTAGGGAATTTTCTATCAAAGGTTTCTTTGGGAGTTCTTATCCAAAGTCCTTAGTTTAGTGAGGGCCTTCTGTCCCCCATTTCTCTGTTTTTTGTCTTCTTTTCTCTCTGTTAGAGCGACATACCTGGCCAAACAGATAAGCCAGAAGGGAGTGGTGCCTTCTTTGCCATGTACAAGTATTATTGCCTCTTCCAGTGGTCAGCTACTTCAAACCACACCCCTGAAAAAAGACTGCTTGTCCTTCTTCTTCGTATCTTTACAATCATGAGCAGAGATACTGTGGCACGATGACCCACCACTCACCCCCTAGATATTCTGCAGTTGTCACTCAGAGTCTTATCACCAGAGAGGCCTCACAATCTTTGAGACAAAAACAGTTTTGTCTTTCACACTTTCCCACGCTGAGGACTTCACATCTGGATGCAGTATTCCTGGTGGGGCCTCACCAGCTCAGAGTGGAGGGGCAGGATCTCCTCCCTTGCTCTGCTGGCCACGCTTCTTTTGGTGCAGATCAAGATATGGTTGGCTTTCTTTGCTCTGAGGACACACTGCTGGCTCATGTCAAACTTCCCATCCATCAGTACCCCCAGAGCTGTCAATCTTGTATGTTCAGCTTCTTCAGAGTAGTCATGAACTCTGGTCATCAAAGTTGTTTCAAAATGCACAGGTTTTTGTGCTTGGATGTTCAAGAACAAATGTTCTTAGTTCTAAACAATCTTAATTAAAACAGTGTAAATAAAGGAAAAACCTAATTTTATATTTTGTTTTCTAGAGTTCTGAGAGTAGTCACTGTTTTACAGAGAATGCCTATGTTTAATATAGTATGGTTTTTTTAAAGTGCAATAATATTGTTAACTAGGTTATAATATAATTACTGCAAATAAAGACTGAGAACTTTCAAATCTTGGTAATAAAATGTGCTTTAAATATATTCCTTTTGCTGACATAAAATCTGTACATCATTAAACTGGTTGTGCTATGATATGGCCCCACAACAATGAATCTTCACAGGGCTGAGCGTGTACAGACTTTGGGGTAGACGTGAGAACTAATGGTAGAGGGAACAAACATCTTTAGCTGACTTTGCTGCTAAAATCACCCTATGGGAAAATGGTACCTTTAGAAAACCTGTATTTTCATACACATAAAACTACAGGAAAAGAATCGTACCTAGCAGGAGCAAAATCATGGTTTGTATTTTCATATGGGGCATCATAATGAGTACTCTCTGTTCTGTGGAAATAAAGTCAAATTAAAAAACAAAACAAAACAAAACACAACACAACACATCTAAATAAATTAATAAGGTAACTAAACAGAATCCTTAGAACTGAGACTTTCTGGGCAGCAGATAAAAGGAATGGGAAGGTATTCTTATATCCCATAAAGAAAAAGTGGAAAAAGAATAAAGAATGAACAGAGCGAGATGTGGAAATCATTTTTATTTACATTGACTTTTTTTCAATAATTCTCTTTCTTACTGCTTCTTCATTATCAAAGAAAAATTCAGTAGGAACATTTAGGGCTAGGACAAAAGACTGCCTAAATATTTCTGTCCTCCAGTCAGTACAGGAGATACTTAGGCTCATTCTTTAAGAGTTTTTTCAGGAGATGAAGGATGTATGTTAGTGTTGAACTTATGAGATAGAATTTGGAGATTGAATCTCTGTTATGGTTTAAAGATAGAGTAGCTCTAAGTAAAGGTCTAAACAAAGGTTTGTTCCTGAGAAATTTAATCTATGATTTTATCTATGATTTTATAAAAGAATTAACCTATGTTAAATCTGTTCTCTCAGAAAGCCTATCTTGTTTATAAACCACTGTTTACCCTTGTAAGACAAGCCAGAACAGCTGCTAATCATTAGTTTTGTAGTGATGTGCCAAACAAAGGTTGACACATTCTTAGAATTTGCAGATTCCATGGTTCTCCTTTTGTTAGAGTATTTACTTTTGTCACTGATGATGGACACCTTGCTACCTTGGTTCCTTCCTCCATTCCTTCTCCAGAAAATGTAAGGATTTTCCGTACTGTTCTCTGCCATGACAAAAAACTCCATAAGCCACAGTGTGTCTCACACAATCATGTTTACTTGTACCAATTTGTGAGATCTTTTACTGAGTGAGTGGAATCTCATTCTGGTTTCATTTTCCTTACCTTTTCCTCTTTGTATGGCAACTCTGTGCTGACTCACAAATACTCATGCTCAGACACTAGTTGGATTGGGCCTGAAGCCCAGAAGTTGTCCATTTCCAAATCTTGGAACATACTTGAGATCAGCACCTTTGGCAATGCATCTTGTTTTGAAATCGCATCTAATTCACTACCATTTGATATTTCCAGTAGGTTTCTAGCACAATGATTTCACAGCTGCCCATTCTGGATAGATAAGATATTGCTTGTTTCATAAACAGTTGTGGTCAAATTTTAGCTTCATCTCTCCTGTGGCCATGGGATATATGCCAGCATAATTTGTGACTCAAATTTTAAGGGATAATTTCCTTCCAAATTGGCTGTGGATCTAGTGCCATCACACAAGATTAACTGGGGCTCCACTGCTGATCCTGTCTCTAGGCTACTTTACGTAGCTATCAAAAATATTTTTTGTGTAGAAATGTATTATGTAGTGTTTTGTTTCCTGAAGATCTATACTTAGGAAGTTTCGACAATCTTAGGAAAAGCAATGGGATTTCTTTCCCTTTACTAATTAGGTAATGATACATGCTTGTTGGAAGTGTGCATTTCTGAGCTATTATATTCTTTGATCTGCTTGTATATTCCTGTTTATGTCTTTGACAGCAAATTTTCCCTGAAAATCCATTGCATGAATAGGACATTTTTGTTCATTATGTTCAAATTTCAGATGCAATATTAGAGAAGAAAATGCATGTGCAAAACACTGGGCATCATGAGAAGAGGGAGGGAAGAAGCCTGCCATGCACTCTAATGAGATCTACTTTAAACTCTTGTGCTTTTTCAGATATGGCATGGAGTATGGATGTGGCTACATCTTGATCTAGTATTGTCCAGCTATTTTTTAAAATATTCTGTGACAAGGTAAAAATAAGCATTGCATAACTTGCCTTTGGCCATATTATGTATGTGTTGTGCTTGTTAAATGTGCATTCATAGTTGTTCATAAAACAGCCTGTCCTAAAGTTCTCTGGACTGTAGTTTGAATTTTGAAATTTGGTTTAATACAATGCTTTACTAAGATATGCCCTTACAACTGTTCTAAGAGCCAGATTCACAAAATGAATGTTACTTTTCTGAAGGAGCGTAGCCTGGTAGAATTCATGTCAAATGGAAATCGGATTAAATTTTTCTCTTAAAATTCTTTGCTTTGATTGTAAGGCCTAAATCCTGTTTCTGTACATGCATGCATTTATTGCACTCCACATTTCCGAAAACATATAGATCAAATCTCATACAAAATGTGCTGATATGTTCATTTTAATGTGATTTACTGAATACTAATAGCACTAGAATAACTATCTCAAAATTGACTTGTTTCATAAATAACTCCAACTCATATTTTAAGACAAGCCATGTCAGTATGGCTTTCCAGTCACATGGAAAATTCAGGCATATGTTAATTTTATTTTGTAAATCTAATTTAAAATGTATGTTCCTTGATTTGAAACTTAAGGTATTTCAGAAGTGTTATGAACTTGGAGAAATAATACATCTGATTAAATCTGAAGACTTAAGATTTTGTCTTATTCACACTGTTCAGCTTTGTGTAATTGATAATGGAAAAGGCCTCTTCATTATTCCATTTGATAAAGTTAAAACTTTTCTTGATTAATATTCTCTTGCAGAAGGCAGGTACAGCTGTGGATTTATGCTATGGATGTGTCTTGGTGCTTGTAATTTCTTTTATACGTAAGATATAGGTAATAAAGGTTTTATTAAATAAGGATAATTTCTGTTGAAAGATTTGGATGTTTAATATTCCATAGGCATTTCTACCATGAAATCTAAAAACTGTGAGAATCTTTGATACGTGATAATGACCTTCATTGATATTACAGGGAATTATGCAAGTCTTATTCAGGTAAGTGGTGCAAGGAGTATGATATTTAATTGTTTCTACGTCTGTTTAGGGTATAAAATAAGGCTTACAAGTAGTAGATAGTAGGGTAATCGTATTAATACAATTTTTCTTGTTGTCTATTCTAATAGTTAACACACTTTAAAATCCTAATAAGTCTTACTTATCACATTTTGGAAGCATTTCATTATTTTCATTGTACGTCTTTTTGATATAGTCATTAACTGTCCCACTAGCTAAAATCAATATAAATTCATAGAATCATAGAATCATAAAGCTGCTTATTTTGGAAGGGACCTTAAAATCCAACAGGTTTCAGTCCCCTGACAGGGGCAGAGTTGCCACCCAGTTGATCAGGGCATCATCCAAACTGGACTTGAATGCCTCCAGGGATGGAGCATCTGCAACTCCTCTGAACAACACGTTCCAATGCCACACCACCCTCAGAGTCAAAATTTTCTTTATAATATCTATCCTAAATCTTCTTTCTTTAGATTAAAAACTTTTCCCTTTCTCCTGTCACTATCAGACCATGTAAAAACTCAGTCTCTTTTCTGCTTATGAGCTCTGTGTAAGTACTGGAAGGCCACAATGAGGTCTTACAGAATCACACAGAATCACAGACTTGCAGGGGCTGGAAAGGACCACATGAGATCATCAAGTTCAAATCCTGTGCTAAAACAGGTTCCCTACAATACAGGCAGGAATCCAAATAGGTCTTGGATATTTCCATAGGAGACTACATAATCTCTTTGGTCAATCTGTTCCAGTGCTCCATCAGCTTCTCTGTAAAGAAGTTCTTCTGCATATTTGTATGGAACTTCCTATGTACATGTTTTAGGCTATTGTTCCTTGTTCTGTCACTATGCACCACTGAGAAGAGCCTGGCTACATCCATTTGCCTCCCACCTCCCTTTAGATATTTATAAACATGTATTAAATTTCCTCTCAGTCTTCTTTTCCTCAGACTGAACAGGCCCAGATTACTCACCTTTCTCCATACAGAAGATACTCCAGGCCATTAGTCATCTTCGTGGCCCTCTGCTGGACTACTTCTAGGAGATCCCTGTCTTTTTAGAACTGGGGAGCCCATAACAACACAGTATTCTAAATGTGGCCTCACCAGGGCAGAGTAGAAAGGGAGGATCACCTCCCTTGACTTGCTGGCCACTCTCTCTTTAATGAACTGCAGGATACCACTGTCCTTCTTGATCATGAGGGCACAATGCTCATGGCCAGCCCGTTATCCATTAGGACCCCCAGGTCCTTCTCCGCAGAGCTCCTCTCCAGCAGGTCATTCCTTAACCTGTACTGATGCATGTGATTATTCCTCCCCAGGTGCAAGGCTCTACACTTGCTCTTGTTAAACCTCATCAGATTCCTCCTTGCCCAACTCTCCAGTTTCTTCAGGCCTTGATGAGTGGTAACACAGCCTTCTGGTGTGTCAGCCACTACTCCCATCTCCCAGAGTCTTCACTTCTCCAAGCTAAACAAGACCAACCCCCTCAACTTTTCTTTATGCAAGAGGTGCTTCAGCACTTTGTCTTCTTTGTCACCCTCCTCTGGGCCCACTTCAACAGCTCTGCTTCCTTCCTTTACTGTGAGCAGCAGGCCTGGATACAGTACTCCAGATGGGGCCTCATGAGGGTAAAGTAGAGGGGGACAATCTTGACAAACCTTGCCCTGGGACAAACCTTGCCCTGCTGGCCACCCTTCTTTTGATGCAGTGTACAGTTAGCCTTCTGGGTGACAAGTACACACTTCTGGCGTATTTTAAGTTTTTCATTCACTGTAATCCCCAAGTACTTCCCTTCAGAGCTGCTCTCAATGAGTTATTTTCCCATTCTGTACACATCTTTGAGATTGTCTTGAACAAAATGCAAATCTTTTGTGAAAAGTTTAAGACATTCACAGCAATTTAAGTGTTAGCACTCTATAGGTATAGATATTCATTAGCTAAGAATGTTTGTTCCTCCCCTTTGTCTTTCTCCTTGGCAGCCAAATATTTAGGGTACTGCTACGTAATCAAAAATGTAATTCCTTTGTAATTCCACAGTGGTCATATTCTCCTCTCCTGCTTTTCTTTCTCCAGGTATTTCATCAGTGAGTAAAATTTGGTTGATGCTACTAGTGAAGTGCATTAATTGACTGAGGGACAAAATTCTATTTTTTCCAATTATTTATTTCCTAAAGTAATTTCTTTTTTTCAATATTTCAGACAGCATAATCCATCCTAGGTGATCAGAACTTTTGTTCCAATTTCATTCACAATCACTTTGACATTGATTTAACATTATTCCTGCCTTCCCAGTCAAACTAGGATAAAATCTGTTGTGTGCATTGTTAAGAGATGAATGAATAAGACAGGCTTTAAAAGCTTTTTAAAAAAGCAAGGTGCTGGAACTGCTTTCTCAATCTGCATTCTTTCCTGCTGTTTTATGGGACATACTGAAAATGTGCTTTTTAGAGGTCAGATCACTTTTTCCAGGTGTAAAAATAAGATGTAAGCCATAAATTAAAAGGCCCATTGGATAAGTTCTATTCCAGCTACAGGCAACTTATTCTCTTGAAATGTATGACTCATCAAAAGTAAGAATTATATCTTGTTTCTCGAAATTCATCTAGTTTAACACTCTCACATTTGTGGATTGAACTTTGCTATTAATAATAAAATAAAAAAATACGTCTTTGTTCTGTTAACTTGGGAAAGAGAAATACAGTCTGCTAGAAGATAAAGTACTTAGAGGATGTCTTACCTGACTGTAAGTATATACAGGGGTTTTGTTATGCACCTTCATCTTTCATTCTCCTGTAAATTAACAGGCAACAGATAGATTTATAACATTTTTATAACCGCCTGTTCAGTGTTATCTTCATATGAGAAAAAAAGAGAAGAAACTAATGAGTTCCTTGGAACTGAGTGAAAAACACATTGTAACAGAGAAGAATGCTCAACACAGTCAAGCTAGCATGTCCAGAATTACGAGAAATAGTTCTTACTGAAAAAGCAGGTCTGAAAATTGCCTGGGGAGCTGCCTCTTTCATGACGTCCTCATTCTCAGGTGAAGAAAAGAGATACAAAGACATGTTCTTCACACTCTGTCTTTTCTGTAAGTGCTAGTCTGAATATATTTTTCTAGACTTGCTGCAAAAGACAAAGAATCTTGAGCTTTTGTTAGAATTAAATTAACCCAAGTAGACAAGTTAGGTCTGAAATTACTTTTTTGGACATAGAGTAATGTTAGAGAAACAGTGAGATTATGCTAAGTAACACTGCCTTGAACCTGTCACTACCTTTTCTCTCTACTTCATGAGCTTTTTTCCATCAACCAATCTTGTGCAATATATATAGAATGGAGATTTTAGTTACAGTGTAATGTAGGACTACATTTGGCACTTGGATTAGGGCCCTTACTTCCAATTCTCCTTTGGTATTCTCTGAAAAACTAATAAGTGTTATGTCACATCCTTTTCTCTCTTGCAGAGGTTCATGACAGGGATAAACCACATTCTTCTGTTATTCTTGTTAGCTGAAGGCTTAGTGATCAAGTGTTGTACAGTTACCCTCATTTGTGCAGCACTCAGTCAACACTCAATTATTCAGAGCACCTTCAGTGGTCACGTTTGATTTGAAGTAACTTTAACATTTGTAGGCCACAGAGGAAATTAAAACATTTCTACCTATCTTTTGAACACTTCCTCATAGGATTTTGAAAATGACAGCCTATTGATGGCATTCCAGATCTTGAAGAAAAGTCAGTGTCTGGCTCACTATATGGAACAGGTAACAAGTGGATACCAGAATACAAGAACCGGAAACTCATGGTCATCTGTTGTCTGATGCTTGTGACATTTAAATTTCATGTATAAATGGTGTCATTATCTTTGACAGTGCTTAGGCACATGGCATTACATGGACCTAGGAGGACACTGAACTGACTAATCTGCACAGTACAACCTGAATGATATTCAGAAATCACAATAAAGTTTACTTCCAATTGGCTTTAGCCAAATATAGTACAGAGTCAACATCTGAACTAATCATGACAGATTCCCTATATGGTCTACCAAAGTACTACTATAAAATAGGTAAGTCCAGGGTGAGATTAATCTCATTTTATATTAAACAATCCAAATAGATTAAACGAATCATGCCATAAATTTATATAATTTTCTCTCTTCACTGTACAGGGAATCTAATCAGATATTTCAGATGAATACATTGGAAGTAGTTGAGATGAAGCCCATATTTTCACATTCTTTCTTCTAGATTGCAAAGGCATTAAATATAGGTTGCATTCACAGAGTATGCATGCATAACAGACTGAGAAGACTGGTTATGGCACAAATGTAGCTGAGACTGGCACTTTCATTTAGAAGAAGGGTATGGTCAGTGTCTCTGTGTTAAGTTTCATGACAGCCTAGCAGTTATGGTAACTTGCAGTGAACAATAAGATGACTTAACTGATGCCATCCTCCTGATGTACTTCCTTGCACAATCATGGAGCAAAGAAGCATGGATAGAAGACAGCTGGATTGCCTCTTGCTAGTAAAAGCGTGGAATATTTGCATTATTCTGTGTTAAGATCTCCTTCTCCTTCTGCTCACATTTGATGCATGATGCACTCACTGGTGTATGACAAGATTTTCATGGCTGATGAAATCTGAAATCCACCATTAATTATTTTAAAGAATAAGCTTGCAAGTTCATTAGTTCCAGTTATGCTCACTCCTAGAACTATTGTTTTGCACTACAGAAAAATGTAATTGCTGTATTCCTATTATTTCTATTAAGCTTATAAAGATGTTTCAAACTATTGATGGCATACAGTGAATCACAGTTTCTCTGTATTGTCAAATGAAAAGTGATCGTTTCCAAGAAGAAACGAAAAGGAGTTATAATTTTAGAGTAAAATGTGAATAATTAAGGTTTAAATGACAAGATGTTACTGCTTTGGGCTACCCCACTTACAGTCAGGAAAGAACTGATGAACTAGTTTAATCTTGTGTTTCATGGTATCATCACACATTTCTTTGTTTGCTCTTCCACTACTGTACATCAGTGGAACACTGTTCTGTTCTCTTTCCCATGAGTAATTGCATACCAAAAGCAGGTTAGCATATAACAGCTATTAACACAATGCCAATGCAGCCTCTTGAAGTCTTTTTTTGTTATCTTGTTATTTACAGAGGTTAGTCATTTTGACAAAGAAGCAAATTCCTTAAATTGTATTATGTTTTTTATACCCAGTTATTAAATCCATTTTTTTTTTTTCAGAAGCAATGGAGAACTGTTGATACACAGCCCTATCTAAAGAAAACCTATACAAAATAATCACAGAATCAAAGAATAGTCTGGGTGGGAAACAACCTTAAAGATCACCTAGTTCCAATCCTCCTGCCATTGGCAGGATCACTTTCAACTAAATTAGGTTGCCTAAGTCCCATACAACCTGGCCTTAAACATCTTCAGGGACAAGGCATCCTCAACTTCTATGGGCAGCCTGTTCCAGTTCTTCTCCTCTCTCATAGTGAAAAATTTCTTCTTTGTATCTAATCTCATTGTACACTCTTTCATTATAAAACCATTGCTGCTGGTCCTATACACCTCCTAATAGCAGGAGTCCCTCTCCATGTTTCCTGTAGTCCCCCTTGAAGGCTGCAATAAAATCACTATGGAATTTTCTTCAGCTCTCTCAGCCTGTCTTCAAAGGAGAAGTCCTCCAGCCCTCTAATCATCCTCCTGGCCCTCCTCTGGATTCACTCCAAGAAGTCTGTTTCCTTCACAGTACTCCAGGCGGATTCTCACAAGATTAGAAAGAAGAGGCAGAATCACCTCCTTCAGCTTGCTGGTCATGATTCTTCAGATGCAGCCCAGAATATGATTGTTTTTCCGGGCAGCAAGTGCGCATTGTCGAGTTTCTCATCCACCAACACCCCCAAGTCCTTCTCCACAGGGTTGCTCTCAGTACTTTCCAGTACTTGTGCTTGGGACTGCCTCAGCTAAGGTACACCACTTTGTTTACACTCGGCCTTTTGGAATTTTATGTGTTTTGCATGAGCCAACCTCTCAAGACTGTCAAGGTCCTTCTGGATGGCACCACTTCCCCCCCAGTTTTTCAATCACATCATACAGCTTGGTGTTGTCTGAAAACTTGCTGATCCAAGAAACATCAGAGGAAGATGAAAAAAGAAAAAAAAAAAAAAAAAGGAAGAACCCTAACATCCATTGGTTCTCATTTTGTTGTTGCTGGTTGCATTCGTTGAAAGTGTAATTCTACAGGTAGAAGTTTGCAGTGGTGTACACAGCAATATAAGGCATATGCATGCATACATCACCACTGTTGCCTGTAAGTTGATGTCACACTTCACACCTAGGGGAGTGCAAAGTGAAATCCCCTTGTTTGTTGCCTAACTTTGAGTACTTGTTCACTGGTAACATTTTCTTCTCTTTCAAGCCTTAATTCTTGGTTTTACTAAAATTTCTGCCTGTCAGCTCTAATGATAGGTAGATGGATATCACAACTTGCCACACATTCTCCACAGCATTTCCTCTCCTATAGAAATAGTTGTAATAAGACAGATGTCACTTAATTTTAGATATTTGCGTCATAATTTTAGATACATACATCATCTGTTTTTGAGCCAGTCACCTTCTGGATGTGCTACTTCTGGACCACATTAGTTTTTGAATATCTGCCTTTCAGTTGAATGAAATTCTCAAAGTGCTTATTTCTGTAAGTGATGTTGGTTTAGAAAATTCCATGAGGATTAATGCTTGGAAAAAAATTTACTCTTGTACTGACAAAGCCCACTGAGTAAATCATTAGGAATTGGCTGAATGGACACAGCCAAAGGGTTGTGCTTAACAGTTCTCAGTCAGGGTGGAGGCCAGTCACAAGCGGTATCCCTCAGGGGTCGGTCTTGGGACTGGTGCTCTTCAACATCTCCATCAGTGACATAGATGATGGCATTGAGTGCACCCTCAGTAAGTTTGCGGATCACACCAAGCTGAGTGGTGCAGTCAATACATTGGAAGGAAGGGAAGCCATCCAAAGGGATCTGGACAGGCTGGAGAAGTGGGCCCGTGAAAACCTAATGAGGTTCAGTAAGGCCAAGTGCAAGGTGCTGCATTTGGGTTGCGGCAATTCCAGGTATTTATACAAAATGGGGGAAAACCTCCTTGAGAGATCATCCTGGTAGATGACAAGCTGGATGTGAGCCAGCAGTGTGCACTTGTAGCCTGGAAGGACAACTGTGTTCTGGGCTCCATTAAAAAAGGGATGGCCAGCAGGAAGATGGTAGTGATTTGTCCCCTTCCACTCAGCTCTTGCGAAGCCCCATCTGGAGTATTGCATCCAGACCTGGGGACCCCAGTACAGGAAAGACATGAAGTTCTTGAAGTAGGTCCAGAAGAGGGCCACTAAGATGATCAGAGGGCTGGAGCATCTCTCCTATGAGGAAAGCTTGAGGGAACTGGGATTGTTTAGCTTGGAGAAAGGAAGGCTCCAGGGAGACCTCATTGTGGCCTTCCAATTCTTGAAGGGAGTGTATAAACTGAAAGGGGAACGGCTGTTTACAAGGGAGGATAGTGATAGGACAAGGGGGAATGGTCTTAAACTGCGACAGGGGAGGTTTAGGTTGGCTATGAGAAGGAAGTTTTTCACAAATAGGGTGGTGACGCACTAGAACAGGTTGCCCAAGGAGACTGTGGATGCCCCACCCCTAGAGGCATTCAAGGCCAGGCTGGATGTGGCTCTAGGCAGCCTGGTCTGATGGTTGGTGACCCTGCACATAGCAGGGGGGTTGAAACTAGATGATCATTGCGGTCCTTTTCAATCCAGGCCATTCTATGATTCTATGATTCTATGATTCTATGATTCTATGATCATTGTGGGGTACATGAGAGGTTCATAGGCGGCTTTTGTCAGGAACTGTTTTCCAGGAACAGACTGGTGGCAGCAGATAGACACAAAAGTTTCATTAAATATTGATCCTACTCCAGAAATTATCGAAGCAGTGCCCAGAATTAGAAAAAATTACCTTGTTGTTTATGCCACCAAGACCACTTCAGGGCTTTTGTCCAGTAGGGTAAGTATATAAGCAAGTAAATTACACAGTTTCATGAAAATATTCTTGACTGCCTGTTCTACTGAATTATTGAAAAGGTCTTGGTGAGATTTTCAACTGTACTGACAGTTTTTAAATGAAGACTGGGGGAATCATTATGAGCCAATGACCCAAGCTCCAATACACAGTTTGCATATGGGCACCCTATTTTAGAGAACAAACAAGTTTATTAGTGTGGTTGTGGACTATTTCATGCCAGTTGCCCCCCCTGTGCCATACAATATTATGTTTTATTGTGTTTTATTTACTTGTATAGATGAAGCATGAGTAGATACATGCATTAGTTTTTTATGAAGTTAAATTGACTACATTTTCTGAAACTTTCTAGAAAGTTATTTCCAACCTTTCTGGCCTGCAGAAGTATTTTCTATTCAGTCTAATTAGAGTGGTGGCATTTTTGATTATTCTTCTCATCCGTGTGTCCTTGTGCTGTTACCAAAACTGCCAGTAGCTAGTTTTTCCAGTGCCCATTGTGAAAAGTAAGGGCATCTCAAAGTTAACACCAATTTGTATGGAAAATAGCATTAAAGGACAAAAAAAAAGGCTATATAAGTAGAAGGAAATTATGTTGTATTAGCCCCACTGAGTTTCTCTTGTGTTGTAGCAGAAGTTATTCTTTCTGCTGATCCCCACCAATTTTTACGCAAGCTGATTTTAACTCCTCATGTCTAAATTGTCAACATACTCTATTATTTTTGTTCAACATAACAGGAAAAAGCAACAGTCTTCTATAACCAGGGGTCTGTCAAAATTCATTAATACTGAATCTTCAAAATCGTAACCTCTGGGAGACTTTTTCAAATTTTTTAAAAAGAAGTTTCATAACAATTGGCAATATCCAACCACAAATAAGATTCAACATCACACTACATATTTACGTAATACAAAAATCTCTCATTTGTGAGAGATGGAGCTTCTGTGGGCAGTTATTTGCAACCCTTTCTTGAATACACCAATCAAATAAGCATCTCTTGGGATAAAAAGGATACTTTTTTATTTTTTATTTTTATTTTTTTAACAATGAAAAGAAAAAGGGAAAAGTCTCTTAGAATAGAAAGCCATAGTGAATGTCAGTAGTTCTCCCAGTGGGAATTATTCATGATTATGTCAACCTTTTTCTGACAAATTCAAATTCTAAGAGAGAGAGAATGAAACTAAGAACTAACAGCAAAAATATTCCATTCAATTTCATAAAAAATAAATGCATTGATCTCAGAAATGAGGTCAGGATTTGGAATCTGACCTAGGAGTGGAAGATTATTCTTTCTTGTGTCTAATAATGGACAATGGCTTGTCTACAGGAAGCAAATCCCAAAGGAGGTAGGTGAAACACTTAACAGCAAATACTGAAAACAGTGAACTAGTTACTAGTTGGAAATAAACAATTTTTACTTTGCTTATGCATTTAGTCTCTTGAATTTACATAATTTCTTTACTATTTCCTTGTTTGTTTTCCCTCAGACAAATAGCAGATGAAGGAGAAGACAATTTAATGCTTGTCATGAATTTCCTTCCCATTTCCGGGCTCTGGAGCCTTTTTATATTCTATAATTTTTTTTTGAGGTATTTTCCACAATGAGTGCTACACATCTCAGCACTGTCAGTCAATGTGCCTTCTACATTAAATGCACATTGGTTAAAATACAGGTCCAGTCCATGGAACAGGGATGAGGACCCATGATTTAATGCACTAACACAGGCTTAAGTGTTTTACTCCTTCTCTGTAGTTCAATGAATCATGCTTTGTTTTGTTTGTTTGTGTGTTTGTTCCCCAGAGATTAATGGCTTCACTAATCAGAGTAAAAAATTCATTTCCTTCCTGCAAGTTCCTATGAACTTGTGAAAAGGCAAAAGATACTAGCATATAGCCTGCAAACCACGGAAGGTGCATAGTCTCCCCTATTTTATCTTGTTTTGTATTGAAGAGCGGAGTTTTTTCTTTTCCATCTGCCTTTTGTTTACCTTTTTGTCTCCGAGTACTTTGTTTTAAACAGAATGAACCAGGCAAGTATTTCAAAATGCAGTATGTTCCTTCTCCCAAACTTCTCGTGGTGAATGCGGTTCCAGAGTATGGACTATATTTTAATATACATTTCTCATATCATTTAAAACCAGTTAGTTTTCTCTATGTTGCAGGTCATGGGTGTTGAATATCCCAGTATGAGCTGACAAGTTCTCCTATTGTATTTTATAGGGAACTTAAGAGTGAACTGAAGTTCATCACCTTCCTGTCTGCCTCTTTTTCTCTATATCATTACGATCCATTTGTCTTTGATAAATGTAATCCTGGAGTCCTAGCAGACTCAGAATACTGATTACTGAATATGTGCCTGTGTTTGGTGTTTTAACACTAACATAATCTGGGCCTCATTTGTATTGTCTTGATTTAATTTCACTATGATCTAATTTCTAATTTCATTGATTAAAAGTGTAAAAAGGTAGATCTTTGTTACATTAATCAGGAAAATTTTGTCTTTTTTTTTTTTTTTTTTTTTAAGGGGAGTTTGCACTTAGAAGGAGTCCACTGTATCAGTTCTGAGGTTTATCTATCTCAGTTTGGAGTCACTGCTGAGATGGCAAAGCTAATAAGCTTACAGAATGTGATCATTAGTGTGACAGCAACTTGTACAGACATGATCAGCCTTTCTGCAGCCTTGTTCTCATACATGCTTTTGCTGGGATAACTGTGATCAAATAAAATTTAATAGAGGGTTTCAGAAAACATGATTTGGAGGGCAAATAGTTGGGTGTCCCATTTGCTTAATGACCACAGCTATATATTACTAATGAAGGTAGCAAATATAATTCCAAATTAGATATATCTACATAATGTACATGTGTAACCTCACTTGTTCTCAAATTGTGGACAGTTTCTATTGAAAATGTGAATACTTATCTCAGTATGTTCAATTCTCAATCCTAACAACTCAAACTATAAATGACTCATTCATTATTTTTTCCAGCTTTATTTCATCTTACCTTATTTATTTTCATATTACCTACTTTCAGCCTGATCCCCAACCTGAAAGATATAAAAGAATATGGTGTTATTGGCTAGAAACATTCGTGTCGGAGGAAAGAAGAGCAGCTGTATCTATCACCAACTTGAAGCATCAGGAAGACTGTATTCAGTACTCTTTTTCCTTACCTCTGCCCCTATGGTTGTGGAACAGCGCTTTTCTGCTTCTCACAGAGATGTGAGAATTACTTCAGTAGTGCCTTTAGTGATCAGTACAGTGGATCTGAGGAGATAAAAGAAAAGTCATGCAAACAGATTGGAAGGAAACCAAACCATAGTGTATCTTAGTGCAAATTAATTCTTCTTATTATAACTTCCAGAAAAGAAAATGAAGAGGTGAATGGAGATAGAAACCTCCTTTGCAAAGGAAATAGTAGAACTGTTATTGACAATGCTAAGAATGGTCAATGAAATATTCAAGAAATGCCAGCTAGGCTGAGGAAAAAAATCATGAAGGAAATGCATAGGATGTGATAAAAAAGATAACAAAAAACAAGATCAGTAAACCGTCTATGTGCAAAAGTAAATTTTAGTCATGAAGCTTATAACATCTCTGGAAGGCAAAAATATTGCAGGTGGTGCACAATGAGCAAGGTACTTTCACATCTGCAACGAATTGGAGCAGTGGACAATATAAGGCAAACTAGTCTAATACATTTTCATAGGAGTGCAAGGTATTTCAGAACTTTGAGAAAGACTGCACACAGGTGAGAGTGGATATTGCTAAGGTACAAATGAGTTGATAACTTCTTTAATTTCATGCTAGTTTAAGAATAATTTAAACTGTGGTTTTATTCATTATCTTAAATTCTCTACTGGGATGGTTCTTAGAAGACAAAACATGGCTTTAAGGAGCAATGACTGACAGATAAGATGAAGCTAAAATAGTTTAGGTAGAGTACACCTCAAAACGTGTTGATTGCAGGCCTCTGCTAATCCATTTTAGTATCTCAGCTGAAGCACTTTAGTGAGATTGATTTAATCCTTCTGAAGCTTCCTTCCACCACAATATCTGATCTCCTTTCCCAAGGTTATCTTTCCATACCTGAATTCCCTTGAGAACTGGAAAACTGGATATAAAGCCTTAAAATCTTTGGATTCTTATGTTCACATCTGAACATCAAATCATGTTTATAGTTTTCCCTCAGATAACTCAGTTTTCTGTGTATATGTGAATAAACACCATTTTATGGTCTTATAAAAGGCTGGATCAATATTTTATATTATCTCTGAAAATGTAGTTAAGGCATTTACTATTTCTCAGGATATTAGCAAATACAGTCCTTTCATTAATGCTATCCATACTTATTTTTCCCCTTGAATGAAGTTTCTAGCACAATTTATTGGATTTGCAAGCTAGAAATGCTAGTAAAGTGCTCTGACAGATAGAACTATTATCCTTTTTTCCATATTTCCTAACTGAACCTTATGGGATTCAGCTCTTGGCATGAATAAACAAAGAGAGAAACAAAGAAACAGGACACAAGCATAGTATACCTATGCTACTCTGAAATTAGTGTCTACTACTTATTTCTGTGGGAATTGCAATAGATGCAATATATACAATAACAGTATTTGATAGATCAAATTCTCAGCTACTAAACTCTATTTTTCAACATAGCCACCGCCATTAATCATGCGTTTTTAGCAGCAGTGAACCTGTATGTTGTGCTCATAAAAATCTGTCTGGCATGTGGCTTGTCTTTCATGTTGCAGTTGCCACTGCTGAAATGCACCACCTCACTGAGCTCACGTAAGTATTCAGCAAGTGTTGATGAACATGAATGGGTTCCAGTTTTCAGAAATTCAGTAATACACCTTTGCATCATATGCACTTCCATGTCAGATCCCATTTTATCAGGCTGCCATTCAGCTGCCTTCTGTCGCACAGCAAAAAAAAAAAAAAAAAAAAAAAAAATTAATGGAATATTTGTGGGAAAGTTCAGCCTCTACTGACACACCATGAACATCCATCCTCTGACATCCTGGGCCAACATAATATAATAGAAGGAATTACTTTTGGAGCAGCTCTAGTACTTCCTTATTGGTAAAACTTTCATTCTGCCTGCCTAACTTATAAGTCTCCTGGTCTTTTAAAACATATTTTACATTAAAAAAAATTTTTTTTTCAGCATCAACTGTGTTCAGGAAAGAGTTTCTACTTAAGTTAGTCCTGAGGAAAACAGTAAAAAGTTGAAGATTTTCTTGACACATACGTATATGTTTTCTTAATGATGAAGGAGAGAGACTCTGTAAATGCCCTAGCCTATGTAAGAATAGTTATTCATATATAATGTATTAATAAGCATTAGAATTTTCAGTATTATACTCAGTTTTGTCACCTGAAGACTAAAAAATCTAACAAAGACTGAGTTTAAGTCCTATGATTATAGAAGAAGTTAAAAAATCAAACATATTGATACACAAATTCATTAATGGCAGGCTTTATTATTTCTTCTTTCTATAGAACTACTTGGTACTTCAAAGAAGAACCAGCTGGTGATAGATTAATTTGCATTATGACATTGTGCTCTACATTAGAAAAGCTGTGAGAAATTCTCAGAAGACTGATAATAGGTCAATATCTATCTGACAGCATTTTAAAAATATCCAATGCTGATGTGACTCTATACATACTGAAAAAAAATAATAATAATTTCATGAACTTTTTTACTCTCATTGCTTATCAATTATCACTGCACTAGGATTGTTGTTGAAATTTGGACTAGTAGTGAATGAAACTCATTTCCATCTAGCACACAAGATTTTCCTTACTTTAGTAGAATAAGACTTCTTTCCAAAGGGGGAAAAAAAAAAAAAAAAAAAAAAGAAGGAAAACAGAAGGAAAAAAAGAGCTTACATCCACTCACTGCAATGTGATCCTTCCCCATTGCGACAGTAAAAAGTCCAAGAGGGGGCACAGGATACAACTATGGTGTTAAAACCTTGGTTCTCATGGAATGATTTTTGCCTTCTGTATCAGATGATGTTCTGTGATGTATTCACTCTATTCACATTCAGCCTTTTCTTGAGCAATCTGAAGTGTTCTTTCTGTGAAGCACTTTGCCCTTGTATTACTTGGATCTAATAAAAAACTTTTGTGTGTATATGTGTGCATGTGTGCATGTGTGCATGAGCAAGAAGGTTGGAGGCATAATGGCTATGGTTCAGCCTGCAGAACATGATTTTTTGTTTTGTTTTTATGCCATGAAGTGATGCATTTTACACATCCCTTATGGCATGGTACATAAAATACGAGTTTATTCGCAGATATGAACCTTCTGCTATGGTGCCAGCAGACTTTTTGAAGTGGAGGAATTCAGAGCTTGTTCCACTGTACTTTCTGGAGGCTGTTCCTGGAGCAATCAAGTCTCTCAGATTCCACCAGAAATTTTGTTCAAAAGCTAGCTGATGGGGTAGGTTGTGACTGGATGAATTAATATTTGTGTATTGTAGATGACAAGAGAGTAGGAGGACAGATTCTGGAATGGCAGCAAAGGAATATTTATTGCCTCTAAGTAAATAAAGTATGGCCCAAGTGGCATGGTATTACATCCACAAGGCAAAACAAATATCCTATCTAGATCCATAATGGAAAATGTTACTGGCATGTGCTGTTCCCTACCCTGTGCCTGAACATTAACTAGGACAGTCAGCATAGCCAGAGGGATGCTTATCATTAAAAAATAAGAGTAACTGAAGGCCAACATTTGAACTAATGATCTAACCCAGTTTTTTTTTGTTGTTGTTTTTCATTTCTTTGGTTGTTTTTTACTAGCGTGGATATAAGCAAAATACATATTTTTAAAGACTGATTTCTCAGCATTTGCAGTGAGGGAAAATAATGTTGTTTTTAAAGAATAAATATATAAGAATTATCTAATTTTAATTAAAAATAGTAGGTGCAGTAAGACAATTAGATGACTACATTTGCTTCCTCTCATAATTGCTTTAAACCGCAAGTTTTGAACACTTATTTTTGGATAACCTTTTCAAAATTAAAATAACTTCAGTTTTATCTTACTTGCCTTTCCATTTCATTTTCCTCATTAAAAGTTGTAAGGAATTTAGTTGTTCAGTAGACTGCACATACTTACATTTTTTGAAATAAAAAATAAACTGCCATAGCTATCATGTTATTACCTACAGTGACTTCAAATTCCAGGAATGGGAATCAGAGTCCAGAAGGAGAAAGTGTTTAAAATAAATTTAGATAATAAACAAATAGGAAAACAAAAAATAAAGTGAAAAAATATTTAAGAGGAAGATCTTCAAAATATTATTTCTTGCAAAGAAAATGGCATCCATTCAGAAGAAGTTCCTGGTTACATTTATATGTATTCCATTAAAAGAATAAAGTAGACTTTGTTCGTGGTTATTTTCAACATCCTAGCATATATCCAAGTTCTTAATGAGTTAATTGTCTTTTTCATATCATCAGGTTATTGCTTCCGTGCTTACTGTTTGAACAGCAAAGGTTTCCAGTCTCTGATGAGGCTCAAGGATTAGTTTTGCTCTCTGAAAACAGAATAGTGTCTTTAGTCCCACTACTATAGTATATGGAGGGACCTAATTCTTTTTGGAATAAGAGCTGTTGGAATCTTTTTTGATGTTGATTTTATATCTCAGCACAATTGTTCTTTAAAAAAAAAAGGTATATCAGAAAGAGGATTGTGTGGGACAATCCCAATTCTTATGTCAAATAATAGCCTCATTCAAAACACACAACCTATGCATTGCCTCAGGTAAAATATCAGACTGAGTGAAATATAAGAAATCTTTAGTTTTGATGTATTATTTTTCTCCCTGAAGTTACTATTAACATCTGAGAGAGAATATAAAATTAAAAAAAAAAAAAAGAAAAAAACAAAACAGGAAGAAGAAAAAGATGCTTGTATTCTTCAACCTTTTTGGAAACCTGCTGATTTCCCATGCTCTGCTCTGCTTCCCTGCTTATCTTCTATTCAGTAGTTTTAACAGGTGCATGTGGATCATTGGGTTGGCTGCTTTCCATGTGTTCTTGTCATCCTTGCAAGGGTGCTCTGCTATCTGCAACGGTTTGTTTGCTACTGCAGAAACACTATCATCATTTCCATTAAAAGCAGGTTTGGCTTTAGAAATATTCACCTAAAAAGCAACATGAAAAGCAGGTTGACTGGCCTCAAAGGATGGAAATTCACAGTTAAAGATAAAACCTGCAAAATCTAAGTTCAGCAATACTCTCTGTGGGTAGTCTTAAGGCAATGACAAAGCATAAGTAGGCAGCAGGGCTTTGATTTTTAACTGTGCTATCTAGTTTTTTCCAGTCAGCAAAGTAATATTCTTTTCATTAAATATTTAATTTGAACTTTCCATGTTTAACTGCAATTTTTTTTAAAATTGATAAAAAATTCTTTAGTGCTTGGGGCTGTTAAGATTGCACTATCATTTTCTTTTTGCTAAATTTGCTTTCTCTTTCTTTCCTTTTCCTTTCCTTCCCTTTCCTTCCCTTTCTTCTATCCCTTCCCTCCCTTCCATCTCTTTTAATCTACTTTTCCTTCTTTCCTTCCTCTCTCTCTTTAATGTTTTTGTCTTCTCTCACTCCTTCTCTCAGATTCAGTCTACTTCTTTGCCTATTCTTCCCAGTTAATAGGCATTTCTATGTCCAAAGACTGTTCAAAATGATATATAAAAATGTGCATATGTTTAGAAATCTTATTTCCCTTTTTGTTCTTATATACTTTAATCTCTCCTCACCTCCAGAGAAGTTACTTAGTGCCAGGCTTTGGCCTTACTGATAAAAGCAATACAAAGCTGAAAAAGTTAGGGAGAAAATCCTGGAGAAAATATGGTGCCAGCTGTTTTTGTCTGCACAAGGAAAATAGACAAGAAAAAGGCCATTGCTCAGTACGATATTAGAAGTAATGTTATTTCTTCATTAGGGCTTGAATTTCTGTCCTCATGACCTGCTAATTTGTTCTGACTCCAGCAACACTGGTAACTCACAAAAGAGCAGATACAAAGGTGATTTTTATTAGTCACCTGGTGAATCTGTGAACGGCTCTGCCTGTCAAAACCTCCTTTACATTCATGCTAACAATAATTTCTTCTGCATTAAGCAGTCCATTTGTGTAAGTGGAGGTCATTAAAGCTCCTATGAGAACCTAGTGGAATAGATTTAAATGAGTTGCACTTAAATATGTTGCTATTCCCCGTGTCCACTGTGCAATATTATTCCTGAAAAATGTTTACAACATTGAAGATAAAGGAAGAAGGATGGTATTGTCATACTTCTTCCAAGGTTTTACACAACTCTGATAAGGACTTTATATACCATACTTCATTTTCATAACAAATATCCCCCTATCTTTATCTTCTCAGGCCTTTGAGATGAAATTCTATACTTTTCTGTAGGAAGGTACATAAAATACTTACCGTGATGCTGAAAGAAGAAACTAAGATATTTTCTGTTGTGTCTTCTTGCTTCAGGGATGGAAAGACCACCAGTATTGTTTATAAATTTTTGAAGGACTTACCTATCAGAAACTTCCCAGGTTTTGAGGGATTCTGTCTCAGATTCTGCAACTTGGAAACCCCATTCAGCTGAATATTGAACATATCAAATTGCATAAAATGTCCTAGAACTCTGTTCTGACATAAACATGGACTAAGTAACAACATCTATGGTAATCATATTGCATGACAATGACAATAAATTTGGCTGAAAATGTAACTTGAAGCTAAAAATTGTTTATCTTGTGTTGAAAATCTTTTCTGGTATTGATTGGCAAAGCATCTAATAAAATGTAAGTATTCAGATGACTTTAAAATTGTGTCTTCTGTCTTTAATCACACCGAAGTAGTCTATTTTCTGGAAAGCTCAGTATCTGAATATACTGTTACTTGTGTTAATCATAGTAGTGCCGAAAGACAAAGTCAGAATCAGAGAATCAAAGAATATCCTAATTTGGAAGAGACCCACAAGAATCACTGAACCCAACTTCTGTCTCCACACAGAATCGCCCAAAATTCAAGCTCTATGTCCGAGAGAATTGTCAAAATGCTTCTTGAACTCTGGCAAGTTGATGCTGTGATCTGAAGAATCTGTCCCACTGTCTGACCACCATCTCAATGAAGATAGTTTTTCTAATATCAGACCTGAACATCCCTTGACAAAGCTATAGGCAAAGCTTCTCATCATTCCCTCTGGTCCTGTCACTGATCATGAATGAAGAGAGCAACTACTACTTGTCCTTCTGCTCCCTTCATGAGGAAGATATAGGACACCAGGCGGTCTCCCCTCAGTCTCTTCTTCTCTAGGCTGAATGAACCAATGTACTTAGGCCCCTCCTCATACATCTTGCCCTCCAGCTCCATCACCATCTTTTTAAGCCTCCTTTGGATACTCTGTAATAGTTTTGTGTCTTTCTTATATTGTGGTGAAACAGAAGTGCCACACTGCAGAGCAGGATGGGACAACCTCTTCCGTCCCCCTCTGGCAGTGCTGGACCTGATGCACACCAGAGTATTGTTCACCCTTTTGGCTGACTCATATTCAACTTGCTGGCAACTGACCTGCTGTTTGTTCCAAAGAGCCTATAATATAATAAGACAAACACGGAATACAGAATTAGAGATAGCAACACAAATTTGTACTCCTGTCATGTGCTGCTGCTGAATCTCGTTGAATTAAGATTAATCCCATTGAATACTGTGTTAGTATTCTCTATACTTCTCAGATGATAGACTTTACCACAATCCTGAATCTTCTAATCTTGATGTTGCATTCATCTTCCTGATAATGTCTCCTCCCGACTTCAGTGTGCACAGAATCACAGAATGAATCACTTAAAAGGGACCTCTGGAGATCATCTAGTTCAGTCCACTTGCTCAAGTAGTGCCAGCTAGAGCAGACTGCTCAGGGCTGTGTGCAGATGTCCGTGGCTGAACTAAACAATTTAGCAGTCAAAAAACAATTGGCTTTCAACTGGACTTAAGATCATAAAGAATTATCAGTTTCTTCATAGGTGCTCTTAAGTCTTATATTGTCTGATACATGTGCCTTGATATCTCCTCCAGGGCTGGATCTACTGATTGAAATGAGATTTGAAATTTTTTTCTGTAGGAATTGGCTTTCTACCCAGGAAAATATACAAAAATAGTTAAGGGGGTGGCTCATAAAATTGTCTTTTGAAAATATCTAATCACAAAAGTGCACATGTTCAATACCTCATTTAACAACAAAAACGTCTTTTGTGATCTGTTGATATTGACTCCTGAGCACACTATAATTGTTTAAATAACTTATTATTATTATTATTATTTACTTATAGTTAATATTTCCTAAACTGTATTATGTTATCCTGTACAATTTTCAGACTTTTTAAGAATTGAAGAGAGGCTATGATCATTCCTAGTAAACAGTCCAGAATCAGTCATACTCTTTTGGGAAAATGAAGATTTTAACTAATATTTCTCTGTTTCTTGGACTCAGTATCAGAAAAAAAAAAAATTAAAAAAAAAAATTGAGCTTATGTAACTGGCTAGGTACACTTATAACCATGTAAGCTAATATGTAGTTTCTATGAACAACCAGAAGTACACTGTTATGTGGAAATAGGTGTTTATGATTCATCTTATTAGAGAAGCTGCTTAGCCTTGCTTATGTTCTTGGAGCAGTTGGACCAAAAAGAATGTGCCTGACACGCAAAGATGGCAGAGCAGTCCAGTTTTTCAAAACACAATTAGCAGTAGAGCAGCTGCTTGCTTCTGTTGGTCTGCATGATAGTTCAGTGGCTGGAGCAATGACCACCAAGTGAGAGACATGAGTCCTAGACATCCTGAAGCTCGTAATTCCAATCCACTAAAGATTTCAAAGATTAAGTGTAGGGAATGTATGAATGAAGTTACCTAGTTAGAGCTATTGAGAACGTAGGAGTCCAGAAATCAAAACAAAGTCTGTAGTTTGAAGGAAAATAGAACACAAATTTTATGAGAACAAATCAGATGTTTGCATCTCACAAAAAGGCAACTGTTCAATCATAGCTTGTTCATAAGTGATTCTTTCTTTGAGGCATCTTGATCAGCATAAATCAAACCTTTATGTTATTACAAGGTAAAAGAAAGGACTATAAGCTAAATACCTAATTTTATCTGCTTATGTGATCCTGTTGGTATTAAGCTTTCACTTTTCCAGTGCGTTATGGTACTCTGTGTCTGGGAAGGATTCCTTTGATAGTCTTGGTTGAAAAGCTTAGGATGTTTGTAAAGTCAGTGGAGAAAAAATACTTACTCGTAAGATTAATTCATCTCAGCCTGCCTACATTTAACTCACACCTCAAAAATAAAAGTTCTCTTTAGCACCTCTAGTATGAGTCTAGTTCAGAATTGACAATTTACATTTTATATATGTAAAATGATGTGAATTCCATTCTCTGAATATGGTTATAAATATCTAAAAAAGTAACCTTAAAAATGTAAAGAGGAAAAACTATTTCTGGATCTTTCCATAGTTATTTGGAACATACAAGCTATGAACATGTAGGATAAGCTCACACACTCATTTTCAGCAACTGCAGGCATTCCTTCTGCTTTCAAAAAAGGCTCAGATTCTGTAAATAGTCATAATCACACATCTTAGAATTGGAAATTCCTGTTAGATTAAGTTGCTTGAATTCAGAAGAGCTGAAGCTGTTTTGTGATGAGAAAGTTGATTTCTTAAGACTATGTAATATCATACATTAGCTTAGCAATTGCTTGTTTGCAAACACCTGTGATTTTATAATTTTCAACATGTTAATAGGGCTTCAATTACTTGAAGGAACGCTTAGTGCACTCCAGAACATGTTAAAAATTAGCAAAAAATATTAATATATTTAATAACAATTTGCTTCATCTATATTTTTTCACTAGTACATCAGAGAGAAGATTCTAACCTCCCCATTTCATGGAATCATAGAGTCTTTTGAGTAGAAATGAACAGTTCAAGGTCACCTAATCCAAATCCCCAGCAATGAACAGAAACATCTACAGCTAGATCGGGTTGCTCAGATCCCTTGAATGCCTTGAAGGACATTGAATGCCTTGAAGGACAAGGTATCCACCACCAGCTTGGGCAACCTGCTGCAGTACCTCACCATCCTTACTGTAAAAAAAAATTCTTTATATCTCATCTAAACTACTCCTCCTTTCTTTTGAAACAATTTCCCCTTGTTTTATCAAAAAGACACTGCTAAAGAGCCTGTCCCCTTCTTTTCTGTAGGTCCCCTTTAGATACGGAAAGGCCACTATCAGGTCTCCCCAAGAGCCTTCCCTTCTCCAGCCTGTTCTTGCAGAGGAGGTGATCTATCCCTTGGATCATTTTTGTGGTCCTTTCTGAATGCAGTCCAGTAATTCCACATTTTTCCTGAACTGAGAACTCTACACAGTATTCCAGGTGAAGTCTCATCAGCACGGAGTAGAGGGACTACAAAGCTCTAAATCATGACCAGAGAATAACTTATATGAGAAGAAATGGACAGTGACAGGCTCTTCAAAGTCATCTGAAAACCCATTAATATACAAGAGCTTAGAACCAGAAGAACAATCCTTACTTTAAAATATTGTAATGAATATTTAGTATAATAACAAACAAAGGACAACATTAACATAAATGAAATGATTAGCTGAAATTTCTCACTGAAATCACTGATTTTGTCTTATATTTGTTGAGCAGTAAACAATCGCCTGCAGAAATACAGAAAGATGAGGTTGGAGGTTTTCCTCTCATTGCCATTTTCCCATTTACAATCACATTGTCCAAAGAGTTGGCTTGTGAGCCTATCTGTTTTGATAGCTTTTTTAAAACTTGAGTTACTGGTGATGTTACGAGCCCTGTGGAGTGATATGTCTAACAGGAGGGAATGACAAATGAGTATAGAGGCAAAGCTCTAGACTAATTTAAAAAAAAAAAAAAAAAAGAGAAAGTACTTTACCACCAGGGAAGGAAAGAAATATGAACATCTCTGGATCATAGAGCTCAGATGACTTAAAGCAATTCATAAAATAGAATATACTGTCAGCAAAATAGAAAAAGTACAAAGTATGGTAACTGAAAACAAGATTATCAATGTATCTTCCACAATTTAGTAGGGTAATAAAATGAATGTGTTAAATTGTATAATTTAGAAATATGGATAAACAAGGAATTTGCTGCTACTGTTAAGTAATCCTACAAAGAACTGTAGGTCTCTACTAAGGAAAATTGTATGTAACAGGTTAATTCCCTGTTCTTTTTGTTTTGAAAGCAGAGAGGTTTCTATACAAGTGCATCTGGGCTTGACACTGAAAGTCACAATGTAGTGGCATACGTGGCTTTGTATATTTTATCTTTATGGAATCACAGCATTTTCATTGCCTTGTTCTCTTTATCTCACATTGTAGTGTCCTTGCATCAAGTCAGAACTAGTTTTGTCATAGGACTTTGGTAGCCATGCTTCCTTGTACAGTGAGAGACTTCAAGATTTGACAGGATCTGTGGTTACTTGCAGGAACTCCAGAGAAAATCCTCATATTTTTGATGAAAAGGAAGACTTTTTTCCAATTCAGCTTTTAACAAAATCTTGGCATCAGGAAACAATGTGTAGTCAGTCGTATTCTTAATGAAATGAAGCACAGATGAAGTTCAGTTCTAAAGTCTTAGAATATGGGAAGATTCAGGATCAAATTCATAATTGTCACAATAAAATGTTCTATAAAAGTAGAGGTGTTACAAAATTGTCTTATTTCTAGAGCCAGAAGTAATATTTGTGCACCCAAATATATTTCAGAATATTGCTTAGATAAAGAATACTTCATTTCTCATCCAAATCTTTGTAGTATTGTCGTGAGATAATAAAAGTTTCCTTTTTTTTTTCATACCACTATACTTCACTAGCTGCTGTGGGAATTTCAAATGTACCTGAAACAGAAGATAACTAGTCCTGCCTCTGAGAGAGATGTAAGGTTGCCTAATTTAAGGAGACCACATTTAAGGCTAAAGTACCAACTTCAATATTAACACCAGAAAAGAGTTGTATGTGTGTGCTGAATATACACATGCTGAGAAATCATTCTGCTTGAATACATTATCACTGGAAGTTTGAGATATTAATAGCGTGATGTAAATGTTTGCAGATTGGGCTGAGTTTGATATTAGCATTTCATGGGCTGTGCTCAGAGAAAGAATACAGTCTTTGATAAGTTGTCATAGGGATAGGTAGTGTGGAAAAGCCTCAGGTAGATAAATGAAATCTATAATTCTATAGAATTATGACATAACCCAGTGGATGTGGCATAACATATAGTTTCTTTATAGCTGATGAACTTTAAATGTTCTTTGTGCATGTCTTCACGGTGATTTGACTTAGGATTTAAGAGGATGTAAGATACTTACATCCCTTTCATCCTCCTTTCAGTTCTTGCTACCATACCTCCTACACTGATAGCAATCAGCTGATTATTTCAGTGGTTAAGCTCAATAAAAGAAACTCCACACGTTTCCATGTCTTAAAACAGGAACAAGACAGAACATGCATATTTCTATATTGCAGAGATACTAGTGGAGAAATAAATATAATTTCTAGTAATGATAAACCAAAAAGCAACGACACTCCAGAATGATTGACTTCTTCAACTGAACTCCCAAATTTTAGTGGGTTTTGGTTAGGGTTTCGTATGAAATTCAGGCTCTGATGTACTTACTTAATGCATTAAATCTCAGAGAGCTGTTCTAACAGTTATGATAGTATATGAATGACAGGATTCTATCAGTGGCAGCTGTTCTACGTGGACCTTGTTATACATGGATATGGCACTACATCCATGTCCAACAATTTGTCCTGCCAGTCAAAACTCTTGTCAAATATTGATCTGACATCAGATTCATGTATAACAAGATTTTTGATTGACAGCTGAGCAACTGCCCAGAACTAAAACAAAACCCCACTATTTTTTAAAAGCTAACACTGCCAAGCAGTTGTCTGGCTTTTCTATAACATTTATCTATATACATACACTGTTTTGTATCTTTAATTTTATGTATATTTATATATACACATATATACCTACACATATATATACACACACACGTATATAAAATCTTCAAGTTAGTAGTGCTATGACAGTTGGATTTACCTTTTTAATGAAGTTAGAGTCATGTGTCACTAAGTTAACAAATAGTATACAAAACTTGTCAGCTTCAGTTTCAGAGCAGACATAAGGTATATCAAACAAGCAGGAAGAAAGTGAGAAAGTGAGAAAGGTGATGTGCATAAGGGGAACACATTAGACACGAGGTGCTAGAACATGGGTGTTATCATTAAAGAAAACATAATTTTGATTTTTTGAAGTCTATGAAAACCTAACCAGAATGACAAATTCTGCGTGCTTATGTCTTGTAATATCTATGGTAATCTGAAGAAGTTTTTGGATTCCAGTGATTAATAAGTGGAAGAAGAGAACAGTATCAACTTCACTAAGCTTTTTCATGCCTATACAAAGGATGTTGTTGCTAGTACAACACACAGAGACCAAAAAAAGAACTAGAAAGGAAAAAATTTTGCTTTTTGGCACTGAAACTACTGCAAAACTCCAATCAATCAAGGTATATAATCAGTAACAGAGAATCACTCAAGCAGCATTAATCGTTGCAAGTAACCAATGACATGCCTGACAACATTATTGCAGAAATGTTAGCAACAAGAAAAACATAATTTTATCTTTACCTTTAAAATCTGTGGTAGCTAAGGTCCCCTGTC
This sequence comes from Lagopus muta, assembly GCF_023343835.1. Lineage (NCBI taxonomy): Eukaryota > Metazoa > Chordata > Aves > Galliformes > Phasianidae > Lagopus > Lagopus muta. Next base: position 161,013,193 of record NC_064433.1, read on the forward strand.
TTAGCAATTCAGATAAAAAAGTGAGAATTTGTGCCATTGAACAATCACACAGAAGTTTCCAGTTGTTAAATAAATAAATTTAAAAAAAAAGGCTAACAAAAACAAATTTTCAGGTCAATACATAGACTAAAGTACAAAGTAAAATGGCTGATGCATTCCATTAAATTAGACTAATTATCATCAGCAGTTTAAGACAAATAGGAATCTTACTACCAATGTCGGTTGTGGATCAGGTTCTAAGGGATCTCAACTACTTCATAGGCTGTCTTCCCTTCTGTACTCCAACAGTTTTGAATTAATCTGATGACCCAAGACATCCACCACAATGTTACAAATTACCTATTAGCATAGTTTAACTGGTTGGTTAAGTCAGGTTTATGGGTCTTTTGTATTGCTCAAGTATTGCAAAGTATCCAGAACATGTCAAGTTTAAAAGCTGTAGAGAGAGATTTTAAACACATATAAACATGTATGTATCATTTCTTCTATGCTTACGTTCAATTTATTCAACATTCTAACACACTTAAAAGACATTAATTGAACCTTACAATAACACCGTGTGTATTTTACAGGGAAAGTATTTATATTTGTTTTATGCTTCAGTAGGAATCTGCACAAGGATGAGGCAACTTGCTTGTTGAGTTCTATGTTTGCAAATACATTTTCATATTGTCAGTTTCCGAATACTTTTACTGCTCTGATAGGCAGACAGAAGTATTGGAGAAGAGCGAGGTGCACAAACAGGCAAAAAATGTATATACGTAAGTACATACATATTTCTTTTTCAAAATATCACTTCAGTTGAAGATTTCAAGAGTCAGAAAACTGTAGAATTGCAGAACTTGAAGATTTTATCTTAAACTACTGAAAGTCAGCTTCCATCTTCATGGCAAGATTTGATGTTGTCAAGTTATGAGACATTAATTAATTGGTAGGAATTTGAGTTACATTTGTTTCCCTTAGTTGCATGTGCTGCAGGACAGGGGAAAAGTAGGAAAACCTCTCTGTTTGTGTTTTATTCAGTGCAATCCATTATTAATTCTTACGTTCCTAAAATATCTAGCAATGTAGAAACCAGCACTTTCAACCTCAGCCTGAGCTGTAGTATCTATTAAATGAGGCCTTTGAAATCTCTACTTTTGAAACCACTCTCAAATCAGAGAATCTGGTAAATCTCCCTTGCCTGCGCATGTGTCTGTGAAAAGGCTTATTTTCAAAGAAATGCCTTTTTTTTTCTTCTGGATTGAGAGCGGCTTCAGCCTGAGTGCTGATACTTCAGAAGTTTCAAACTACAGTCAGATGTGGCTGAGGCTGAATTTGAGGTCATAGTTTCAACAAAGAATAAAACTTTCAGTTCCTGAGTCTTTCAGTTATTTTAAAATTAATTTTAAATCACAGCATGTTCAGAGTATGGAAAAGTGTACTTTTTTGGAGGGAGTGGTGGATGTAATTCAAACACATGGTAGGCTATTGCAAAAATCAGAAAACAAAAGAAAAAACAGTAATTTACAAGCTAAGAGACATTAGTATGAACTGATTTATATGAATGTGGCATCTCAAATGGAAGAAAAACTTATTGTATAACCCAAATAAGTGTTCTGGATCTTTTGTTATACCAGATAGCAGTCTGATCTAGCGGACAGTTGTTATTGCTGTAACTTTTTTCTGTGGCTCTTTTTTCTTTCATATCTTGAAATACAAACAGGTGAATTCCAAGAGATTGCCCTGGTATGACTTTATTTGAAATGTCTTTAGTTTTTGTATACTATGGGGTTTTCTTTCATTTTCCTGGGTTATAACATCTGTCAGTTCTTTTTTATGGGTTTGTTTATCTACAGAAAATGGAAAAAGTAATGATTGTGCCAAGAGACCTCTTTTTCTGCCAATATCCATGTATCATTTTATGTGACCATGAAGAATGGTCATTTATGACTTGCTTACAATAAAGACAACAAGACTGATCTGGTTATCAGTTACTCCAATGTACAACGAAAAGAAGCTCCACTATTTCACAGAGTAAAAGATTTTAAGAAATTAATTTCAAGAACTGATAGGATATAAAGAAATGTTTGTGCAAGTTCAAATATTGCTTTTAATAAATAATCTAACATGAGTTTAAAATCTCTATTTTCTCCCCTAAAAATATTCTAATTGGCTACAAGGAGCAATATCATGCTCTAGGCCTTTCAGTTGCTTTGAGAATACTGGATTTCTTATGCCTTTATGTACTACCAATGCTGTCTCAAATTATTAACTCCAGTAGGAAGCCTGAGGAGCTGCTGAATATCTTCTACTCCAACAGGGCTCTATTATGGCTTTGCTGGGATTCTGCATGGGAAGTGCATGGCTCAGAAGAGGACATTCTCTTAATAAGGACTCTTTTGAAGCTTGATTCAGATACCAAAAGTGACTACTTTTCTCATCCTGATATGGGTCTGTAGTACCTAAAGAAAATAAATTTGATCACAAAGAAAAAGTCACATTGTGCTTTTATTTCATTGATATGTGAGGATATTAATTATCTGGGGAAAAAAAAAGGAAAAAGGCAGAGATGTAAGCTACTGTGCAGTAATTGTCTCCATGATCCAGGGTGAATCCTATGTGACTTTTCTTTTTGTATTAGTCATTTAGTATAATGGTGACAGTACTGTTTGTGTAGGTCATGTTGACAGATTCTGAGGCTAAATAATTTCTTTTGAGATACTCAAATAATAAAGAAATGGGAGTATACAGGAATTGATATATGTGTTCAGCATTTAGAATTTGCTAATTGATCTATATATGTGGGCAGCAAGTTGTACAGGGCATTACTCCCTGAGTGGATGACCTGTTTTTCAGTAGCTGAAGCAGGGTATGTTGAAAACTCTGGATTGATAACTTGTTTTAAGAGGCAATGATAAAGTTTTGGTATGTTAAATAAGGCAATCAAGGAACTTAAAGGGTAGCTTAGATTCTTCTCTTCTTCTACATAAGGAAACTTGTGTTGAGTCAGTTTTTGAAGGAGCTAGGTTCCATCCAGATTGTAGGAAAGAAAATTGTACAGTGGATTTATTGTCTTCCTGGCATATTTTGCAAACAGTTTTCTGACATCCAGTTGCTGAAATTTGGTATGTCTGTTCCCAAGACACTTTATTTCTAACCTTGTAGTTGTTGGTCACAGACCACTTGGACGCAAGATGATGTTCATAACCGTAATATGCTGTCAAAATTGTAGATAGTCCTAAACATGAAAATTTCCATGTATAGCTAATATCTTGCTCCAGAATGTATGAATCATGTATTTTTCAAAGTCCTTACTGAAAAGACCTCTTTTTTTTGTATTCCAAAATGTCCTTCAACCTTCTTATTTCTGATGCAATGTGCTCACTTAATGAAATGGAATTTGAAAATAACTTTACCTTCTCAAACCTCTTTTCTTCTTTCATATTCAAGAAATTTTCAGCATCTGGTTCCTGTATGAACAAAATGGCCAGGTGAACATTTCTGTCTATCATCTTTCCAGACAGAAAAGCTTTTCTGCAGAAGATTGCCAATATTGTTAATTCTTTTCATAGAATCATAGAATTTTAGTACTAGAAATTTGAAAGAAGAAATAAAAGGGATCTGGAATTAAAAAAAAAAAAAAAAAAAAAAATTTACAACAATGACTGTGTCTTAAATTGTAATAGCTTTTTAAAAAAGCATAATTTAATTAAATCTTCAAAGAAATTTAACCTGCATATTTGATGGAATTATATTAATCCTCTGCTGTTAAGATGAAGGGAAAATGCTGGTCTTATGGAATTCTATGACTAAACCTTAATTGGCTTCAATGGAATGGAATTTCACAACGTGTATTTGATTACATGTACATTCAAATTCAGAAGTAGTTTTCTACATATGTAAAGCTAGAAAAAATCTGAAGATTTAAAATGGAACTCCTAAGAAAGAATGGGAAACAAAAACATCTATTCCATTTTATTTTGTTGCTGTCTAAAACAATGGGAAAAGATCTGGCTTTGTGGTGAGACTACATTTTCATTCAGTTCCATCAATTGGTAAGAAGAGTTGAAGGGATGTCCACATGTCTTCTAAGCATTAAGAAGACTTTTTTAATTATTACTTTGGCTTAGCATGTGTGAAGGGCTAGGCAGCCCATGAAAATGACTGGAACTCGACAAGAGACTGCTGAAGTCAGCAATGACTATGGAACTGATTAATCTATTTCCAACTCCTGAAAAAGGAAAACCTATCTTATCTACACGGTCATTTCTATTTAATTTTATGCAGCCATTTCTGTACTATTTGGTTCTGAATTCTTTACATAAGACACTATGTAAAGGAGGGAAATTTTGTCATATAACATGAAATCTGTATAAGCATTTGGTACAAAATGATAATGACTGGGAGAGATGAGAAATGTCTGATGCTAAGTAAATGCAATCCAGTAGAAATTACAACAATGTATTATGCAGTGTTCTGGAAAATCCCTTTCAGACTTCTAAAAGTCTTATGATTCAGAGTTGAGATATAAAGGTTGCAGACATATATATGCCAATCATGCACTGTACAAAATTGAATGATGTTACATAATAAGATTATGTCAACTATTACAGATTTCAGTAATGTAATGTAAATAGTTTAAAAAAAAATGTCAGGGAAAGGTCAGCAATAACACAGGCAGAAAGTAGGGTTAATTCTATTAGATTTCTAAAGGAGTTACTTCAGAAAGTTTTGATGGTATATTTTAAAGATTATTACAAATCAATTATTCCTTGGTAGTAACTGTAATGTGATTGGTACATCAATACTGGTCAAGTTTGGAACTATCAGAAATGTGCATTTCTACATACATGCTGAGTATTCATCCTGCAACTAATGAGTATTCGCTTGACTCTTGTAACCTAATCTAATTACCCGTAGAACCTCAGATAGATTTCACTTGACCCCAAACTTTAAACTGTTACTTTCTCCTTTGCCTCGTAATGAAGTAATAATGCAGTTAGCTGTCTACCAATGCAGAAAAAGGTTGATCCTTGTTAATATGTCAGTGAGGTGTATAACTTGACAGTTTTAGAGAAATCCCATTACATTTTCATTGCATCCCTAAGTACTGTAGGGGGTCTTTTACTCAGCCACAGAATTGTACCTGTCCTGGGCTTTAGAAATATTAGCAGTAAAGGAAAATGCATAAAACCACGACTGAAAGAGCAAGAAAAAATCTCTTGACTTGGGTTTAAGCCAAGTTATTATATATTTATTTTCATTCCCTGCTTAAGGCAGAGGATATGTGTAAGAAAATTCAAAACTGAGGAAAGTCCTCTTCATTTTAATTGTTTAAATAGTGAGACAAAGTTCAAACAAGTAAAATGCCCAAATGATAACGGCTCAGCTAAGAAAAAACATAATTAATAGGATCTTTATCTTAGGAAATCTTAGAAAAAGTCGGAAATAGCTTCTGTTTTTTTTTGTTTTTTTTTTCCTTAGGGAAGGATTTTGCCCTCACTTTCAGCTACAATTCATTTCTGTATGAGTGTATGAGTAGATTCTCCATCTGGTCATATTCGTAATAACAGTAAACAGCAGTTGGAGATGGAGATTGATAGAGTTACTTCAGCTTAGTGTTTCTCATATTCTACTGAAGATACATAAATGTATCCTTTTTTTTTTTTTTTTTTCATTTCTGGACTTCATTAGAGTATGATCTTCCATTTCTTCTAAATGGTAACATACTGATCTTCAGTAGTAACAACGGTGGAAATTGCTTCTAGTCCCACCTTCAGTCTTACCTGCTTTTTACTTTTGAAGGGTTATTTTTTCCATTCAGGCAATTTCCACAACCTAGCTCAACTCTTAGCTTGACCGTGGAGAAAGATGTCTTACTACACATGGAACTATACAAACAGCAGAGGTTAGAATAGTCTGTGAGCTCTTTTAAGAAGAGATTACAAGATTCCTCTCTTGCGGTAACAATTAAATTTATGACAGATCCAGACTTAATGTTATCGTTTTAATTCTGAGAACTAAGTTACACTTCAGTCCTGTTGCAAAAGTAGAGATTTCTGGCTTTATCCCACCTGTTTTATCTATATACTGAAGTTTGTTTTGCATTTTATCCTTGTTTCTATTTGTTCTGCTGACAGTGACAGGTAGTCCAAAGGGTACAAAAAAACTAAAATATATTTGTGAATTCTTATGCCAGTGAACAAAACCGCAGCTTTGCAAGAGTGACAAGCATCAATGAAATGTTTTTTCTGTCCATTTGCACAAAAGGGAATGAAAACAGTAAAACTGAGGCAGTATAAAAACAAAACAAAAAAAAAACAACAACGAAAAAGAAACAAGAAATACAGGATGGCACTCTAAGCAATCTGTCATGATTATTATTTCTGGATCAGGGGGCTGTTCAGTTGAGCCCTATAAAAAAGCTAAGGATTGCAGTCTTTTCTACTTTTCAAAATTGATAGAGAGAAATTTCCAAAGCAAGTACTTACATTTTTATTTATTAAGTAAGATGGATTTCAAATGGAATGCTTCTGGATAAAGTAGTGAAAATATAGTGCAGATTGCACAGAGGATTAAGAAGTGGTAGCTAATTAAACGTTTGTTTATTTTGCCTCTTGTGATTCATAGAATCATAGAACAGCCTGGGTTAAAAAGGACTTCAAACATCATCTAGTTTCAACCCCCCTGCCATGGAAGGGTCACCAACCACCAGACCAGGCTGCCCAGAGCTACATCCAGTCTGGCCTTGAACACCTCCAGGGATGGAGCATCCATAACCTCCTTGGGCAAACTGTTTCAGTGCTTCATCATCCTCTGGGTGAAAAACTTCCTCCTAATTTCTAACCTAAATCTACCCTGTCCCAGTTTAAAACCATTCTCCTACGTCCTATCACTATCCATCCTCGTAAACAGCTATTCCCCCTCCTGTTTATATACTTCCTTCAAGTATTGGAAGGCCCCAATGAGGTCTCCCTGGAGCCTTCTCTTTTCTAAGCTAGATAAGCCCTGTTCCCTCAAGCTTTCCTCATAGGAGAGATGCTCCACCTCTCTGATCATCTTAGTGGCCCTCCTCTGGACCCATTCCAAGAGCTCTGCATCTTCCTTGTGCTGGGGATCCCAGGCCTGGATGCAGTACTCCAGATGAGGCCTCACAAGAGCTGAGTAGAGAGGAAAATCACCTCCCTCTCTCTGCTGGCCACCTCTTTTTTAACGCAGCCCAGGATATAGTTGGCCTTCAGGGCTGCAAGTACACACTGCTGGCTCACGTCCAGCTTCTTACCCACCAATTCACAGTGAATAGAAACACGATAGCAAGGAGAGATTTCAAAGATGAAATAGTGTTCTTCTGTATTTAGGAGAAATAGATTAGTCACACAGCTCCAAGAAAAGACAGTCTTATCCAAAATATACTTGATTGGTCAATGGTCCTGTACAAGCCTTGTCTATAGTCTGGAGTTGATGAGACCTGACAGGAGATGATTTCATTCTACATAAACTTATCCCTTTCCTGTGTAGTCTAATATCTCTTCTACAAGTAAAAAAGACATTTAATTTTGACAAAGTTTGGCTAGGAACACAAATGAAAGTACAAGTTGAAAAAGAAAAAATGTATGAATTCTCTTGAATCAGTAAATTTTAATTACATTGCATGTGTGTCTTGAAAAGAGCAAGTGTAAAAATCTTAGAAATCTGAAGATCTCAAATTTAACATTTGTGTAGGTGAGCGTAACTTCCATTGTCTTCAAAAAAAAAACTGAGCAAATATAAAAAGTAAATGTCTTTTTGCCTTTTAAAATAAATAACTGGGAAATTATTTTAAAAGCGGGAAATATTCAATTACCTGCTGCTGATGTTGAAGAGAGGCATGGAGTAATCTGGTAGGTAATTGATGGAGAGGTGCTTTTGTATCTAATGTATTAGGGATTTCAACAGAGACACTGTGACCTGCAGCTAAACTAAGTGTGAGTTCTTCTACTTGTAAATGACAAGGTGTCTCCCGAAATTATTTCTTTTGTACTGTCCTCATGAAGTGACACTATTCTCTCTGCAGGCAAACAAGAAAGAAAAAGTAATGTTTCAAGGCCAAATAATTCACCTTTTCCCTGATATAGCAAAATCCACTCAGCTTAGTCTATGTAGATTTATGAACTCAAAGACAGAATTTGTAGGAGGGAGTGTTAAGAGTGCATCTCTTTTATTATCTGGTAGAAATTAGGGCTCCAAGCAGAAAAAAAAGATACCTTGTCACTGATCAACGATCCCAACAAACTACTTGATATTCTATTTCGAACATGTAACTTATCAAAGACGACAAAAAGACTCTCTACAGATTGCTTCACACACCATATGAATAAATTCCACTGGATTTGTCTAGAAAATATCATACAGAAGAACAAAGCTAAAGATTCTCCTCTTTTAAGTGTTCCTTTCAGCAGAGTTCTTTGTGGTTACCCTAGTAAAACCCACAATATCATGAGTTATGATTTAAGACAGAAATTAGCTGATGTAACCTGTTATCATGCTGCAGTAATTCTCTAGGATATGTGACCTCAATTTGGATGGGACATTACAACAACTAAGAAAAATTGTGCGATCTAGGAATAAAAATGATTTAAATTGGCTCTTTTCCATTCTTCTGCAAGTCTACTTAGAATTATTATGTCAGGATTGGGGAGCATCTGGATAGGTCAGCATACTTCATGGACAGTCTGTATGGGTAAGAAATACTGAAAGCAGCATATATTGTGCCATTTTGTACTCTTTCATACATTTGCAAAGCATTAGAGTTTCTAATGCCTACAATTTCCCTCATTTTATGAAACTTAAAATAACCCTAAGATGTCAAATCATTATAGTAGATTAATAGTGAGGTAACTTTATGTTTTGTCCAAAAACTGTCTATGTAGAGAATTAAAGCTTTCTTATATTATTCAGACCTTTTGTGTTGTTAACTAGGAGTCTGATCAAAGTGGAATATATTTGGCTAACCCTATGTCCCATTGCTGTCTTAAACTCACAGAAGGTAATCAAAAAATCATCAGTATCCTTTCACAAATCATACACAGATCGGGGATTTTTCCATAAAATAAAGAAATAAGAAAATTTTGCAGAGATCATGGTTTGACTCAACAGAAATGTATTCCAGAGAGGAATCTGACTGAATTACTCTGTGCTTTAAGGGAGTGCTGCTGTATCTTATCATAATACTTTTCCGTTATTTCTCATCAGAAGCTTGAAAATAAGAGTTTGTCTCTTCTTCATTACCAATAGAAGTACATTTCATCACTCCTGCCTCATTTGACACTTCTCCAATCAGCAACCCATAGCTATTCTTGCATCTCTTATCATTTCTCACAGTGTCTCAACTGATTTTTGAGCACAGTCCTGGTGATATTGCAGAAATAGCTTTCCTTTATCTGACAACATCTTTGTATATTTCTTTCTTTCTTCTATGTTTTGGCCTTTTAGCTTTTTGGACTTCATCATGTTTTTGCCCCAGTTACACAGATATATTTTGTTCTATTTTCTCACAGTTATAATTTTACTCTAAGAACAAATGCACGAACAAGAACAACAACAAAGCACTTCTTTTGTTCTTAAGTTCTTATTTTCCTTTTTTTTTTTTTTTTCCTTTTTTCTTTCCCCAATAAATTTATCTGCAGAATTGTCCTCAGCAAAGTTCTTTACTTCTTTCTTTAAAAAAACAAAAAAAAAAAAAACACAAAAAAAACAACTGTAAGTAATATTTCCTTTCATTATCTCGAATACATCCGAAAAAGAGATCATTGTAATCCTTAGGATCTCCTCTTGTTTCTTAAGACTCAAGGCACTTGGTAGTGCAGATAGTTTCAATTTGGATTTTTATCTTTTCCTGTTTTGGGGAATGTTGAGTTTATGTTGAGTATTTATCATATCCTCATGTCATCCCCCATAAGAGACTGGAAAGCCATATAAATTACTCATTCATAAGTGGAGGACAAGTATATTTAACCCTTTTACCTACAGGAACGTAAAACATGGAATTCCAGATTAAAGACAACTACTTTTGCGTTCATGATCTTGTAACAGTTCTTTCTATGAAAAATTTGTGCTGAATAGGTATATTTTTAAAATATTTTTTCTTAATTTAAACATCTTCCATCAAGAGCAAATATTCAAATTTTAAGAGACCCGATAAACCAGGAATAAAAGCTGCTTCTTTCTTGATTGCCTTTCCATCCAGATATTCTCAAATAATGGAAATAAAAATTTACATTACTCAACCAGCCTTGCCAATGATTATCTTATGTTGTAGGAATAAATTATAGTGTATCAAGACATGGGGAGAATGAGATAGATTGAAGTTAAGAATTCCATAAATTTCCACTGTGTCTTCCCTTAATGAACATGAAGTGGGACTCAGAATTCAGAGTGAGATTTGTCTCTTAGGATGTAGAGATAGCTAAGAGACTCAGCTGAATCCAGAAGACCTTTTTGCCACCTGAGGATCTATCTTTATGTAAGCACGGGAATTGCTGTAGATGGGTGTATATTTGACAGCCTGACCATCTCTGAAATCCACTGTCTGACTGAAAACACATCAGAAGATATCTCCAGACCCTTATGATCACTTACAATGGACACTTCTGAGAAGGTAAATTGCTACAAATCCTCTGTCAAAGAATGAGAAGGGAATCTCCACATTGTAATGGAACTGGTTCCATAATTGCCCAATATTGTAGGATTGTCTAATAAGTGTTAGCAAATTGTGAATTCTCTAGGCTCAGAATGGTTTTCTTTGCGCCTGAAAGAGCCAAACTCTCAGCTCTACTCCTTTCCTTCAGGCTTATATATAGTGTAAGTTTAACAACATCCTGTTGTTATCATGTTAAATGGAGGTTTAAAGATCTATGGAGACAGGAATAGAAAAGTATGAGGAATAGTACATCTTGTAGACCATAATTCTTGGGATGTTCTATTGAGAGGTTAAAAAACTTACCGATTTTATCATGTAATTTTATAAAGATTAATTTTGGCATGCCAAAAATCTAAACAGTTGGTTAGAAAGAACTACAGTCCCCACTGAACATAATACTAATGGTCTAGTCATTAACTAGTCATACCTGCTTCACCTAGCCATTCCCATGATGCTGAGAAAATTATGGAGAAGTTGTGTGTTTCTGTACTGCTTGGGAAAAGGATCATTATCACGGGGACATCTGCTTTAGAGTTTATGGCTGTTTTGCACTGCAGACACTGTGTAGGGAATACCTTAGAGTGAAATCCAACTAATTAAATGTGAGAATGTGCAAGATAGCGTGAATCATCCAGAAGAAATGGGAATTTCTAAGGAGTATTTCAAAGCACTGTCCTGAGCTAGTTACCTAAAACAGGTCAGTTGTGCTGCATCTTAAATCAGTGTTTCTCTCTCATTGGCTGTAATGGGAAACAGATGTAGATACCTACACTGTAGCATCTCTAAAGTAATAGAATCTGGGACATCATACATACCCAAAGAGCTACTAATTTCTAATTTATCATGTCACTGTGTGAACAAGATATATATACTTCTCTGGATTGCTAGCTATAATTATTGTGACTGGTCACTTGAAATGCACTCATGTTCCTTGAGGGAGTGAAATGAGCTTTACTAATTAAAAAAAAAAAAAAAAAAGAAAAGAAATAGTAAAGATTAATAAACTGAAAAAAATGATGTGCTAAAATATACAAAATCATTGAGATCTGTGAAGATATTGTGTTAACTATGTACGTAAACAAGGAATAATGTACACTAAAAGTAAAATCATTATAAACTCATTACACTTATCTATTTCCCTGTTCTATTTTTCTAATATATACGTGCGTGTGCTTATTTATATAAACACAAGAATATATGCCTGGTGACTTTTATGCTACAGTTCTGATATAAACTCTGAAGCTTGTAAATAATTGCATCAAATAGATGAGAAATTAGAAAACATAATCTGTTTTTTAAAATTATTATTATTATTATGTCTATGTTTATATACAACAACAGAAAATCCAACCTTGTCTAAAATGAGATATACACTGGAAGAATCATTAAACCTATGAGAACATTATCTCCTCTTTTTACAATAGTTTGACAATCCTTTCCAATATACCAGAGAGGAAAAAATAATCTGGTTCTCCAGTTTGTACATACAGACTAGGATAATATAAATTTGACTTAGCTGAGGTAGATATCCAAAACTGAACTTTAACAATGATTAATTTTCATCAGTTTCTGGGTTTTCTAAGCTGTTATTTTAGGGTAATAACAAAGAGAATGATAACCATTTAGATGTGACAGGTTGTTTACAACTTCAATGGGAATTTAATGAACAGTGCTTAATACAATGAAAGGATACCCAAGATAATCTGAATCTAGTTACAGGAATGCACTGGGATGTATGGCAGTGGGATACCCCCTCTCCATATCCTGCATCTGTTCAGATCTTGCCACAGGTCCCACTTCTCCACTCACTTATTTATTGCTCTGTGGAAATCAGAACTTGAAGCTCTCATTATGAATGTAGGATAATGGATGGGAGATGGAGATCTGCACCAGTACCAAACCAGCTGGGCACTGGAAACAGCATGGAAACATGCAGATCTGGGAATTAAGAAGAGTTCCCTGGTCCTGTATTATACACATGAATGGCAATGTGTCTATAGCGCATGGCCATCCCCAGCATGAACCCGAACCTAAGCAGGCTTTATGTCTCATTTAATTATGTTAGCAGATAGTAGAAGAAAATTATCTATTTCTCTGGTCATAGCTGTGAGGTTGTAACACTTGAGGTTGTAAGTCCAGAGCCTACTGCCATTGATATGAATGATGCTGATTTTATGTTAGATTCACAAGAAATGCTCAGCAGTGTCCCTGAGACCAAGGCTTATGCTATTATCACACACAGTGTATCATCCCAGTGGGTATTTGTGTAACTTTTCTTTTCACCTTTTCATTAGAAGATCCCAATGTATTTCATCATAGATCAGGTTTTGGAATGTATGTAATATTTTAGAAAATGTATCATCATCCTCTTCTGATAAATTGATATCATCAACATTGTACTACATAAAAGAGAGTAACAGTGGAAATCGAGGCATGCCATTGAAACTGTCCAGCATTACCTCTGCAACATATTCTTTTCAGGAAAGTACAGTAATTACTAAACAGAAATATGTGATCATTTTTGTAATCTTATTGCCTTCCAACATTTGGAACAGTGACTGCTTCTATCTCTGATTTTTAGATAGCAAGAATATTTAACACTTTTCCATTCTGAATATTCTTTTTAATATTGTATACTTACCTAAGGAACTACTTAAATAAAATAGCTATGTAAATGCATGTTTAGATAAGACACTATAAAAAATCACATTTGTAGAAACAGTCTTCATTGTAGCAGAAAAAATCACTCAGATCTGTAATGCTGCAGTAACACTATTCTGTTATGAAAAAAAGAAAATGTTTACATACACATCAAATGCAGTATAATGTGTATAAGAATATACTGTAATGGTTTCTGTCCTATATCACTTCAGAATCATGAATCTCCAAATTCCTGAGAATTCTAAGTTGTAATGAATGTTATTCCTCAGAATCCTTGACAGACAGTAGGAGAAAATGATTTTTATTTTTTAGTTTGTATCATCTATCACTACATTTTATGATCCGAGTGATAATTACACTTATTGGCCTAAAAACATTACCTCTTCTGGCTTTTTAATGTCAGCAACAACTAGAAGTTCATGAGCTAAATAAAAGGTAAGATAGACCTCATATGAATACAAATGGTTTCAGTAATTCTACCTCATATTTTGTAGGAGAAAATATCCACTATCTCAGGCCAGGATAGAGGAATAGATTACTCATTTTAGAAAGAACTCAATCACATCCTAAAAATCTGTGAACTAGAGGTACAATTCTTAAAAGTCTTTGGCCCCTTTTTACTGGAGCAATTGTATCCTTGGATGAATCATGCATACTTTTATCATGAATAAAACTACCTATCCTTAGATGCAGAGTCAACAAATTTCTGAGTATCTGAAACTGTCTATCAGTATGCTGCTGTCATAGAGTTTATTTCTTGAATTTGTGTCTCTCTTTATATATTCATTTGCATTAGTCAGTGGTCAGGGTTATATTTAAACAAAGCAAGCAACCTTCACTACTGGAAAACTATCCTGAACATAGAAACAAACAAAAAGGAAAGGTAAATTTTTTTTTCACATTACATAAAAGTTTCAAGAATAAAGCATGATGTGTCTTGCAAGTGAAAGAGCAGTACTGCCTTTACAATGGAGTAATAACAGTAACAATCTAATTGAACCGTGCAGCAGGCAAAACAGAAAATCACCAATTATAGCAGTGACTAAAAAGTGGTCTGTCAGGTGGTGACTTTAGTTTATGTCCAAGGCTAATAGATGAATAACATAGTGGAAAGTATCTCTTCTTTGTAATTAGTACTTCAGTGGTAAGCTCAGGACAAAATGCTCTAAAAAAAAGAGCTCAAAGTAGAGGGTATGTGCAGACTTATGCAGGTCATCAGTGCAAAAGAAGAATTTTATCCCACGGTCTAGAAATATCACTAAATGATATAGCTGGTTGCTGTTACTGGAAGCGTTTGGTATTGTCATGACACCAAAGAGCTACAATTTACAGCCAGTTTCAGGATCACATATTCAGCACTTATTCATGATTAGTTGTTTCTTACTAAATAATGAATTGCCAAAAAGTGCTATGGTTTGACACTCAAGACACATTCCTGAAGAAATTTGTAGAATGTTGTCTATATTTCATTGTATTTTCCTTGCTGTGAAAAATATGGTTCTGTGTTTTCCAGACATTTTAGCAGACTTTTATAGGTAATTTCTTCTCTAGCCTGGACAGGTCTGCTGCTTTTATTGCTAGTTACAATTTACAGCAACAGGTCTGCAATATTTTTCTGCTTGAACTTGGAGGGCCACATCCTGTCCTGTTCGCATCCATCTGACCCAAAGAACACTGTTTTGGTAACACTATGGGAGATGTTATACACATATCTGCAGCTACATGCAATTTGATTTATTTTGTTACAACTTGTAGTACCTTCCTTATTTTAATTATACCTTGGTTCCATAGTGAAGAAACATAATTTTCTTTGTTGAAATCATGTTCCTTGTTAAAATTCATCTGTTCTGTCTTCCTTCAGGTAATTAAGCATAGACGAAAATCTATTTAGTTTGTTTTATATGGTGGTCTGCTTTCAGACAGACCTGGTTCAAAAGTTCTGCAGACCTTTTGACAGTTTTAAGTTTGCTACTATGCTACACCCATCGGAGAAAAATCCTAGGATTCAGTTCAAAAAAGACAGAGATCTCCTGGAAGGAGTCCAATGAAGGCCCACAAAGATGATAAAGGACCTGGAGAACATCTCCTTGTGAGGAAAGGCTGAGTAACCTGGGTCTGTTCAGCCTGGAGTAAAGAAGAAAGAGAGGGGATCTTATTCTTGCTTACAAATAACTAAATGGAGGTGGGAGGCAAATGGATGAGGCCAGGCTCTTCTCAGTGTAGTGACAGGACAAGGAGTAATGGCCTAGAACTTGTACATAGTAAGTTCCATACAAATATGCAGAAGAACTTATTTACGTTAAGAGTAATGGAGTATTGGAACAGGTTGCCCAAAGAAGTTGTGGAGTCTCCTATGGAGATACTCAAGACCAGTCTACATGCCTATCTGTGAGACTTATTAAAATTTTCTTTCTATTTTTGTCACTTTCCATGCTTGAACAGACATTCTGTGTTTATTCTTTAAGCACACTCAAGTGAAATTATGCCTTTCATTTTTATTAGAGTAAAAAACTCCCCAAAATATTTTGCACTGAATATACGAGGGAATCTGCTTCAGGAGGGGGTTGAGCTTCATGATTTCTTCCCGTCCCTTCCAACCCCTGCACTTTTTATTATTCTGTCTGAAAATAAGTAAATCAGCAAAACTTTAGAGAACAAAGCATTAGCAATAATTCAACTATCTGAAAAATTACTCTTTCATTATTCCCCTGTACTTAATTGTAGGACATAAAAATGTTAACTTCAAAATATTTCTTCATGCAGTTCTTGATTTTTAAATGGTTGCTCTTTAAATCCTGTCATTTCACATCTCAGATTGACCACAAATTATTCACTGTAGGCCATGCTGATTTCCAATACTAGTGTTGTTCAAGCAATCAATCTTGTGATCAGGATTATGTTACCCAGAAGTTAAAAAGTATACATAGTGCTTTAGATATATACATGAAAACATGTAAGCAGACATACTTAGTAATATTAAGAGGATTTTCTGTATTACATGTGGATTTGAGACATTATTCTTCACAAATGACGAGCTCATTTAACTCTTTGTAGTATGCTAAGTTTCTGCTTGTGAGCAGAGGGTAATGTTCTAACCTAGTTCAGTGGTCTGACCTTGCAAATAATTATTTATGTATAGGGTATTACTATGCAAATAACTCAAAATTGTTAATGTGTGTTTGTAGGAATAATTTATGAGAGACCAAGACTGTGTAAAAATGGTCTGTTTTAATAATGGAAACAAATCTAAAAGCAACTGTAAACTGGCATCAGGAGTGTGGATTCGACTGTCTGAAATTTGCTTATGGGGAAACATGTTTCTTGGTATTTGACTCAAGCTATCTACTCTTCTGAGACACTAGTAAGTGTTGTTTTGTTTCTTTGTGTCAGCTGACAACTCCAGTTGCTACTGGTTCTTTTTCTATTATGTGGTGTTTACTATACTTCTGTGCAGTTTTCGTAGGTATCAAAACTGCTGTTGTATACCTTTGTGCATTGTATACCATATTAGAAAACAAGCATTTGCTAGAGGCAATTCTGTTTTAGTTTTGCTATACATTTTCCTCTTTTCTACAATTTTCTCTTTCTCACTTCTTTTTTTTTTTCCTTTCTTTTTTTCTTTCACATTTAAATTCACTTGAAAGTCTTTTCAACTAAAAATATAACCTTTTGAAGTTATTCATTATTTCTGAGCAATGTAGGGAAGTGTGAATATGATAAAAGCTATCCAAAATGAAAGTTAAAAATGTACTCGTTTTGAAACTATAGAGCAGAGTATCTCTTTTGCATAAAGACTGTAGCTTCCTCATACATCTTGTAATTGATATGTATAACTATTATGATATATTTACTTTTCATATATAGTCTTGTCTTCCTATAACAGCTTTCTAATTTTTTTTAGAAATGAATTTGTATCTATTTAGAGAGGTCATATTTTTAAATGTTTTGTCTTTCTCCAAATACTGTAATATAATAGCAAAAAAAAAAAAAAAAAAAAAAAAAAAAAAAAAAAAAAAATTACTGTGATTTCCAATACATATCAAAGTCTATAAGCTATTTGGAAGACAAATAGATTGACTATATGTGTTTATACTGCTCAAGAATATTTATAATGCTGTGTGCCTTGCATGAGAATTTATTATTCTATGTAATATTCCTCATCATGCCCATAGAAAATTTGACAGATCTCAGGCTTCAAGAATTTACACAGGATTGAAGGAAGACCTTCAGTACTTCTAAGTTTACTCAGATACCCATTTCATTTCAAATATGATTGCAGGAAGAAGAAAAAGAAAAAGGTATGCAAGCAATCCTCCTGGACTATCAAAGGGAATTTTTGTCAGTGTATGCCTTTCCTGGTTTTTAAAAACCTATCTGATCTGGCTGTTTTACAGATCTAAGTACATCCTACTGTCACATGGTGATATCGTGTGAGAAATATACGCTGAAACTGTATTGTTCTTCTACCTTTTCTGCTGTGGCCAAGTCATTTAAACACTTCAGCATTTTCTTGGGAAATGGGAAACTTGGGAGTTCAATTTTCCTTTTTTTTTTTTTTTTTTTTTTTTTAAAATGAGAATCAAAGTCAAAGTTTTCACATTCTTTGTGAATTCTGAATGCAACATCCTAAAGGAAATTACTTAAATGGATCCTTTCAACTCACAGCTTTGATAGGATGTTCTGAGATTCTTGAAGGAGTAGAAGGTTCAAGGATAGAGACTAGCCAATTAATATAGATATTTTAGTTCTCCAGACAGGGACCCTAAAAATGCTCTACTAACACATTCCATCCAGTTCTGCCCATTATGCAACACCTCACTTTCTTTATAGGAAAAATTTCCCCTTCAGTTACATGAATAGAAAGCAATCAACTCACTGAGAATTAAAGCAGTTAAATCTGGGATTTTTCAGGAAGTAAATTGTAACTGCTTTGTCTTTTCTGAATTGATACCACATTAAAAACTAGTTTTATCTAGCTTGCATAAGAACTTCTCCATTATGCATTCTCCTCTACCTTTTGTTTCTAGCTAAACATCTAGCAACCCAGTAGTTAACATATAACTTAGCACAATGTAAAAATTAAAATCTGCATGACCCAGAAGCCAATTACAACCAAATAGGAATGTGAGATTTAATCTTAGAGATGCCCTGCATGCAGTCCTGGGACAATGTGGGAGTGAGGAGGGTGGTTCCTTTGAAAAATAAAGATAACTGCTGTCAGATGGCAGTAAGTCTATTAGTTCTGGTTTTGCCATATCCTGGGGCTTAGTTGTTTCAGCTGACTCCAGCTGTTTACCACAGCGTGTGAAACATCATGTTCTAGTTTCAATAGATTCTGACTTTGACCTTTGGATGCTTTTCTGCCTCAGGTGTCCTTACTTGCAGTATTTTGGATTCTCTGTCATGTCTGTAACTCTCCAGGCACAGTCTGAAGTCCACGAGTTTGTCTAATCTATGTAACTTTGCCAGACAAATTGTAATTGCTGGTCAGGAGTTAAATCAGAATCTTACATTAATTTCACCTTTTGGCTGTTTTGTTCCAGATTCTAATCATGATCTGATGCTATCAAGAATTCAGTTTGTCCCTGAATTGTTACATTAGCTCTTCACACATGAGCACTTCTATATTTTCTGTTTGCTATGCTCTCTGCTTAGAAACGCATTGCTGATGTTTCATTTCTATGTAATGAGCAGCACTTCTCAAATCTCTGTATTGTATCTCTGTGGTTATCCTCCCCTGCCTAAGCCTCATCTACCTGAATGAACTGAGAACTACTGCAAACATTAAATGTTTCAACACCAGCTGTTATCATCATTATTTTTCTGCTTTTTCCAGATACAACTATGGCTTGCTGAAACAAAATGAATCATTACATTTTAAACTTCTCCTTTCTTTTAACAGGGCTTTTAAATGCTCAATCAGAGATCTCACTGAAATCTACTAATTCTAGGGAACAGATAAATTGATCTTTTTCTCACTAGAATGTCCTGATCTACTGATGGTCCATACCTCAGATTTTGTGAAACTGCACTGTAGTTCCCCTTTCTTCTACAAATCCAAGTTTATTTAGAGTTATAGTGGAGAGAAATGTGGATATGAAGGGGTAAGTCAGAGAGGATATGATTCTTCACTGATTATCAGCATAGCGCAGTGTCAGGACATGGTCACATCACACCTTTAGTTTTGTGCTTTGTCAGTGCCTGACATACTGGTGTGACCCTCTGTGAAATACAGTATCTGACACTTACTAGTAGTTCTGATTATATCATAAGCATAATTTGAGCATAGAACTAGTGTATTTAACCTTCAAGCATGACAGTCTTTTATTTATAAGATTATATCATAGAATCATAGAATCACAAGGTTGGAAACGATCTACAAGATCATCTAGTCCAACCGTCTCCTTATCACCATTGCCACCACAAGCACTAAACCATATCATGCAGCACGTCGTCCAGACGCCTCTTGAACACTGCCAGGGACGGCGACTCCACCACCTCTCTGGGCAGGCCATTCCAGTGCCTGACTGCTCTCTGAGAGAAACAGTTCTTCCTTATGTCTAATCTAAACCTCCTCTGATACAACTTGTGGCCATTACCCCGTGTTGCATGGGAGAAGAGGCCAAATCCCTCTTCACCACAACCTCCCTTCAGGAAGTTGTAGAGTGCAATGAGGTCTCCCCTGAGCCTCCTCTTCTCCAGACTGAACAATCCCAGCTCCCTCAGCTGCTCCTCATAAGACTTGTGCTCCAGACCCCTCACCAGTTTTGTTGCCCTTCTCTGGACATGCTCCAGGACCTCAACATCTTTCCTGTAGTGAGGAGCTCAAACCTGAACACAGTACTCGAGGTGCGGTCTCACCAGTGCTGAATAGAGGGGGATGATCACCTCCCTGCTCCTGCTGGCCACACTGTTTCTAATACAGGCCAGGATGCCGTTGGCCCTCTTGGCCACCTGGGCACA
This sequence comes from Lagopus muta, assembly GCF_023343835.1. Classification (NCBI taxonomy): domain Eukaryota; kingdom Metazoa; phylum Chordata; class Aves; order Galliformes; family Phasianidae; genus Lagopus; species Lagopus muta. Next base: position 161,033,477 of record NC_064433.1, read on the forward strand.
CTGTTGGCTCATGTTCAGCCGAGCATCAACCAATGCCCCCAGGTCCTTCTCTTCTTCACTCTCATCCAGCCACTCATCCCCAAGCCTATAACGCTGAATGGGGTTGTTGTGCCCAAAGTGCAGGACCCGACACTTGGCCTTGTTGAACCTCATCCCATTCACCTTAGCCCAGTGGTCCAGCCTGTCTAAATCCCTCTGAAGGGCCTCCCTACCCTCAGGCAGATTGACACCACCTCCCAGCTTGGTGTCATCTGCAAACTTACTGAGGGTGCACTCAATGCCCTCATCTAGGTCATCAATAAAGATATTAAACAGGATGGGCCCCAGTACCGACCCTTGGGGGACACCACTTGAAACGGATTGCCAGCTGGACTTCACTCCATTCACCATGACCTGCTGGGCACAGCCCTGTAGCCAGTTCCTTGCCCAAAGAAGTACATATCTGTTCAGACCACATCATCAGCAAACCTACAGTTGCTATGCTTCTCTTTGCTTCCCACATTCTGCCTTATTTCCTCCTTTTTATGTGGGATTTACCTTTCATAATTTTTTTTTTTTCCTCTGGGAATGTTTTACTGATTCTTACGAGCTTGGGCAAGGCCAAGATGCCAAAATCCTTCAGCAATCATTTAGCTGTTGGTATTAGATAGCTTTGATTATTATTATTATTTTGTCTGTGAGGTAAAAGTCTGTTTCATTTGAGTTTCTTCTTTCTTAGAATGATGACTGATTCTTATAACTCTTATTACTTAGTAATTTTCCTTTAAATAACATTTTTCTCTGTTTATAATTTTTCTCTATAATGTGTAAACTTAGGCTGCATAAGATGAGAGGTGACCAACAGGTTGAAGGAGATGATTGTCTCTTCTACTTTGCCCTTGTAAGGCCCCACTGGAGTACTGCATCCAGGTAAGGAGGACCCAGGACAAGAATTATGTGGAGCTGTTAGAGTGGGTGCAGAGGAGAGTCATGGAAGAACCTTTCTTATGAAGAAGATCTGATTAACTTGGTTTTGTTCAGCTAGGAGATGAAAAGGCTTTGGGAAGACCTCGTTACAGCATTTTAGTATTTAAAAGGAGCTTATAAACAGGAGGGAGGAAGACTTTTTGCACAGATTGGTAGTGATAAGACTAAATCAGGAGAGATTTAGGTTAGATATTAGGAAGCAAATTCTTCACTTAGAGGATGGTGAGACACTGGAGCAGATTGTCAAGAGAAGCTGTGTTTGACCCCCATCTCTGGAGGTGTTCAAGGCCAGGTTGGATGAGAACAACCTGATGTAGTGGGCTACAGCCTTACCCACAGCAGGGGCTGAAACTTATTTGGCTTTATGGTCTTTTCCAACCCAAGCAATCATATGATTCCATGATACCGTTATAACCTTATTGTACCCAAGTTTTTTTGTTTGTTTTGTTTTGTTTTGTTTGCATTCTCAAGCCATTCCTGTCTGTCACTGAATTGCAGCTAGTGGTCATCCTTTCAAGCTTGAATTTGTATTCTGTGTTTTATGAAGTTGTCTTCCACACAATAAGATTCTTCTTTTCCTTCCCCCTCTCCCTATACTTTACATTTCTTCAATAACTAAACTTATCCATTACTCTAAAATTCAAAGGCTGCAAGGATTCTTCTGGAAATGTCTTATACTTGCAAAACTCCTTTCTTGATGGCGGATAGCCATTGCTGTTTCAGGATTAAACAATCTTATGAAAGTTTATTTGCCTGAATTAGTTTTGAATTTGAAAACTTCAGAAGATTGGAATGACAGAATTTAAAAGGTAAAGATTATTACTATTCCATCTGGAATACCTGGAGTACGAAGAAGGCAAAAGTTGATGAACTTTCCAGTCCAGCTCCATATTAATATCCACTACCAGAGCCATGTTGTTCATCTATAACTCAGTATACAAGAAAATTGAGATTTCTTTTCATTAGGAATTTGCTTCTTGTGAAAGAAAAAAACAAAAAACAACAGCTCATAAAGCAAAACCACAAATTTCTCTATATTTGTTTTCCCTAAATGAAATATGTTTTGTCTACGTATTATATGCATATTCTTGCCACCGTCCAGCTCTAACATGAGGTTGAATCCTCTTGATTGCTGTTATGCAGGGAATTGCATCAATAAGCCAGACTTGGAAGATGCTTATGGAATTGTATTCTGAAGGTATAAGATATGGAAAAATAACTCTTCTGGGCATAAGGCCACGTTTCTCACTTCAGCCATTGTGCCGTACCTAGAACAAGAGGAAAGTGCTGCCTTTGTTTCTAGATTTCTCTGGGATACACTTTTATTAGACAGCTTTTAAGATGGTGCATGACTGACAGATGTTTAATCACAAGTAGCCTTGTGAACTGCTGTTGAGTCTCACAGTTCTTTCAACGAAATGTTTTCAATCAAGGTTTAGCATATAGATTCTTAAAATGGTCTGAACTAAAACATTAATATGAATTTCAGCATTGATATCAAAATGTGGAGAATAGAGCAGATTTTCAAAGCCTCTGGTATAGTCAACCAGGCTTCCCGTGAGAAATAAATACAAATCTTAGGTACAAATTATTCTGACATGTTGTCTGTTGTAGGGATTTTTATAATGTTGAACATAACAGTGTTATTTCAGAATGAAGTAATGCTATACAAGCGTAAAGTCTGGGAAACCTACTTATACTAGCTGTGTTACTGTATCAATGGTTACTTGATAAGCTGAATGATTTCTGTCTTTGTCTTTTACTGAGTTAACTAAGTTTGCATAGGCTATGTTACTAAAAGAATGACATGGAAATAATTACATCTAACATTTGATGATATGGGACATGAATAGAAATGTGGTTTATGTAAAAAGAAAAAAAAAAAAAAGACAATAAATTCAGTGATGTAATTCTTGTATTGCACCGCAGGATTCCATTGACCTTCATGTCCACAGTATACCATTGACTCATGGCCAACCTTTTTTCTACCAGTATTCCTAGGTTCTTCTCTGGAGAGCTCTTTTCCATTAGGTCATCCCCTGACCTGCAGTGATGCATGTGGTTATTCCTCCTTAGGAGTAGGACTGAGCTCTTGCAGTCTTATAAGTGAAGGAAGGCAACATTTTTATGAGAATATTAGCAAAATGGCCACTAGGGTTATTTAGACTGTTGATTCTCATTAATGCACTGAAGGTTTTAGGTTGGAAGGGAACTCATCAAAGTACTATTCATTTTATAAATAGATCAAATTGCTCAATACCTCCACCTCAGGATGGATATTTTACAACCTCGTTGGGCAACTTGTTCCATCCTAGTGCTTAAGAATTTCCAGAAGGAAATTTCTTTTCCTTGTATTTAGTGGAAATTATTTTGCTTCAGTTGCCTTTTCAACAAATCGTTGCCTTTTGTTCTTCATGACGCTTCTCTGAAAACTTTGTAACTCACCACTAAGTAGTTGAAGATGGCAATTAGATCCAAGACTTTGATTTATTTAAATTATTTTCATGCACAAATAGACATGATAATTGGAGAACGCAAAAAGTTAAAGAGGAAGCATAGTTGTAATAAAAATCCTTTTCCCAAGGTTTCAGAAACTGAAGTGGTTTTAGTTAAAGTCAATGGGGTGGAGAGTAGGACATTCTGTACTCTTATACAGCAAACCTTTTGTTCTGTCTTAAGAAGATTTTCTTTATAGAGAGACAAGTGAACCCTTCATACTTTCTGAAATGTTTCCTTCATAAAAACAAAATTAAAATCTGAGAACTTCATAATGATTCTTTAACAGGTCAAACTAGAACATTCCCTTTCCTTTACAAAGTTCTCTGGTAACGTAGAGCTATAAGATATCTTTTGCCTTGAAAAAAAAAAAAAAAAAGCAACAAAAAAACTATGTAGGAATCTTTCAAGTCTTAAAGCTAAACAAGTTATAAATATCCCATAATTCTTCAGAAATTATACAACTATTGGGATTTGAGGCCATTATAAATAACCAATTAGGCAATAATTTAAATATTTTTCTTGTTTTCCTTTACTGCCCTGTAGAGAGATACAGATCATACCTTCTAGAATAGCAATTGATTCTTCAACTAATTTCTGCTTATGTTTTATTTTTGGATTTTTTTCATCTTTTACCTGAATATATAACTTATATAGTTCCTTACTGTTAGCTGACACTAACAGTAACTGTGGTTTTTTTAACCAAACATATGTATAAAATGGGAAATACTGCATGTAGCAAATTAATACTTCAAAAAATACTATGAAGACCTGAGCACACAACAAGAACACCTCCTGTGGAGGATTTCCCAGGACAATTTCTTGATAACATAAGTACTGAGGTAGAAAAAGGATTACAGAATTACAGAATGGTTGAGTTTCAAGCCCCCTACTCAAGTAAAGCCCCTTAGAATATATTGCCCATGACCATCTCCACACAGTTTCCTGTAGAACACATCACTAATAACTGCCTCTTTCTCTGCGAATTTCAATGGGTGCATTTTTATTCTTCTTCCCTCCTTGCCCCCCCACATTTCCTCTTGATGTATTGCTTTCTTAATCTTTCTCTTCTTCTCTCTCTCTCTCTCTATTTCTGGCAACACACATGCAAACACACATGCAAAAAATGGAGTTCACAGGTCAGGAAAGACATGGCTGGCAAGGGATCAAAGTCAGCACAAAACAGTAAAATTATATTTCATGAAGCATTACTTCGTAGACTTAGATCAAGGCTGTAACTGTTTTTCAGCTTGTCTAGTTGGATTTGAAAGGACTTTCAAATAAGTTATAATTATAGTGAAATGTCTGTTTTCTGGGGAGTAGCTCAAATAGAAAGACTGTTAAAAGTTTCAGATTTTTCATTCAAAAGAATAGCTTGTTTTATAATCCTGGTCAATGTGGTCCTTTTAAATAGGCTTTTGGGGAAATAATTCCTTGTTTGTGTGCAAAGAAGTTGTAGGTGAATATTTTTGGTCAAATACGGATTAGAGTGGCACAAAGCTGAACTATTTAAGTATCTTCCACACATACGAGCCATGTAAATTTTTTATTTATTACAGTGAAACAAGTACATTTGTGACTAAGTGAATTACAGTACCATATACAATTACCAAGGGATTATTGGACTTACTATATAACAACAATCATTACAAAGAATATTAGTCAGTGGAATATGATACAATTACTCTGAGAAATGGAGTCACATACAGGATTCAAAGAGCTCTGAGATTAGGAAAATAGCTTCTTAAGATTTCAAATGACTGGTGCTGGGGAGAGTAGAAAGGGTCAGTTCAACCTAGATGTGACTCTGGATATTAACACAGTCATTCCTAGAATTAACTTGATCCAAAATATTTTGTAAAGCACTGAAAGGTTGGTAAAAGATCTATAGAATGTGTGATTATATACATATCATTGATTCACATATGCATGAACCACTCCATAAAGAAAGTCCATCTGCTATTTTCAAACACTTCTCTCTTTTTCTACATGTAGAACTGATGAAAATATGTCAAAATTGAAAAATACATATATCTTTTGCCAAATGAATTCAGAAGATGAGTGACATTATCCGATAAGCTTGGCCTTGTATGTTATATAAATGGAGCTATTAATGTATATAATGCAATAAATGAACGGTGCTTCATTTATTACTTCATTTTTGTCATGACTTTTTTATTTGTCTGGGCAGTGTCAGAGTAGATTTTGCATGATATTCAGTACTTACCACCTGATATAATGACTTGTCTGAATAAAACGTAACAGAATATGTATTACATTGTCTTTTTAATTCTGAGTTATCCACCTAAGATTGCTGTCAGTTGATTGGTCCCAAACACATTTACAGACCTGTAATTAAAGAAGTATCATGAGGCACTGTTAGAGAAAACAGCAATATGATTGCTCTATAAATGGTGCACAGTTGGACAGATTGTTTTAGAATTCTAAACCCTGAGACTGCCTAACAGAAAAAGTTTTGTGAGTGAAATGTATCGCAGGGAATTTTTTTTAATCTCACATCTTGATTTTCTGATAGCTGGTATTGTTCTCACATGCCTCCAAATTATTAAAAAAGTTGCATCTGTGGCCATAATATAATTAAATAGTTGATACATTTTTGAATTGAGAAGTTTTAAGAGAAAGAAAAGTAGTAAAAAGATACAATACTGATGCAAATTAAACAATATTACTTGCACTGCCAGATTCCTGTCTGAATGATTTTAACCAAAGATTTAAAAATAAAACACTAGCAACTGCTGGCTACAAACCATATATTCTTTTTTTTTAAGAAAAATAGATGAAATTTTTGGGATTTACTGACATTTTTGTAGGTACCAATCACTTGGCTGAATAATGACTTAGATCCTACAAATCACAGTGATCAAAATTTAGCACTGCCTTATATTGTATTCTGTCATTATTGTCTATGATCTACCTTCTACATTCTTTTCAGTGGCAGATTTGGAAAATGTAAAATGGACTAAAATGGTGATTTTTGTTTCTATAACAGCATAGAATAGTTCATTTGGAAGACTGCTATGAAGATCATCTAGTCCAAATGCCTGGCCTCTTCAGATCTAACCAAACATTAAAGATTATTATTATTATTGACACTGTCCAGCTGTGTCTTGGACACTTGGACACAGGTATGGGGCATCAATCATAGATCTTAGCAGCTTGTTCCTGTGTTTGACTAAAGCTTCTAATTCTCTTAGCAGATGTACTGCCTCTGTTTACTGCTTGGTTAACCCCACCCTATTCTCCCCGTTTCCTTTTAGCTTTTTTTTTATGGTATGCTGCTATAAGCTCTCATAGTTAACCTTCCCCTCTGGATATCATTCAAACCGCAGAACCAGTTTGTACCAATACATCTCAGAGACATGATTTGCTTAGGGACATGTTTTAGCAGAGAGTTGTTAGTTGCTCAGAGACATGATTTAGTAGAGGGTTGTTGGTTAGGGTAGTATGGTTAGGTCATGGCTGGACTTTGATGATCTTTAAGGTCTTTTCCAACCTAAGTGATTCTATGATTCTATGATCTTCTTATGTTACTCAAAAATGCATATCTTCATTTCTGCAAGCAGAAGTTTATCTGGTATCAGAGGTCCACGGTACCTCTTTGGACTTTCTACAGTTATAACATCTTACTATTATGCAAAACCAACATTTCTTTCCCTACAAAACCAAAAAATGGATGTGAGCACAATGAGATGGTGGTGTGTTCCAGCAGTGCCAATAGCGATGTGAAAGACAAACTACATTCCAGATGGAAATACACAGCTGTCACACAATCAAATGAAGAACATCTCAATCAGCTCTTCCCAATCTTTCTCAATCAGTGGATTATGACCAGGGAATAGTGTATGGGGCTGAATTTTGGCTTCAGTGCTTTGGAGTCAATGGTGACAATGTTGGAATGATGCAGTTTGTTCCAGTGGGTCCCATGAATGCTCATAGAGGAACATAAAGAAGACCATATGCAAGTTTATCAGAACTTATTGAACAAATACGACAATGAAGGTGACAGTTTTCTGGATTGCATCATTACCAGTGATGAGATGTACTGATACAACTATAAGCCAGAGTCAAAATGGCAGTCAGTGGAGTGGCAACATGAATTCCCCATCAAAGAAAAAGTTTAAGACATAGCCCTTAGCAGGTAAAGTGACACACACTTTTAGTTAGGAAAGTGATCCTTCTGGATTCCAGACCATCAACTCTGACTTCTATGTAGCAATGCTGGCTAAACTGAAGTCTTGCACTTCCCCTGTCAGACCAGAGAATAAGACAACCTTTCTCTTGCAATATGGTAATCCCAGGAATCATACCAGCCTGAAGACTATAAAGCACATTGCCAGTCTTGGCTGGACTGTCCCACAACACCCACACTGTAGTTCAGATTTGGTGCCTTCTGTTTGGGTAGATAAAAGATGCAATGTATGGTCAACATTTTCCTAGGAACAATGCTGCTATAGCATCTGTGAAAAAGTGGACCACATCTGCTGGTGCAGTTCTTTCCAAGTGGAGTGTGCAGGCTCTTTTTCATCTTTAATGAAGAAAACTATATGTTTCAAACACAAATAAGGAGGCACCTAGATTTCTGGCATACTGATGCTAAATTATTGGCAAATAATTATTTTGCGTACCATGAGTGAAATATTCCTTTGCCTATGTACATATGATTATTTATTAGTTACATGTGATCCTCTTGTCATTTTCCAATGTGAATTATATATTCCTTTGTCTCTATATCTAATTTTCATGATTTTTATACGCAGTAGGCATCCTTGAATCTGGAATTCAATGGGGTGTTACTTAATAATAAATGTGCTTTCTTTGTAGTGGTTGAAATTCAGACAAACAATGAGCCTGGAGATTGTTTCCAGAAACAGACCAGACTTTCTGGCTATACTTCTTGTTTACAAAGTGCTATGTGCATAGATACTTAAGAATTTCTGCACTCTATTTCAAACGATCATGCATCATGTCAAAATTAAAGGTACTTAATTTCCTATAGGATCCTGGGTGAGATCAAAATTACTCTGCACTCTACTGGTACAGTACTTCATAAAAGGCTTTGTCTGAAAGTTGCCTTTCTGAATTCCTCTTTGCTTTGCTAACTACTTCTAGAAATGATGATGGACTTTATATCAGGAATCCTGATTGGAATACAATTTAGTCATTTTGACCTTAATTCTTTATGTTCTGTGACAAGAAGTACAGTGTAATCAAATATACTTTGAAGGTGAACTTCATACTATACAGATTAGCTTTCTTTTGGGATATGCTTTCTAAAATCCTGTTTAACCATGTTAAAAAATTAAGTAACCAACAACGAAGAACTTAAAAAATAAGACAATAAAAATGACTTTGAAACCAGAAATATTAAACGTATAAGACAGATGAAATCTTTGAAGATAAGCTGAAGGAAAATATGATTAACACTGAGTAAGTAGAATAGTGCCAAGTATATGTCACCACTGAGCCAAAACCATTATACAAGGTGGAAATTGAACTTCCAAGACTCATGTTAACATTTCACTCTCATGCTTTGTCAAAGTAAGAGGGAAGAAAAGGAAAAGTAAAAGCAAAAACTGCACAGTGAGAAGTCTGTTGAAAGTTAAATATGGTCATATGTCAACACTTTGCTTAATGACATAATTCTGGCAATAATTCATTTATAATGCTGGTAAATTTTAAGGTCAGATACTTTTTATAGGTCAAAGCACAGGCCTGAAAAGTTTTTACAGTACCTACAGTTCCTTAACCTGCATTTTGTTTGTGACTTGTATGGAGATCTGCTCTCAAGCTGATTTGTAGAGACATTTCATACACTAACAATGCAAATCCTTTTCATTATGCACTGCTATGAGAAAAGAAAAAAATGTTCTCCACAGAGCTGTCCTTGATCTTACTTCAAAATGATAAATACGTTTTCATGCCGTTGTTCAGAGTTTATTCTAAGAGCAACAAATTTCCCTTCAGTCCATATGGTATATAACCTCTTTACAGAATCTGTACAGCTATTTCTGTTAAAAAATACTGGGCTTGCTTAGGATACAAACTATCATAAAACAACAATATTATTATTTCAATTTATGTTCTGTAGAGCACGTAATAAAATGAAGGATCTGTGGCCTTGTACTGTAAATAGTAAATAATAACAATGTAAACTACAAAGATATATAACAAAGACATTATCAGATAAATGGAACTACAATAGACATTGTGTAAGTTTATACAAAAATACCTGATCAGGTCAACTTAGTTTATACATATGTAAAGTTATTAAAAGTTTTATTGGTTTAAATGAACTACAATTTTTTTTGCCTTTCTTCTAAATGCATACAGTTAAACAGGAGAGAACTGTTGAATGCTAAAATTACTTGAAGTGCTTTCAATCCTCTGAGCTGTCACATTTGAAATAGTTCCACTAAACTCAGTGGCACAGGCTTTTTGTTGATTGATGAGATAAAACAGTTTTGTTATCCATCCATATGTAACTTGCCCAAGATATGTACGCAATTAGTTGCTGCAATCTAGATATATGTTAATGAGTAAGAATAATAGAATACTTTTACTGTACTATATATTTTACACATACTATATATTTTATATATTTATTTTGTCATATGTATATATGTATATAAAAACATATTTTGTTATATGCATTATATATATATTCTACATACATACTAATATACATTACTAAAGTGGTACCCTTGTTAGCTATCTGTTTGACAGAACATAAATTCCAGGTCTAATTAAAGAACAGATTCATTCTCCAAAAAAGAAAAGAGACTAGGGGACACTGAGTCTCTATGAATTTAATTATTGGTGTGTTTATCACATTTCATGATTTACCATTCTGTTACTGTCTTCAAATCTGAAATATCCTACAGGTTACAAAAAAATTCTGTTACCAGGGCATCTTCTGGCAAATCCTCTTTACTGTTTTGCTCATCCTTACTACTGCTTTCCAGTAAGTCTGAGTTGCTCTTTTTGACTGATTAACTGCTGTCGACTCTTTTTCTTTTTTCTTTTTTCTTTTTTCTTTTTTCTTTTTTCTTTTTTCTTTTTTCTTTTTTCTTTTTTCTTTTTTCTTTTTTCTTTTTTCTTGTTTCTTGTTTCTTGTTTCTTGTTTCTTTCTTTTTTCTTCTTTTTTTTTTTTTCTATTTTTTTCTTTCTTCTTTTTTTTTTTTTTCTTTTCTTGTTTCTTTTTCCTACATCTTTGTTTCAGCAACCTGTGTGATGGATGTTATTTTAAAATACTTAGTACAATTCACAGAACGTGAAGACCTGTTAAGGTGAGAAAACATACTGTGCTGAGAATTTTTGAGTCCTTTCCAGGTATTTGATTGAGGTGACACGCAGTGTAAAACTGATTATCTGTATCGTTTCAATATTTGGAATTTCTATCAATATATTTCTATATTTCTAAATATCAATTATATTTTTATAAATATTAATAAATTTATTTATTTATAAAGGATGAAATACAGTTCCTGACTGAGAGATGAACAGTTTTCTATAAATATTCCTTCATCTGCATTTGGTAAGTTGATGAGAACTGCTGCCTGCCTTTGAGTACTATTGCTATTAGTCAGCAAAATTGATGTAAACAGGATGGTACTGAATGTGCGATGATGGTTTTACTGGCATAACTATTGTCGAACACTTAGAAAATGTATGTGTTCTTTTAGCTCTAAAACTTATGGTTACTCCTTCCTTCCTTCCTTCCTTCCTTCCTTCCTTCCTTCCTTCCTTCCTTCCTTCCTTCCTTCCTTCCTTCCTTCCTTCCTTCCTTCCTTCCTTCCTTCCTTCCTTCCTTCCTTCCTTCCTTCCTTCCTTCCTTCCTTCCTTCCTTCCTTCCTTCCTTCCTTCCTTCCTTCCTTCCTTCCTTCCTTCCTTCCCATTTATTATGATCACATGATCAAAATATTCTACTCTCTACCAGATCAAATCTATTAAATAAATAAATAAATGCAATATAAAGAATTGTCATTCCTCTTTTAAAGTATCTCAGGATAATTAAAGTATCAAAGGTCAGAAGCCATGAAAATTGTTTTGAATTCCAGCATATTTTAAATTAATGTTATTCCTTCTTTCCTTTCCCTTCCCTTTCTTCTAATATGCCTGTAATGAGAATTAAAGGCAAATCTGTTATTGTATATTACAGAATGTCAAATCATAAAATATTTCAGGAATTAGATTGATAGTATAGACTGAAGAGAGGAACAACTTTAAAGACTCGAGATTTATGTTTACAGGCTTGTGACACTCCAGCATATTAAAAATTGTAGATTATTTCCTTTTTATTTTATTTTATTCATAAAAGGCCAGTGATATAATAAATTATTCTTATGTTTAACAAGTATTTAATTAACTTCTCTAAAAAGCTACGAGTCACATTTTGTTAAAACTTCTTTCATATTCTTAAATATAATTATCTAAGACTTATCAATCATTTTTATTAGTTAATACTTGAAATTGCATGCATATTCAATATAATTATTAACACCAATTCATTTACTGGTTCATTTAACTCTGGCTATGCACAATTATGTGTGACACTTTGAAAAGAAGCACCATTTTCATAATGATACAATCATTATATTTTTTGTGAAGTCAACAAAGGATTTATTCATTTTAATTCTATTGCTTATCTTTTTGCTGTCTAACTTATAAGGACAAGAGAAGCCAGTTGGTGATGGAAAATATAGCTGTTGCAGTCTCTATAATTTGTTCTCATAAATTGTTTTTCCTATTGTATTTTAACCACAGTAGAAAATGAGAACAAAATAAAACCATCCGTGGAAAGATAAGTCAGAGAACTGCTTCTCAAAAACAAGAAAGTTGATTTTCTGAGGTGTACTGCAAGCAAACTGGGTTTTGGACTTAATTTGTTAATCAAAAGCAGTGCTGATTATTCTTTTTTAAAAGTAATATTTTACAACATAAATTCCTGAAGCAAGTATTATATTATATAATTGTACAGTGGCATTTAGATTCGATTTGTGCTTTTTTTCTGCATTTTTTTTTTTTTAATTGTCACTGTAGTATAATCTTTTCTGCCTTCTAAAATAACTGTTAATTGTACTGAGCCATATAATTGATACACACCAAAAGCTAAGGAAAAAAGTATTTAACTTAATGTATTACATTTTAACAACTTTTCTTTTTTCTTTTTTTTTTTTTTTTAACCAGTGCTGATGAGGATTTAAAAACAATTACAAAAAAACAACAGCAACAAAATAAAAGTATTTTGCAGTGTATGGATTATGAACAAAAACACAGAAGTGTCATGAGTTCTAAGACTTGGACAGATGACTTCTATTTTTTAATGTTAAATGCCGGCAGAGTAGTAAATCATACCTTGGCTACAACCAGTTACTAGACTTTTTTTCTTTTGACTTATAAAGAAAACAGACATATATTTTGTACCAGAGAAAAGCATCATGTGTTATTAGATACTGCAGAAATTATAATCAAGTTATTCTACCACCTCCCAACTGCAAGTTCACAAAGAAAAAATAAATGAATTGTTCAAACATCTGTTAAAAAGCTCACAGAATAAAACTTTAAAAAGAGAACTTAAGATCATTTTTGCTAATTCTATATTCAGTTCCCTTGGAACAGAGATGAAGCGGAATTCAATGTCTGTATTTAAAAGCAATCAGTAATTTTCTCATGTGTCTCTTCTTTAAGTCATGCTTTTTGAATACAAAAAGTGGTAATATTTTAGATCTATATATTACTTTCCTTCTTGGCTTTCCTGGTAATTGCGCCAAAATGACATCAAGTGAGCTTGCTGTAGGAACTGGTTTGAGAAGTGCAAGAGAATGTTTACTTATGCTTTTTTTTTCATGGAATAATGCATTTAAATAACTCCTCTAACTGTTCTCTGGATATTATTGTTCTGGGACATAAATTGTGATCAACTATTTTTTCTTTCTTTTTTTAGTTTTCTTCAGACTCTAATCTCTTAATTTATATTTTCCATCTACTTTGAGTCTTGAGTAATAAAGCATGATTAGATCTGCAGATATAAAACAAATTGCTGGACTGGTAAGTGCTCTCCTGTTCTGCATCATACTGCAACTTGGAATGCCCTGCAAATATTATGTAGTAATGTTTACTGAACATTACACTGATGAAATTTTGCTCATGTATCTTGAACTGTTTGGCACTGCAATGAACAGTAATCCCATTACTGAACACCTCAGATATTAAATCCACATTTTACTAAGATATTAACTAAATAACTTATTTAATTTTAGCTAAGTAGTTATTGACTTACAAAGGATCCTCACCAGGCTATGTTCTTACTTAATGAGGAAATTACTCTAATACTATTGACAGCTGAGCAAGGTTTCCCTTGGGTGAAAACATGAATTCTTTTCCTAAAAAGAAACTGAAAAACAGATATAAACATAGCTTCAAGGAGGATGCTCCTGATTTTTTCCTGATATCCAACCCAAACTTACCCTGGTGCAACTTCAGGCCATTTCTCCTTGTCCAGTCACCTGCCACCAGTGAGAAGACACTAACCCTGCTCTTACTGTAAGCACCTTTCAGATATTGGAAGAGAGCAATAACATCTCTCCTCAGCCTCCTTTTCCCCAGATTGTACAGCATCAGTTTCTTCAGACTCTCTTCACAGGGCATATTCTCCAAGCCCTTCACAAGCCTTGTTGGCCATCTTTGGACCTGCTCCAGCACCTCAGTGTCCTTTATGTACAGAGGTGTCCGAAACTGAACACAGTACATGAGGTGAGGCCTCACCAATGCTGAGTATGGGGGCAGGATGACTTCCCTGGTCCTGCTCACCACACCATTCCTGATACAAGACAGGAAGCCAGGATGCCAATATTGCTCTGTTTCTGTAACATTTGTCTAAAAAAAATAAAAATAAAAATAAAATAAAATGCCATGTTCCTGCAGCAGTGGTTGTGTTTGGTATGTAAGATATATTTTTGCAGTGATGTTATTGCATGACATTGATGAATTGACTTCAAAGTACATATTTTAAATGTTGGAATTTCTTAGAATTACACTGAAGGATATCTATGACTAATGAAGACATTAGATTTCTATTCAGAATGCAAATAGAAGGTAACTCTCTCCTAAGAAACATTTTAAACTTGACTGTCTATATAATCTAAGAATTATTTAGCTTTGATATTGCTTTATCACCTATATAAAATTTTGTCCTTTTATAGAGGCAGTGTACATGAAACTAATATTTCCAGTGCTTTAATATGTTGATATTTTAATTAAAAGTCTCAGAACATTTATACTTCTTGAATGCATATGTTCCTTAACAGACTGCATATCCTGAAAAAATACAATATATAGCATTTCCCACATGTACATTTTAGTTGTTTCTTGAGTAGTTTGCATTTTAGATAATGCATCTATAGAGACCAAAAAGAAAGCTCTCCTAACACTCTGTAGTAAACGATTGAGGCGTGGCCAGTAAGGCAAAAAAAAAAAAAAAAAAAAAAAAAAAAGTAAATCCTTCAGAAGAAGAAAGGATGATCAATAGTATTTTAATCAAATCAATTGAGCATTTTTCCAACTAAGTTGTGTTTATAAAGTTCATCATTGTGCTACGTCTCTAGATATGTAATGAAAGTATACATTTCCTTTTGAAAGAAGGACTTCTTTAACTCAAAATAATAATAATAATAATAATAATAATAATAATAATAATAATAGTAGTAGTAGTAGTAGTAATTCATCTCTTTCTCATAACATGGACCATAGATTTCTTTTATAGATTTCTTTTTATTTTGGATAACTTGCCCTGAGTTACACTTTCCTCTATCTGGCAAATAAAGTTTTTTACTCCAGAGAACTTTTTTGTTGCGTGTAATCTACAAAATATTTTCAGTTTCTTTTTTTTTTTTTTTTAATTTAATTTAATTTAATTTTATTTTATTTTATTTTATTTTATTTTATTTTATTTTATTTTATTTTATTTTTGCCTTCTGTACCTGACTACTTGGGATTCCATTTTGCTTTATATTTGCTACTCTCCACAAAATAACTCTATTTACTTTCATGACTCCATGTGTAATATGTCTGCAGATGACACACTGGAACAATTGTTCCCACTTTGCAATCCTGGGAAGCTGCTTGATGATTTGGTTGCAATTGCTTGTGATATTCAGGCATGAATGTCTTCAAAAAGTGATTTTAGGAGAGGGAAAACTAGTTTCTATTAATTGGTTCTTCAGTGTGTATATCTCAAGTGTAATCCACACTGGTGTCTGCAAGTGGCAGTTATTTTAACACCTTTAGATAATTACTATGATGTCGATGTTATTGGGCTTTCTTTAGGAGTTCTGATTTGCATTAACTATACTTTTACCAACTCTGCTGTTAAAAAAAACAACAGGTGAAATCTGTTTTCTCTTTGGTCAGGTCTAAAACCAGAATTTAGAAATATTAAATTCTAGTCAGACACTGATGCTGTCTACATACACAACTGATTTCCAGCTTGAAAAAAAATATTCTTATTGTTACTTGGTTCACAGCAATTTAGTAAAGAAATACCTAAGTAAAATTCGTTATGTTCTCAAAATATACTTCATGACACTATCAGTTTTCTCTTAAAAGCAAAACAGAATAATGACAATAAAAGAGCTGGAAGACATTAACAATAGTGGGACACTTTAGCTCAAACAGGCAGCTCTCAGACCCATATATACAAACCCATTTAGTATAAAGTCTGAAAAGCATAGTAGAAAATGGAAGATACATTTCTACAGAAGGAAAGCAAGTTGAATACAATAAGATCTTGTTTATTTGACTTTGTAGAAAGAGTGCATGTATCATGTCTGGAACTAGTGATCAGGAAATAGAACCTGAAGCCACTCTTAACAGCATATCTTAACTGGACATTTTATTTTTAATTTATTTTTATTTTTCTGTTGCTATGACATCAATTTTTCAATACATGTCTAATCAAGTTTAGGTAAAAGCTAAAGCATCACAGAATCTCCCCAGAGCCTTTTTTCTCAAAGCTAAACAAATCCAGTTCTCTCAATCTTTCTTCATAGGAGAGGTGCTCCAGCCCTCTAATAATCTTAGTGGTCCTCCTCTGGACCCATTCCAAGAGCTCTGTGTCTTTCTTGAACTGGGGGCCCCAGGCCTGAGTGCAGTACTCCAGATGGTGTCTCACAAGAGCTGAGCAGAGGGGGACAATCACCTCCCTCTCTTTGCTGGCCACCCCTTTTTTAATGGAAGAAGGGACAGGCAACTCAGAAAGAGTACAGCGAAGTTGTTAAGATGTGCAGAGAGAAAATCAGAAAGGCAAAAGCCCAGCTTGAACTCAACCTGGCTCCTGGGACAAAAAGAGACAAGAAAATCTTTTACATCAACAGTAAGAGGAGGACTAAGCAGAATCTCCATTCTTTACTGGCTGAGGCTGGGAATGTGACACTCAGGATAAGGAAAAGGCAGAGATTCTGAATGCCTTTTTTATGTCTGTCTTTAAAGGTCACACCAGTTATCCTTAGGGTACTCCACTCTCTGGTAGTCTCGACTGGGGAACAGACTAAAACTCCCACAATTCAGGAGGACACAGAGACCTACTATTTCAACTGGACTGTCACAAGTCCATGAGACTGAATGAGATTCACCTGAGAGTGCTGAGGGAACTGGCAGAGGTGATAGCTGAGCAGTTTGCCATTATCTATCAGCACCTCTTGTTGACTGGTGAGGTCCCAGAAGACTGGAGGCTTGTCAGTGTAATTCCCATCTACAAGAAGGGTTGTAAGGAGGATCCAGAGAACTACAGGCCTGTAGCCTAACCTTGGTGCCAGGGAAGGTTATGGAGCAGATTGTCTTGAGGGAGATCACACAGCATGTGCAGGACAAGTGGGGGATCACGCCTAGACAGCATGGGTTCACGAAGGACAGGTCCTGCTTGACCAAATTGATCTCCTTCTATGATATAGTGACCTGTCCGGTTGACAAGGGAAAGTCTGTTGATGAGGTCTATCTAGACTTCAGCAAAGCCTTTGATACTATCTCCCACAGCATTGTCCTGCAGAAGCTGGCAGCCCGAGGCTTGAATACTCTTGGCTGGGTAAGGAGCTGGCTGGAGGGCCGGGCCCAGAGAGTGGTGGTGAATGGAGTTAAAGGCAGCTGGTGACCTGTCATGAGTGGTGTTCCCCAGGAGTCAGTGCTGGGGCCTGTCCTCTTCAATATCTTTATTGATGACCTGGATGAGGGCATTCAGTGCACTCAGTAAGTTTGCAGATGACAACAAGTTGACTGGAAGTGTCGATTTGCCTGGGGGTAGCGAGGCCCTACAGAAGGATATGGACAGGATGGAGAGCTGGGCTGAAGCTGGTGGGTTGTTTCAACAAGACCAAATGCTGGGTCCTGCACTTTGGCCACAGAAACTCTAGGCAGCGCTACAGAGTGACTGGAAGTCTCTGTAGAGGAAAGGGACCGGGGGGTATTGATTGATGCTTGGCTGATAAGCCAGCAGTGTGCTCAGGTGGCCAAGAAGGCCAATGGCATTTTGACCTGCATCAGAAATGGTGTTGCCAGCAGGAACAGGGCAGTGATTGTCCCCCTGTACTCAGCACTGGTGAGGCTGCACCTGGATTACTGTGTACAGTTTTGGGTCCCTCACTGCAAGAAAAACGTTGAGGCTTGGAGCAGGTTCAGAGAAGGTTGACAAAGCTGGTGAAGGGTCTGGAGCACAGGCATTATAAGGAGTGGCTGAAGGAGCTGGGATTGTTCAGCCTGGAGAAGAGGGAGACCTTATTGCTCTCTATAACTATGTGAAGGGAGGTTGCAGTGAGCTGGGGGTTGGCCTCTTCTTTTGTGTAACTCGTGGTAGAACTAGAAGGAATGGCTTCAAGCTGCACCAGGGGAGATTTAGGCTGGACATTAGGAAATTCTAGTTTCCTGAAAGAGTGGTCAGGCACTGGAATGGGCTGCCCAGGGAGATGGTGGAGTCACTGACCCTGGAGGTGTTCAAGGAACATTTGGTATCAGAAGCAATACATAATTATACATAAAACTATTTGGAGATAAAAATAAAAAAGTGGATGTAATGATGCTATGTGTTTTTATGGGTTTTCATCAGCTATGCTAATTCAAATATGCTTTACCATATATCAATTTTAATAGTTATTGTTTAGTAAAAATGTGCTTAATATTTCAGTGTTTCTCACTGTCATTAAACCTTTTTACTTGTTTTATCATCAAGAGGAATTTGGCGTGATGATAATTATTCCTTCATGGATAATATCTACATAACCAAGAATTCTGGCACAACAGAAGATAATAAAGCAAAACAGTTGTTCTGACAGCATAATGCTTATTACATGTTACATTATGCCTTTATTTCAGATTTACCTGGTCCATGAACTTAAGTTCCATTTGCACCTGCAGTCCAATGGAAATCTTAGTTTAGTTTCATCCTGAAAAAGGCTCAGTTTGTACATTCACAGACAGACTCTTATGTGAAGCGAAATGTTGTTATTGAGTAAATTGAGATTAATTTGAGTAAATTTACTTTAAAAAGTGCACTGTTGGTGCAAACTGAATTACTGGCTGTTACACAAGAGTTTGCTAGAGGATTCAACCATGTATTGCAGAAACACAGAATGGTTTAAGTTGGAAGGACCTTTAAGATCATCTAATTCCTACCCTGTGCTATAGGCAGAGACACCACCCTCTAGACCAGGTTGCTCAAAGCCCCATCCAGCCTGGCCTTGAATGCTTCCAGGGAGGGAGCATCCACAGCCTCTCTGGACAACCTGTTCCAGTGTCTCACCACCCTCACAGTAAAGAATTTCACCCTAGTATCTAGTCTACATCTACCCTCTTGCAGTTTAAAGTCACTTTCCATTGTCCTGTCGCTGCATTATTTAGCTTCCAGGAGAGTGCAATTTGTATAGTTTATTCTTCTATTTTTGAAATGAGCAGAAAGAAGATATGCACCAAAAAGGTTTTACCTTAAGGATTAGAGAGATGAAAGGAGGGTAATCTGAGGGCAGGCCATTTCACTTCATAGGTTCTACTTGCAATGGGAAAGCAAAATTTAGCTTTGAGTTCTGGAGATGTTCCCATTCTTGAATGAGGTGACAATCACCTCAGATTAATCCACTGTATAGTGTACTCACAAATTCCAAAGGAGACTATTTGCCCAATATATATTATTTTAACTTCAAAATCGTGACTTACAGTCACGTGTTATGAGACAAATAAAAACTGCAGCAATGTATCAAAATATAAGAATGTAAAGGAGATCTAGTCAAGTTATAAAATATATATATATAAAATGAAAAACAAAAATGCTTATGCTACTGGAAAAAACATGTGTTAAAAATGATAATATGAGAGTATGATTAAACAGGATATTTGTAGAAGGAAGTCTGTGGTTAAAAGAGTGATAGATTTTCTTTTTTTTTTTTAAGTGTACCTGTCATCTGGTTGAAACACCATACATCTGCTTACAGGTGCTGTCAACTAGATTCTTAACCACTGATTCTTAAAGAAAAAAGTTATCAGTGAGTAAGAGGATTTCATGACCAATAACAGGTTAAAGGGTAGAAAAAAAATATTCACATAAATGGTCAAAGTAATAGTAATAGTAAATAGTAAAGTGGAAAAGTAATATAATTAACCCACAAGGCTTGGTACATGGATCCATGTTGTTTAAATACTCTTATATAATAAATCTAGGATAGGGGATGAGAAGCAAGCGTATTAAATTTGGTTTTCTTATATCACTTTTATTATTATCAATTTTCAGCTTAATCAAAACTTATATTGACTTAATATGCACAAAGATTTCACAGTAAAGAGCAGCAACTAGAATGACAGATGAAGTTCAGTGACAATAAATGCAAATTAATGCCCAGAAATAGAAAAATCAACCTTGTGCTTGGAATCATCAGTCGGTACAAAATCAGGTATAAATACTGTAGAAAGAAGCTCTTAGACCATTTTAAATATCAGTTAGTAAATTGCTGATCAAAAATAGAAGCTTATAAAAGGGCAAACAATAAGGAAGATAATTGAATTATTACAATAGATATTTATACAGTACATCTACGTAGACACTCTAAATGTTCAAAATAGAAAATGATTGACTGAAG
Organism: Lagopus muta; assembly: GCF_023343835.1. NCBI lineage: Eukaryota > Metazoa > Chordata > Aves > Galliformes > Phasianidae > Lagopus > Lagopus muta. Next base: position 161,054,071 of record NC_064433.1, read on the forward strand.
TGATACAATGCAGACACATGGAATCAGAAATAATGTAATTAGGTAAAAGCATTTCATATAATTCAAAGTTAAATCAGAATTCATTTTCATAGGATGTTCTGGTTTCTACAAAAATAATTGAATTCTGTACAAAGAGTTAAAAATTCTTGGAGAAAAATCTACAGGCAGTATGAAATCTATGGTACAGATGCAATCTTTTGCTTAGGAAGTCTTTGAACATGAAACTGTAGGAATTTTTAAAGCCTTGGGGGATGGAAGAATTGCTTTACTCTTTCCCTATCTTTTTATACCCTTCCCAAAATCATCTTCCCTGGTCTCATTTAGAGGTAGAACATTAATCAAAATGCACCACTGACCTTACCCGAGAAAGACCATTCTTTCATTCTTATGTATTCTTTCTCTTGAGAAAATATTCCAGTGATGTCATTTCTTTTTAGTTTGTTTGTTTGTTTCTGTTTGTCTTCTAGTAGCTGTTCTATGTTTGATAACAGCCATCATAAAAAGTTACCAAACACACAAATGTGTAGTAGTTTTCGTAAATAACTAAGACTCTTATCTTATCATGGGAACGATGTCAAATCAAAGTAAAAAGCTTTTCCATAATTAAAATTCAGATTCCATTGTCTGTAAGTGACATAAGGAACCAGAGTCATTGTTTTAAAGAGAACTACCTACAAATATCGTATGTATAAAAAAACACACAAGCTGTACTTGTTATTTATTACACACTGTGTTGAATTTAATTTTTTTCATATTTTATTGATTATATATGCAATCACTTCACTTTGGAGAGTGTCTAATCTTTCTAGGCATTTCAAAATCAAGAAGCACCTGTAATGATGTACTGCTTTCTGCCCTGGGGCACATCCTTAAAAAGAAAAAATGGAAAAGAAGCCAAAGGTATCAAACATGGAACTTACATAAAATAGTAGAAAAAAAAGTGTAGAAGTCCACATCTGATTCCCCAAAACTTTTACCAGTCTTTGACATAGTTCTACAGAAGCTTTAAATATTCTCGGGCATATCTTCCAGAAGACTAGTTTGATTTGGGAAACATTGTTTACATACCATTTGAAAAATCTCCTTCCTATTGACTTTTGATTTAATTAACTCATTTATCATTTCAAAAAGTTCCATAATTTTATTTAAATTAGGATAACAGATATTTTTTTTTTCTTTCAAAAAGATAATTTCCTTAACTTTTATGTAGCAGAGATGGCACACAAGATAAAGAATGATGTTAAAAAAAGAACTATCTCAGGCTCACATTTGGATGCTGTGAACAAAATGAAGAGATTCTTGAAGCTAGCACATGCTGGTAGATTTACAACTCTGCTGTAATTGGTGAAACAATTGACAAAACATGTTTATACAGGACTTGTGAAAAAAAAAAAAAAGGATATTTGCTTCAGTGTTCTCAGTACTTACAAGATTTATTTTTCTTCTTTCTTTTTCATTATAGCCAAAAATAGAAATTGATGCATTTTACAAACATGAAGGCTCTATGATACATAATTGTTCAGTGTTGATTCTTAGCCGTATCAGCAGTAAGTAGAATTTTCTCAGTTGTAGTAACACCATCTTAAGACTCTTTTGTGAAAATAAGAGTTATCTGAAGGAATACACAGAATAGGAATAGTATACACTGGAATATATAGTCTCTGTCAGAAAAATTTACAATTAATATAATTATCAGTGGAATCATCCAGTAACAGTAGAATTTTATTCAAAATATTTCCCATATTGCTCACCAGGCTACAGAAGGTGTGTTTTCTTAGAAAACAATTTGTGAAAGGAAAAATAATAATAATTTCACACAGATCTAGTGTTTCCTCTTGTTTCCTGTTTTGCTCTGCTTTGCACAGTAGAAATCTCATCAGAAATGCTCCTGACCCAGCTCCCTTTGAAAACTATTTTGTCATCCTTCAGCTCCTTAAAGGAAAAGATGAAAGTGAAAATACGGATGTGTTTCTAATGAGGATAATGAAAGTTGAAAGGCAAGTGGAGGCACTGGAGGAAGAATAAATTGTGGGTACTGATAGATGCTCAGTAGGAAAAAGTGCAAATTATAAGTCTGTAATATGACAATGAAAGGAAACACTTTACTGAAGAACAAAGATTCTGGCAAACAATGCTGAAAGCAGATGCTTGAGATTTCAGTGGGAATCTGTGGTCTATGTAGAGGATTAGATTGAGCAGAATCAACACCATATAAACTTGTGAGTTTCTTTGACATAATATTTTGTATGCCACTGAGAGCTGATATGTCTGGTACACAAAATATTTCTAACACCAGCCTAATATTAAAGTACTAATGGCATAGAACTTTGCCATGAGTCTTTTAAAGTGATTAAATTATTAAATTCTTTCTGGAGAAAATCAGCCTCTCTCTCCTTCTGTCTTTCCCATTCTTAATGTGTTACTTAGGTATTTTTAAATTCTGATTTTCCTACAGTTTCATTTGGCTATCTTACAGTGTACTTTCTTGAACAAGGATAGGTATTTTTCTGATAAATGATGATGATACAAAGCTATTTCTGAAGCTAATTCCTCATCTTCTTAGACTGGGTCTAGTAAAGAGACTGATAGTTTATTGGCTGGAGATTATTTGTGTGATTGTTTCTGTCTACGTTGCTTTTGCTGTCTTATGTTATTCACCCTTCTGTGATTAGTCTTTAGAACTTCTGCTATATATATATTGATAGATACTTTACACTACTCTAACATTGATCTTTGATCATAGTTTGATCATAGATGTTTGATCATACTGAATATTAAATATTTGGATTATGTCATGAAATCCTTTGAATGCAAGAGATTTTTTACTGTCCTGAGTGTAATATAAACTATTAATTATGTACTGTCTTTCTTCTTTTATCAAACTGTGGACTTTATAGTTATAGCGAAATTATCTCTTGTTGTCTTACTCTAGAAAATGCACAATGAGCTTGATGAAAGAAAACACATTTTATAACCATGGTAACTGTCAGTAACATCTGTAATCTCTCTCATTTCTCCATGAATATGGTCCAAAATTAAGTGTTGATTTTTATTTTTTTGTGCAAATGGATAAAAAGGGAAAATCAGTGATGGGCATAATGTTAAATCACATATGGCTAAGCATTTAGGAAACTCTGTCACAATTAGAATTGCAGACAGTAAAAAATATTTAGATTCAAATGATTTTGTCAGAGATAGATTATGCCTTGCCATAAAATTGGTTTGTCTATGTAAATGCCTCTGCAAATAGTTTGCTGTTACCTCTAACAGTATTTTGTGAAGAACATTGATTTGTATAGTTCTTCTCAATTGCTTTTCTTTTTTTTTTTTTTTTTTTCATGAGAATCTGATACTTCTCTGTCAAACTTTATCCAACTGCCCAAAAATCTGATAATATTTTGTGAAGAGAACAGTCTCTGTGACATGATCCTGTCAGATTCTTTTGGAATATAAGGGCAGTGATAGCTGACAAAATCAAGAGTTTCTACTTGTTACTTCAAAACTGCTAAATATATTTAGAATAACAAATCAGTAACACAAGACTCTACAGAAAAAAATGTGCTAGTGCTACTGTGGTTGCAATGCTCTATTCAATTTAAATTAAAAGACAGACATTTAAAACTTTTCTCAGTGGTCTCACTTTTAAGCTAAATATAGACTTTTTTTTTTTTTTTTTTAAATACCATGTTGAATCTGTTCTTGTAACAAGTAAACATTCAGTAAGCTTTATCATAAAAATAATTTTTAAAAGTATTTCTGGTATACAGGTCAAATTCTTCCCTAGTAATTTTGTTGAACTATTTCACTGCATCAGCCATTCTTTTCAATGTCTCCATTTCAGAGGACTCTTGACTACACTTTCCCAAATTCAGGGGAGTTCAAATGTAACTGGAGTTCACATATACTATGAGATCTTTTTACAGATGCTATGTCTCCTGTCACTTAAAATCTGATTTTTTGACATCCAATCATAGAATCATAGAATGGGTAGGAAGGAGCCTTAAAAATTATGTAATTCCAACTGCCTGTGCTGATGGGCACCATTCAACCTGGCCTTGAACACTTACAGGGATAGGATGTCCTCAGCATCTCTGGACAACCTGTTCCCATGCCTCACACCCTCTGATTAAAAAATTTCCCCCTCACATCTAACCTAGTTATCCCCTCTTTTAGTTTGAAGCCATTCCTCTTTGTCCTGCCATTATAAGCCCATGTAAAAAGTTAGTCTCCCTTCTAATAATAAACTCCCTGGAAGACCTCAAAGAGGTCTCTCCAGAGTTTTCTCCAAACTGAAGAAGCCCAACTCTCTTAACCTTTCTTTGCAGAAGTGTTCCAGATCTCTGATCACCAATGCGGAAGTAGATCTCTAATCTCTGCAGCTGAAGTTGATCTTCTATACAACACAGATCTGATTTGAAGAGACCAACCTCACTGGCAGAAAAAAATAAATAATTAGTTTCTTGAAAATACAGATTGATTGTAAGGTTCTTGTCTTCAGAGGCTGTTTGGAGGAATAAAGTGATTGCTGATTTACTTTTTATGGAAGCTGAACTTTATAGTATGGACCATACCACAAACCCCTCTAGATAGACTCTGATCTACAAGCTCCTTGCATTAGGAGCATTAGGATGTTTGTTTCATCTGTATCTTTTATGGATATGTGATATTAGTTAGAAAACAAACATACAAGAGGTATATTCAGATATTCTATGGCTCTTTAGCAGCCTGGGATTACAGTCTTGTCACGAGGGAGTTGCCATTCTGTGTTCTATTATTTTCCTGCATGCAGCTGAGAACTCCTGTACGAAAGAAGACATAATGCCAATGCTGCCTTTTTCATTGCATTCGCTGTCTGGCAGTCAGAAGAGTGGTTTTCCCTTTCAACTATTTTGCTCAGAGTGGGAATTATCATCTCTGTGACTTATGTTAACTGGTTGCAGATTGTCTGTGCCTCTCTCTACCCTTTCTGCATGATAAATTAAATCTACATATACAGCATATAATCTGTGATCTTTTGGGCAGAATTAGAAAACCATCTCATATCCCTCCTGCAAATACTGTGGAAATACACCTTCTTGTTCTAAAGAATTCTAAAATGCATCCTATTTAACTGAAAGCCTTTGGAATATATGCAGTCAAAAAGATAAGGAGAGAAGTAGAAGAAACCAGGCTCTTAAAAAATGCTGGATTTGAAAACATTTCAGAAATATGGGACATTCTATTGATAAGCTGTTCTAAAATCTTCTAAACAAATGCTATTATTTTGAGAGTATAGTCATATCAAAGAGAACATATATCTTGAAACTGTGAACATAACATGGCTCCTGATTTTTAAGATGATTCAATAATTGTGAAGCTACTCAGTGCAACTCAAACTTCATTATATAACATGAGAAAGATGTTTATTCTTTGAAGTGAGTCAGATTTCCATAGATATGTTATGAGAATGTTCTTCAAAGGACCGAGTGTATGAATGTGTAAATTAGTATTTAGTTGCCAATAAATGATATGTTGCCATCTCTGAATTAATAATAAAAAAGTGACTAAAACACCAAAAATTCATGGTTTTTAATTTTTTTTTCTTATTATTATTAGTTGTAATAGTATGAACATGGTGATTTCTTCCTATTTTGACTTTAAGTGCAAAATCTATGCACCTACTCTCTTTTCTTAGCAAACCTGAAGATTACAAATAAGAATCTTCAGATTCTTTTATAAGTAATTATCTGGGAGAAGGAGGTTAGTTTCTGAGAAATATTGAGAAATCTCCAAAAATCATGAGCTGACAGTCCTGAGATACTACGTATTAAAGTATTCTTCACAGGTTTTGCTGGAGCAACATTAAAATGTTCTCATGCATTTCTAATGATTTTGTACGTACAGCTCTTTATGTACAGCTTTTTTCTGTGATGTATTTAGATTTCCTTTATACAGCTAATTTTTGTGATGGAAGTAAAATGCATTTCATATTTTAAATTCTGTTGAGATTTTGTCCCATTATTTTCTCCTATGTATTTCTTCTACACTTATTTAAAATATCTGAGCTTCTGTTTTCTTACATTGAACTGCCTCAGAAACAAAATCATTTTTCCAAAAGTAGCAATGTTCTTATGTTGGTTTTTTAATGTAGTGATATCTTATTCTCATGACTTAACACGCCATTTTCTCCACATCATTATAAAAAATGTTATTTAAACAAAAGAAAACAAAAAACTAAACAAAAACAAAACAAAACAAAAAAAGCAACAAATGGCTTGAAATTCTGAATGAACTGTTACCATTTTTGTGTATGTTACAGTAAAAAAAAAAAACGTGTCAGAGTATATAAAGATATTCACCTAGTAAAGTTAATTCAAAAAGTCTCAGTGACATCGTGGGATTACATTACCTGGAGAGTAGAAAAACTGTATACTTAAAGCTATGATAACTGGACATAACTAGGCCTTTTGAGTATGTGGATAAAGATAAAAATACACAAACACATAACTTTCTAAGATTTTGAAATTTATATTCATTGACATTATTATCCAGTACATGTTTGCAGACTCCTGTGTATCCACTGATGTAATACACATTAGGTTTACTTCTTGAATAATTATTTTCAAATAAAAGAAAACTCTGGAGAAGATACTTTCAATTCATGACCATATAGTATGTTTTTTATTTTTTTTTTCTATTCAGAAGCTATTAGCTTATTATGTTTCTACATTTTAGCAGCATGCACTGTCCCTAGACTAATCAAATGCATTCTAGATACCTAGGGAAAAAAAGAAGAAAAGAAAAAAAAGTCAAAAACAAGTAGCATGATCGTACTCAGCCTACATAGCTTAAAGCCAGAAGACTCACAATCATCTAATTAATATGGAAAACATCTAATAGAAATCTAGCAAACGTGTAATACCAGAAAGAGAAGCATATTACAGAAAAGACAGAAAAATAAAGTGCTTTTTGCAGCAAATTTCAGAAAACTGAAAACATAACACAATTAGACACATCAGGGAGCCACAATGAATAAGAGACCATTTCATTAGTGATGGTAAACTACTCGGATCTTGTGTGGTGTATTGGAACAGAGTTTCAAATGTATGAAACCTAAACATCTGCCTGCCGGCAGTAGGCATTACAGAGCAATGAACTGGCCTACTATGTACAACTCAGTACAGTAGACACCTGTAAAAGGAGTCCAGTTTGCTCAACTCAGCAATGCTGAGTTGCCATTGCTGGGTGGATAGGTGGCATTTCTGGCTTTTGCTTACTGCTTTTTAGTTCAAATTGACTTATTTTTAATTCCATGGGCAATGAGTCTCACTTTGCTCAAACCTTACAGCAAAGGCACTGAAGGTCCTGTGTTTCTTTTAGAATTTCTCATGCAGAACATGAAATTTATTGCAACTAGAGCCATTAAAATACCTCTTTATGTCAAGAAGCGATAGGATGTGCAAAAGAAAATCTGCTCATGATGCTGCCCAAAACAAAAGCATACATGCAATTTTCCAAGATTTAATGCTGATTTATTGAAAGGCTCTGCTGAATACTTGTTTAAGGGAGCAACACCATGAATATGATATGGGGAGAGAAGATAGAAATTGGCTTAAATTCAGGAGAGGAGATCAGGAATTAATATGAATGCATAATCTTAGGAATGCAATACTATGTATAATCTTAGGAGTGTCCAAAACTTCTATTGGCGGTGTTCAGTACAAACATTTCATGGAAGTCTGGCCTTAAGGGCAAATTAAAATCATCTCTTATTAGTCCCTTCCGTGCATAGAAAAAAAGACTCTAAAAACATGCACAAGAAATAAATAAGTTCACATGATTAATATTCATCTGCATTATCCTGTTCCTCCTTTCTGTCTAAAAGGATATATAAGTTGCTGAATTCCCCTCATGATACAGTGACCTACAGGCAAGCCTATTTTAAAGATGTTGAGTTAGCTTCCGTGTGTCAGAATATTTTATGTCCATTCTTTTTAAAACCAGAAATCATACTTGTTCTTCTCTTCAGGATTGAAATGAACTCTAATGCAGAAGTTCTCATATAAAACTATGTTAGAGCATATGCATTAGATAGAGTTGCTACAGATTGTGTCACATAATGTCTATTTTACTAATAAAACATATGTCTATTTCGACCTTTCTGGTACTGATAGCAGGCACTCCTATGTCACAGGAAGAGTGGGCTTAAAGATAGATAAAAATTCTTTGTTTTTAGTAGATGCAGTCTGATCTGTAAACCCCAAAATTTGGGCTAATTTTAAAATTTTATTCAAATACGAATTTTCCAGATCTGCCTGTTCTTTGATGTCTGATTACAATTAAGTGTTCCTCTCCCACCAGGAGAAAGCTAGTTTCTTCTGTAATAGGTTCAGGGTTGTTTTTTTTTTTTTTTATTTTAATATCACATTCATCTTGAGCTTCTGCAATTAGAAATGTGATGATGAATTCAAATGTAGTCTATCCATCCGCTCATCTTCTCTCAAAGGATAAAACCATACGTGTAGTGGAGTGATTTTTTATTGATCTATTTATGTTTGATATGTGAACTGTGCTACAGGGGTTAATAGCAGAGCTGTACTCTATTTGTCATCAGAAAATTAGATGGTGAAATTATCTGTAAATTTCTGAATTATCTCAGAACGTCTATTGTGAACAAGTAGTTAGTTATCTGTGGGGAAAAAAATAATAAAGCCCTATCAGTTCTTTTTACTCATTCTTCTTTATTTTTTAACACAGAAATGTATACTGTTTAATGATATACATGTTCTGAAAATATATGGGAAGACTGAAATATCTGAATGCTTGAATGATTAAACTGCACCTGTGGAAACAGTGTTTTGAAAGCCTTTATTCTGAGACATATTAACTACTGTACCATAGAAGATAGCTCTTCCAGGAACAAGCTACTACAGTGCCAGAAAATCAGCTTTTGTAACATTGTCAAAGTATTCCCAGCTACAACACAGTTTTAGAAAAAGATACTGGCATGAACATCAGAATACACCTGAATTTCAAGATTTTTTTTATTATTACCTATGCTTTCTGTAGCAGTTAACATTATTTTAATAAGGCAAATCTTCCAGTATCCTGTCATGGATTGTTCTCTTGATAATGAATTGCAAGATTTAAGTTATGCTATTTTCAAGTACTCTTGTAAAATGGAACTAGTGCAGGTACCCTGGAAATAGCTCAAATTATGGAAAGGGATACAGCAAGTCACTCTTCCCCAGGATGTTTTTCTTAACTGAATGGCACTGCAACTTTACACTTGCCACACCACACTGAGTTGGAAGCTGGTAGCCATTCTTGCACTATCCAGTGTTTCAGGGACATATTATATTGGGTGACATTTTTAGGCAGGTGTTTCTGACACTTGTTAAAATTTCTTTTTTATAATATTAGGAGATGAAGGCCTGAATTTTCAAAGTACATACATGCCTTACTTCCATTAAAATTAGTGTAGATGGACGTATGTTTCTTGTGCTAATCCATTTACTCAACACAGACAGAAAATCTGTAGAAGAAAAGGAAACCAAAACTGGAAAGACCATGCATAGGTAAGAACTGTAAGCCTTGTTTATCTAGACCTAAAAAAACTGTAATTCAGATTCATTTGCAGTTGCCATCTCCCAGTCTGTGTGATTACTTTCTAAGCTTCTCTCAAACTATTAGATACAGCTCTATCACTCAATCCTTTTAGGAGTCTGTAGGAGCAGAAGAGTTTAATCACTAACATGATGCAGAACCTACTTCAGTCCTTTTTGAGCAGTATCCCCAGGCCACTGTATGTTGTTCAGTGAAGTTTATTTAACTTCTTTTTTTGGGAGGAGGGGAAAATAAATAAAGAAAAGAAAATTATTTCACCCCCAAATCATGAGGAGTGGACAGAGCCTTAGATGATTTATTTTGTCTCAACCACCATTTTGAGGATAGTTTCTCATGAACAAATTTTAAGAAGACAAATAATGCTGCTGGGAGAAGTGCAAGCATCTGCAAAGCACAGTGACAGTATTGGAAGTCTGATGCTAATTCTGAACTGTACAAGTTTACAAGTACAAGTTATTCCAAGATCGTGATGAACTTCAAAATCTATTTTTTCCTCATTTGTGGAATGGTGAATTGCACACTACAAAATGAAATCTGGTACATTGTGTCTTTGTTTTTGTCTGATGTTCGAATATGTGGATTAAAATCATTCTTCATTAGGGCACAAGTATTGGGAAATCAGTCAAGCTATTCTGTTTGTGGTAACATGCTAAGGCTATGATGCTTAATGTAACTGAATTAGAAGGTGGAAGGGAGGAGAAATTATGCGAAGTAAACCATAAAGACATTCAGAGTATTATTTTATGAGCTACTCTTCTGGGAAGTGGGTTTATCAGTGGTGGTACTTCTTTCAGGCAAATTGATGGGGGAGGGTTAATGATGGGTCTTGATGCAGCTGGATGCTATTGCCAGTAACATCACACACCTCTGCATTACAGGGTACTGGCACCAATGACTCTTTCTGATAAAACAGTGTTCTTTTCTTCTGTGTTTTGTAGACTTTTTTTTTTTTTTTTAGTATATACAATAAATTATCTCCTGGGAAAATAATGAGAGCAACTACAATGCACACAGAAATGAGCCAAACACCACTGGGAGTACTCTACACAGTAAATTATCCAAATTACATGTTGGGTGTTTTTATTTACTTACTCATAACATTTGTTGTTGTTGTTGTTGTTGTTGTTTTGTTTGTTTGTTTGTTTGTTTTTTAAGAAACTTGGGGTTTGAGTTACTGTCAGCTGTCTCACCAATCTGAAGTTAACAGTAAGAGGATGAGTACAAATTCTCTCATTGGGTTGATTTAAATTAGGTAACTGAAGAAAAAATCTAAGTGTCAGATAAATAACAGGATATTTCAGTACAATAGATTTAATTAAAACAATTTAGTTAGTGACAATTATTAATAGAAAATCTTCAAAGTTTGTTCTTCATAATTTTCAATAGAAAATACAAAGCTTTTTACCTGCGATAACAGTGCCTTTGAGGTTTTCTACTGTGAAACAATAATTTCTTTAATTTCTACAACCATTAATTGTCATTAAATCATATTTGTATCTGTACTCATCTAATTAAGTCCTTAATATTATTCACAACTTCACCTCATCTGAAAGGTAATGCTTCAGAAGAGTGGGTCCTTAGCCTTTCTCCAAAGGATTTCCCTTGTAACTGAGTAGAAAATCTGTAAGCTGAGGGACTCACAACACTATAATGATTTTATTTTTTTTTTCCATAAAAAAATTCAATACACTTGGGAAATTTTCCACTATTTTGTTTAAAATTTCTGTTAGTCTATGTATAGAAAAGCCTTGGTGTAGCAACCTAGGAAAAATATACAAGTATATAAAGAAAAGTCTTGAGCCCAAAGAACTGTGAATTCCATTTGCTTGTGATTTGAGACCAAATTCATATCAGAGGCATAAGAGAAAGAGGCCTTTTGGCAAGGCAGAGACCGAGTTACTAATGGGCTTCTGGAAACATACAAATTAGTCAACAAACGTTAAATAGAGCTGCAGGCTCTCAAAGAATATGTATCAAACACATTGGTATGCATCTAGTCTTGTAATCATGATATGCCTGTCATTTTAGATCACTTCTGCAGTGTTCATTGTTTATCTGATTAAAAAAAAAAAAAAGAAAGAAAAAAAGAGAGAAGAAACTCTAAATTTATACTAATCTTGCCTTTTAGGGTGTTTGCTAATCTTTGCATTCCAGGAAGTTTGACATATGACAGCAATTTTGAGGTATGTTTCTTATGCATAAAGTGAATGAAAAATATTTTTCCCATTTTGCAAGGAACTTGAAATGTCTAAAGTTGATCTAATGAAGAAATCAAAATCACTAATAAAAATAAGAAGTGATAAATATGTGAAAGGAGAAATAAAATAACAGTATTAAAGTAATAATGGTTAAATATTGTTATGACAGCTGCTTTCGATTTCTTTATCGCCGTTCCCATGTAGTTTTGGTCAATGCATCTAAATCCTATCTGCAAAAGGACTAGACTCCTGCTGCATTTGACCACTGCTTAGTTTTGAAGATTTGAAGGGAAATATGATGCTTGGTATTTTGAAATTTATCCCCAGCTAGTGCATGGATGTGACCTTCATGCCTCATTTTCTTGCTCATAAATAGGACTAATATCACCATATTCTCTATTTGAATAGTCACTGAAATAACTGTTTTCGTATCTATGCAGGGATACCCTAGTTTTGCACTTCTTAGAGCAGCTCATGAAGAATTAATACTAGTTCCTATTTAGAAACAAGGTTAGTGCTGTATGAAGTAAGTAAAGTCTTGGTTAACACACTAAATAATGAGGGTAAAAGAAAATATTGATCATCATATTGATCACTAAAGTGAGCATCATACATTCATGGTTCGGTGCAATACCAAGGTCCTGTGGACAAGATGTTATGTAATGGTGTAATTAGAGATTATATCATCATACATATGTACGAGGGATTGTGAAAGTAATCTCAAACCTGACATTTTTGAGTTATTGAGCACTCGACCTAATAAGTCTTTTAAACTTATTTTTGTGGGTGTATTATTCATAGGCAATGCTTAAGTGTTCATGTAAATGATGAACTAAAGGGAAGGAGAATTTCAGAGAGCAGCTCTTTTACTTATATTTGTTATATGTGTGTCCCTAAACAGGCATCTTCCAATAGAACAGTGCAATGACATTTAAGTCAAGGTATTATAGCATTAAATCTCACAGTGATGAATTAGATTCCCCTTCTCTTTTGACAACTGATGGTCTGTTATGAAGAAAATAATCTTGTCTTCTCACTTAAAACATTTTTCTCAACTGTAAATGGCATATATTGTCAACAGAAAAGGAGTAAATATGAGCAATACACTTCTGTTGCATACAACCCAGATCTTATCTCCATCTTCCCTTCTATCTCATATGTCCATATAACTTGTTATCACAAAAGTCCTTTTGGGGTCAAAGGCTATTACAGTATATGGAAAGAAGAATTTTTTTTCAATTAAATCTACTCCAATTTTTTCTGGTGATTACCAAAGTGCTAACAAACATTCAGCAGTTGAATGCACACTTTTTATACCTTGAGAAAATTCAATATTTCAGATGAAAAACAGTGATTCAGCAGTAGCTAGTGGTCAGTAGCTAACAATTCATTGATACTGTGGTATCAATATGGGAAAGAGAGGAAAAAAGGAGACCATGTGCCAATTACTGGCAAATGCTGCTGTCCTTTTAACAGTCATATAAAAGCATGATAACACTGAAGTGGACAGAGAAACTAATAATGAATGTTTTGCATGTCTTTTATTATATAAAAACTGGAGTGGCATTCTTTTCATCATTTAATGTAATTTCAATTAAAACAATAATAGTATAAGGAAATTTAACTGTAAAGTTATATTTTTAAAGCACTCTTTTTCCTCCTTTCCTTGTATTAGATGTAATTATATACATATTTGCTTCTGTACAAAAAAAAAAATAGTATTGATATGCTTGCTGGATGTGCTCAAGATTGCAATAGCACCAAATTATCTTGGTAGCATGCGTGTTTGATATCAAAGAATGCACATTTCTCCCACAGAAATAATTGTGTGCCAGTAGTGGAACCAGCACAAAGTAGATCAGAAAATACATAAAGTAGATGCTCCACAATACATTATCATACCTGACTACTTCATGTACATATAACCTTTAAAGCACAAAATAATTTGAATAAGAAATTTTTTAATTGCATTCTCTTAGTTCTCAATCTAGATTTCAAATGTGTAAGAAAGTCCTTTCCTTATTAGTGAAGTTTTAGGCATGTACTCAAGTAAGATTGATTTTAATTGAATTCAGGCATGTGCTCATAATCAGTTAATGAGTGTTCTTTACTAGTTTGAAGCTAAATGAAAGTTTGTCACAGATTTGGAAATCTTCAATATTATGGGCCAAATTCTACTCAACAAACTCTTCATGCAGCTTCAATTAGGTAGAAGGGCAATATAATTTTTTTCTTATTTTTATATTCTTCTTTAAACCATAGATATGCAAAGATATATTTGTGTGTTTAAAAATAATTCAAGCAATGCCTTTTCCACAGATGCCGGTCTATTTGATTAAAATAAAGTCAGTAATATTGCTAATATATGTAGAAATGAATAATGAAGACCAAAGTAAATAGGGACTAAATAAAGATACTTGGGACAACCAATTAATTTTATCTCTGCTATGTGGTAATTACCAATGAATATAAAGATATTAAAGACTGTGGATCCGTGTCCTTGTAAAGAACTGTACCATTTACCTCACTTTATTGACAGTTAAACAATGTATTGATTTACCACGGGCAACCTTGGACTTCCTCATCCAATATGCACGCATTTAAAAAGAAAATTTCCTGCTGTAATTGCCTTTTCTGATATCCTTACCTATTCTGATGAATATTGAACTGGCGCCAAATTGCAAGTATTGTCACTGACAAGTATTGCATTTAAAAGGGCTGATTTAACAAATTAGCAGAGTATCAGCTGGCTGTGGCAGTGACAGCACCGCTAGGAGGATCTTAAGGCGTTATTAGACTTTCTAAATCTTTCTCTTAATCATATTTCCATTTTTTTAATTAGCTCACTCATTCAATGTAATCTCATTTTAGAACTCTCTTCTTAAAACTAGTTCTGTTTCTCCTTCTGGAAGTCAAGCAGTAAACTAGAAATATTCTCTGATTTGGTTTCCTTATTTTTTTTGGTACATACTTATGTTAAGGGCTTATTCAGTTTCTTCTAGTACTTAATGTTTGTATCTTGGGAAGAGTGAAAAGCTGCAATAATTATGAAAGTATATAATTGGTCTTTGTTTGCAGTCAGTTTTTCTGCTAGATCTGCCCATGCCAAATGCAAAGATGGAAGCAGGAGAAGGAAAAACTTGTCTAGAAAATGCATCCCAAATTCAATCAGAAATGAGTAGTGCTATAGAAATTAGCACTGAAGTGAGAAAATTCCAAGCTTTGGCACACTGAAGGTCTAAATACCAGGTGCAAAGTGATAACGTATGCTAAGGTTGATTACTCATAAGTAGCAGCCAAGACGTTGGTAAAACAACCAACATATCTGTTGAAAAGTGAGTGAGATGGTTTAACTAACTGATCTGTGCAATGCCTTCAGAGAGAGGATTGTGGGAGTCATGAGTAAATACAGTAGCAGTGAAATCAGGGGAGTCTGGAGAGAAGCAGATACTTCTACTTTATGGACAGGCTTCTATAACCTTTTCAAGGTCAATGGGAACAGGAAATGAACAGCTAAATTATAGATGTCTATTTACAGAATACAGTCGGATGAACTGAGAAAAAAAATCCATAGAAGAAAGAAAGCAGTGATTGGCATTGCAGAACAGGAGGCTGTGGAAACAGCAATTGAGAAGGCAACTTATATGAATATACAATTGCTCTAGCTGTAGCATATTTTAAAAATTATCATTGAAGAAGACTCAGTAAGTCATATAAACCTGCTTAAATTAGATTCTTTAAAGTCAATGCATAAGTCTTTGTATAATTCATGCAACATATACAAACTTTATAGAAGGATTCACCTTGGGAAGGGTGACAAACACATTTTGGAGGTCAAAATAAGGATTAGAGAAAAGACTTTCTTTGAATTTCATGTGATTGATTTTAGATGAGTGCAGAGCATTGCACTTAGAAAGGAGAAATAAGACACACATTTTAAATAGGTTAGAGTTGGACAGAAATAGGTACAAGGCTTATCTCAAAATGAATGTAAGGAATCAGTGTGATCCTGTTGCAAAAGAGGAAAATTTTGAATGAATTAACATGACTGCTGGTTGTAATACATAGGAGGCATTTTTTTCTTTCTCTTCCTGGCATTAGTGGAACCTTGGCTGGAAAGCTATGGTTAAGAGCAGATAAGTTGGAAAGTGGTAAGAATAATACAGATTTTAGAAAAAAAAAAAAAAAAAGAACTACAAAGAAAAAAGATTGAGATAATTGCATTTCTTCAGTCTGATAGAAGAATGAGGGATAGGAGGTAGAAAAGCTTTCTTCCATTAGGTAATAAGTAAGTATAATGAGGTCAGGTACTGATTGTTCTCTGTGACAATGAGGTCAGGTACTGATTGTTCTCTATGACCATAAAGTCTAAGACAGAGAGAAACCAGCTGAATTTTCAGCAAAGATATGCAGTTTGGATATGGGCTTTTGAAAACCAAGGATAAGGGAAGCAATACAATAAGATGTCTGCACTGGCTTTTTTCTTTCTCTGTAACAAACTATAAAAATGTTCTTCTTAAGTTTATCTAAGTGGTTTTTATCCTACTTGTGTTCAGGTACAACTTGATGATATCTTCAGTAATTTCTAAGATTCTGTCCTCAAATGAGAAATTTGCCAGCAACAGAAATTTTCTACTCAACCAAAAATCACAGATGTTATGAATCAGGATGTTCTATGGAGAATTCCTGCAGTGATTAACGATTTATTTGTAAATATGAATCAACCTGACAACATGAATGACATCCATTGATTAAGATAAAGATACTGATTAGTATTAGAGAAAGAAAAATGCTGTGCTGAAAGGGACCCAAGAATAAAAAAACTCTGTAGTTTCTGAGAAACACAAGTGGTTTGGGCTGTGGTTGATGCAGATGGGAAAGAAAAAAAGGACAGCCCAGAGCAATGCTTCTTATGTGCAGTGTACTAATGGTAGATTTATATAAAAGCATCAAAAGGGTCCAGTACAGTCTGAGGATGTAGTGTGTGATCTTAGAACAGGCAAAAGACTTACTCCTATTCCAAGTCTGCAGCTAAGGTGGAGTACAGTATCTCACAAAGAGCATAATGAAAGTTCAGGTTCAAACAGACTATGAAAAGGGAGTTTGGGAATGAGTTTGAGGCTTAGAGGGAAGGAGGAACACCTCTAGTGTTCTGCCAAAATGCATTCAATTCTGACTTCAAAACAAAACAAAACAAAACAAAACAAAAAAACCCTACAACAATAAATTTCTACTTCTCACTGCAAAAGAAATCTGTAGTCCTTTCTTTCAGGCTTGCATTCAAAGTCCCTTTGAATGACTAAGTCCCTTTTAAAAGCAGAGAGTGAAAAGCAACTGAGATGTCCTAATTTCTAATTTTCATTTACTTTACCAGTGAGAAAACCTGTTGTTTCATCAGGACCAAGTGAATATTACAATTATTATTAATAATTATCATATTTTTTTTTTTAAATGCCATTTTCTTATGGGTTTCTACAGCTCCATCCTCTGTATCATATGCTCTGACCTGGATACTGCTCTATTAGAAATGATAACATTTACAGTTGCATTTAGAAGGAGAAAAAATAAGATTAAAAAAGAAAAGGAAGACTTTTTTTTTTTTTTTAATAGAAGTGAAAATGAAAAAAGTTTGCAGAAAACAGCAAGGCTGAAGAGATGAGAAATCACAGGAAAGAAATCAACACACTACCTCCTTCTACTGCATTACTTTGTATTAGCATTTTTGCTTCTCTATTAAAGTGCATTAAGAACGACGACACAAAAGAATGGGGATTACTTACATGGAAAATGCAACCACGTGTGGTCAAAGAAATTGTTCTGTGGGTTCACTGTGATTGCAGTAGTCAGGAATGAAATCTGAGAAATGAGGAAAACGTTACTATTGTGTCAATAAATGTAATTAAGTCTAAGGTGACCATTTTATTCTGAATCCCTCTTTCCTATTTGCTAATGTCTTTCTCAGAAATTTACCTTTCCAGATGATGCATTTCATATTAATTCTTTTCTAGTTCATTCTGTAGTACATTTCCATTAGACATGAGAAGAAAAAAAAAAAAAAAAAAGTTCAGTTTCTAGCACTAAGAATGAATTAATTGAAGGAAAAATATGTTAGATATGTATGTATGTATAACTATGTCCTAGTTCTTGTAAACTCCAATTGAATGTTCATGATAACTTTAAATTACCGAAGAGGTAGGGTTATGTCTGCATGCTTGCTTACTTGTTTGATTTTATTACAGGCCTATTTATACCTTGCTATGCTCTGCTAACTCAAAAATTGGTTGTTATAAAAAGTTAACTTTGGCATGTCTTTCCCTAGGTTGTGTGAGTGGTAGGGAATGCCTTTAAAGGTAAGATGGATTTGTTGCTCAGAAGGTGCTGTGTACAGATGTAGAGCATCTGCAGTTTAGCCGAGGAGGTTCAGGTTTGTCTGAGAGTGCCTGCCTCCTACTGCCAACCTGCAGGAGAAGATCCCTGGCAATGTGGCAGGGGGTGGTAGTAGCTTGGCCACTCCAGGTCTTGGGAGATGCTGTCAGCAATGGCTCACCTGGCCTGTGTCCAGATATAGTCCTGTTTCCTCACGGCACTCAGACTACATGTATTGGCTTCATCCTTATGATTCTTCTTGATGATCCCAGAGCTGCATCTAAGCCTGGTTTCTATCATTAGACCTGATCCTGACACTACCTATGCATACTGGGGATGTCTAGTGGCCAGGGCTATGACTGCTTTTGGTGCCCTGCTTCTGACAGAGGTTGTGGGATGGGTCCTGACTGCCAGGCCCTCTGCTGATGGCACTATGGGAAGGTCCCTCTGGTCCTGGTGTCTAGAGAGGCATCAGCCCACACAGTGAGACAGCACTCTGGGGACTCGTGGATCTTGTGGACTTAAGGACTGAACACTATTGAGGACAGGGTGGACAAGATATTGAACAGGAGAAGAGATTTTTCAGGGTGGCTGAAGGACACAGCCTTTACAAAACAGCAGCGTAGGGCTTGACAACAGAAACTCTACCTAGGATGGGGAACTTGTGAGTGCTTTTGAGGTTTGTATTTGACAAGGCTACTTAACCACTCCCACACTTTCTATTACGTAGGACTTGAGCACAAACCACTCATTTCACTCATTTTAGCTGGTGCACAAGATAACCTAGACCCATGTCCATGTGGCAGCTGCACTGATCACTGATGGTGGCTCCTGCTAACTGTGGTTCCAGGGCTGGTATTCACCTGGTGATTAGTCCTGCTGCTGGGGACGATGCATTTGCAAAATATTGAACTAATGTGATCACTAATGGCATCCCAGTTGGAGAATAGCTGGAAGTTCTTAAACATGGAAAAGGCTCTAAATGTCTTCGTTATCTCATAGAAAATAATGACTTCATCTCATCTCATTGTATTTAAGCAGTAATTTTTCCATTAACAACTTAAATTGCAGTCACTGAGATGACAAATGGACACCAAAACTGTGCAGAACTGTGATGAAATAAACAGAACCATAAGGAATTGTTTAGGATATAGCTGTCTTCAAAGGGTAATTTGTATCACAGTGTGCTTAGAGAAGAATTTAGTATGATCAAAGCAAATACATAACTTAAACCTAGTTAATTTCTTAATTCATTACAATACTTCTTTCTTATAAACAGCTTGGAAAGTTATTGATTGTACAAACAAACAAACAAAGAAATCTAAGTTGATTTTCATCTGGCGAGTACTCTGGCCCTAAATCAAATGTTGAATCGGAGGCAGCAGTGTGCATATCAGCCTCAGGTCATGTCCTTAATGCTCAATGAAAGGGAAACCTGTTTCTCATTCAGTGATTGCTCAGCTATAATAAACTGCTAACATTTTTTAATTTGATACTTTACATACTCATTAAACTCTGGTATCATATAACAGGGCAGAAGGTTTGACTTTTTCCCCAGGAGCAATTTTCTCCTGAAGCCTGAATGTTTCATTGCTGTAGTGTAATTTAAAGGGTTATGGAGGTTTGGTGGAAAAAAATTACACTGTTTATGAAAACAGCCAAAACCAAAGACAAACTTAAAACAACTTTAGTGCAGCTTTAGTGCATATATTGCTCACTGGCTGCAAATCACATAGAAGAGGATAAGTTATGAACAGAGAATTTTATATTTAAACTATCACAGTCTTTATCTCCATAGAAGGGAAAAGAAAGCCAGAGGATAACTATCTTAAAAACTGGTTATTTTTCATACTTATTTCCACATATACATGGAAGAAAAAAAAGAAAAGAAGCCCCCACACAGTACGTTGGATTTATTTACTCAGTAAGAGAATGCAGAAAAAAATACTGATCAAAGTGCCTATCACAGCTAATCCAATATAGGAAAATAAAAAGGCAATTAGGCATCAAGGCATAAGCTTTCAGGGTTCCTTCTGATTGTATTTTCACATGAGCCAGAGGGGGTTGGATCAGGCATTAAAGTTGTGTTAAATCATCCATTAAAAAGGGAAAATATTAAAGAATCTAGGTCAATAATTAGAAAGAACATTCAAATTAATTAAAGAAAACAACAGGATACAATAGGTTATATTATATTGAACAAGGAATGCCTGTTGCACTGCATAATATTATGAGCCGAAACATAAACTAAAGTAAAGAAATGGCGATTTCAATTAGATATCAGGTGGAAGTTTTTCACAGAGATGATGGTGAGGTGCTGGAACAGGCTGCCAAGGGAAGTCGTGGTTGCCCTGTCTCTGGAGATGTTCAAGGTCAGGTTGGATGCGGCCCTGAGTCACCTGACCTAGTACGTGATCAACTGGTTGGCACAATTTGGAACGAGGTGATCTTTGAGGTCCCTTCCTACCCAAAACTTTCTATGATTTTATTATTTTATTATTAGTATAAAGTATCACTGCATTTGCAACAGTTCTTAACTTGGATATATTAATTCATGATGGTACATAATTTGCGGTGAGAATAAAGCTGAGATTTACCACAAAAAACAACCCTTACTTCCCCATTGTCTGCTGCTTCTTACCTCAACCCACATAGTTGCCCCTTAAAAAATTCTACAGGTAGTGGTGATATCAATCTGTTCTCTGTTATTGTGTATTGTTTTTAATATTTGATACTTTTTGTTTGAATTCACAGTGTAGCAATACTTGAGACTTAATGTCTACCATCAGCCACTTTACACGTATATTTTTCTTTTTCTTTTTCTTTTTTTTTTCTTTTTCATCAGAACTCAGCCAATTGAGCTACTGGATAGGAAGGCTCATGCAAACTGACAATCTTTATGGTAGGTAAAAAGTACGTATTTTTGATCCACACCAAGACAATCTGGATGCAATGATGCCTAGATATTTTCTGATAAAAAAATGATGACTTCTACCATAGGCAGTGTACTAATGGCTTTTGGAGATAGGGATATTGAGTTTTATTCAAGTTTAGTCAGAATAAAAAATGTATCTTTAAAATAGCAGAAGACCAAAACTACAGAAAAGTAAATGCTACTTCACAGCATTAAAAATAGGCAAGCACTGTACATATATGTTTCTCCTTTACAAAATGTCACAGCATAAAATCTGGAGTCAGCATAGTCACAGTACCATTCAAACTCAAAATTATAGGGGAAGGAAATAAAGAAAATAAATAACTGAAAAATAGAGACCTCATCAGGTGCTGATATGAATGTGAGACAGAGGAAAGGAAAAGAATTGTGAAGAATGTGACGGCATACAAGTCAAAAGCACTTTGACTTAGACAAAGATCCAGAGCAAAGAGATGGAAACATCCAGCAGGGAAAGACAAACTTTTTTTTTTTAAGCTACGTTTTTCTGTAGGTTCATGATTATGCTTCAGGTTAAAAATGCACTTCCATTTGTGAAAGAAATTAGGTAGGTATGCAGATTCAGATTTATGATCACTTTAGCCCACAACCAGCTCCAATTGTACCAGTTGTTGATACAAAATTACAAGAACACTGTAGGAATCAACTCTTGCATAGGCTGCTTCCCAGCAAATGCCAGATTTCCTAAAAGTTAGGGATTATTTCATCACTGAAGCTCATATTGCTTTATTTCATCCACAAGCTCCCTTGTTCATGCTTTTCTTAAAAGGATCCAATCCTTCTTTGAATCTTTTTAAGTTATTTGCCTCAAACAATACTGAATTTTAGCATGCTTGAGAGGGGCATCTACTGATTTGTCCTCTTGGACACCTCCATTTTTCCCAGTTTAAAAAAAGAGATGGCTTTGTTACAACTGCCCTCCCAATCTTTGAACAGTTCAGTTGATACCCAGTGTTACTAATGATGATTCTGGTAATAAATTATGTTGTTTTTTTTTTTTTCTTTAACATATATATATATATATATATATGCATCTACATTGTCCTTTAACTCCGAATAAGAAGATTTTTGTGCAATTTTTCCAGCTGTATCCACATTGGTTTGCAACATGGAATATTTAAGAGTGCATAAACAGAATTACTTCTGTAAGAAATTAACCAAAATTTATCCAAATGCTATATAGCAGTCAGTTAAAGGGTCAAGACTGGAGTTAGTCTCAAGTTAATCTCCAACAAAATGCATATGGTATGACATCAAATTCCCAGTACTAACTGCTTCACTTGATATCTTTCCATTGCCTAAGACTATTTTGTTTTGTTTTGTGTGGTTTATTGTTTTTTGAACTCTTCAACTCTGTGACCAATTCTTAACCCAGTGGGAGAAAAGCAAATTATCAGTAGATTTAGGGGGTTATATTAGGCACAAATGCATGCTCTGTGAATCTGCGGGGAACTGGAATTTATGGTGAAAGTAAGGTGATGAAATTCAATGAATGATAGAAAGGGAGCATTGTAGGTAGAGATGTAGAAAGATTGAATCTCCCTTGAGAAGATGAAAGGACAGTTCAATAATTGGGAGCAGCAAAGACCCATTTAGAGGGCAGGGAGAAAAATAAGAAGTAGTTAAGATAGTATAGTAGTTTTCAAATCTTCAGTTCAGCTCCAATGCACTGAGGAAGTGATCTGAGAACTTAAAAAGAATGGAGTGCAAATACTGTGGTATTTTTTTGAAATTCACAAAGGCCTTTATCATTTGGTAACTCTTGTATATAAAGAGTTTATAAAATAATAGTTTATATCCTTTTGACACAAAGTCTAGACTTCTTGTACTGATTTCTGGTATTCACAGACCTATTGTACATACATGGTATGGTACTAGGACTACACACTGTAGTGTTATTCACATATGCAAAGTCCCATTGACTTAATAGGCAGCGGAGAGTATGGTTTAATGTATCTGTAATCCACATATTAAAGCTCTCTAAATATGATTTGACATGACAGTCCATAACACCTCAGAGCTTTAACATTCTGTTGTTTCTGTGACATATAAGCCACAAATTACAGCATTGGACTGTCTCATGAAATTCCATTTGTAATCCGTATTCTTTGTTACATGTATTATACAGATACATATGCATATAATATTTGCATATTTCTAAAACTTTCCATTATCTACCCATACAGGATGGGAATTCAGATAATTCCTTCCAGTCTTTAGTTACCCCTGCTGTGCCTATGCGTTGAAATTAAGTAACTTTGAAGGGCTGTAGAATGTGTTTATGCCATCAGCAGGGGAGTAAGAAGGGAAATGTATATGGGAGGACTAATACTTAAAAGCTGCCAACTTCACTGGGTAAAAATGTCCAGTGATCCATTACATGCCATCCTCCTGTCATCCTCCTATGTTCTCATTAAGCGCTCACTGATTATGGTAATTTGCTACTCCTTAGCTTGAATGGAGGATCCTGGAGGTTTGAAAGCTGATCCTCTGGAAAGTATGGTGGATGTCAGTGCCACAAAGTTAACAGATTTTTTGGATTCTAAACACAATAGCAGCTGCACTCTCCATTGCAAAGACCTCTTGCTTGCGTGAAAAGGGGAGATGGCAGCTTTTGGGGAGTGTTAGCTGTGAATTTCTTCTAAGAACCTGTAAGTACCTGAAATGACCATTAGGGACCTCTAGGGGAAGTAGCACCTATGCTGGACTTCGGGGACAGTACTGATAATTAGCTTTGAGAAAAAAAATGCACAGTTCAGACTGATGTCATCTGTGGGTGCTAGAACCTGTTCTCCTGCACAGTGAAGCATGGTGCTTAATGGTGTGTGCTTCAGGTGTTTAACTAGGCATGTGGTGATTTTTCATCAGTGATAGTATTAGCAAGCAAGCAGTGTCTGCTAAGGGTAGAAGTCAGCTTTGAAAACAGCCCCAGATAGCCAGTTTTGTATCCCTAAGGGAATGTTTTCTTGAATCTAGAAATGAAAGAAGGAGTGTGTAGCAGTAGAATGCAATGAGCAAGGGAATTTCTAAGTAAAAAAATCATTTTTGAATTATAATCGAAAATCAGTTATATACATACATTTACACACATATATATATTACCTTTTAGAATAATTTGAGATCCTTCCTGATTTTAGAGGTCTCTTAATTTTATGAAGATGCAGTCCTGTCATTTAAGGGCAGGGATAGAGAAGACTCAGAAGAACATAATTTTAATAACCTTAGCAGATCATACATTTACATCTTTAAGCCCTTCTCAATTCACACTGCCATCCAATCGTTGGATCAATCTTATGTTCTTAATTTAATATGCTTTGTCTTTTCTACAAAGAGTGAGAGAGCCTGTCTAAATGATTAGATCACTATAAAGAAAAGGTCTGTTAGTGTTCTTTCTATCCAGCATATCATGTGAAGAAATATAATAATCGTCATTATGCAGCATTCTTTTCTCTGGTCCTGACTGTGTTCCACAAATAGGAAATGCTCATATTCATTTGCATAGCTTCCCAATTTGCCTGCTGCTTTTCCAGTGGGATCTGTCCCAGGATGTTTCAAAACCTTTCACTGTCTACTTATATTAGTCTGCTTTTTCCATTGTTGTACATATTTGTGAACCATCTGAGATTTTTTATGATAGTTTTTAAACATTTATCTCCCTGTCTGTTTGCTATTGCCCAAGCAACATGTTTGCCGAGTCTTTTCCTTATGAAAATGCACACCAGAGACTGTTCCTTTCAACAACTTCTAATTAGGCTGCTGAGGCTGAGGTCTGAGCAAAGCAATTTTAAGGGTAACTTCTTTGAACTGGCTCCAGTGCTTCCTGCTTAACAGAGCTCAGTGCTTAAGAAGCTTATCAGCTAACTTCCTGCTTGTGGGACATTTGCCAATCATCTGACATTACTTTTTCAATGTATCAGTGAGCTGGACTGCTGTTATGACAATAATAAGAATTAGAAAAAGGAACTGACCTTGTACAAAGGAGTGTTGTGTCTTGCATGCAGAACACATTCTCTGTTGCAAGTAATGGTTCTACTTCTGGAATGTGTATAGTATCTCTAGGTGTAAATATTCCTGTTTGTGCTTGAAATGCATACAAAGCTGGCTTTTGCAGTTTTTATCACTTCTGGCTCTTAACATTCATTGCCTTGAAATTTTTGGGGTACTTAACATTTTCAAAACAACAAGGGAAGGTTCCTTAGTGCCCTCTTCCTCCTCTCACTTTGCTCGCAGGCTGTTATTTTAAAAATTACCCCCTGCATCTTTACCTATGTCTCCCACCCAAATATTGTACTTAATTCTGATTTTTCTCAGAATAACTCAGAGTAAACAGTTCTGAGACTTGGGCAGGTTAAATCTTAGTATGCTGTTCCTTAGTGCTCAGTAGACAGTCTGTGGCATGAAGTATTAAAGCTGCTTTTGAGACCATTGGATTGCATGCTGAATCATTTGGGAAAGTAGCAACTCTTTTTTTATTGCAATTTTGATAAGAAATGGTATTTTTTGTTTCCTGTATCATTGCAGAAAAAAAACAAAACCAAAAACTTGTTATCTGCTATTAATTCCCCAAATTTTCTCCCCTTATCAAATAGTAGTATGTAGTAACATCATTATACCTTCTAAACTTGTTTCATCCATTAATCACTGTAGAAATTGAGGAAAAAAAAAATTCAACTCTAAAACATACATTTAAATTTATACTTGATACGGATCTATTATTATTGTGAAGGGTAAGAAGGATGACCCTGGCAACTACTGACCTGTCAGTCTCACCTCTGTGCTGAGAAAGATTGTAAAGCAGGCCCTCCTTGAAGCTGTGCGTGGAAGACAGAGAGTTGATATGGAAGAACCAGCATGGATTCACCAAGGGTAAATCCTGCTAGACTAAGCTAGTGGCCTTCTACAATGATGTCACTGCATCAATGGACAAGGGAAGAGCCACCAAAGTCATCTATCTGGACTTCAGTAAGGCCTTTGACACAGTTCCCCACAAGATCCTTCTATCCAAACTGGAAAGATAAAGATTAGATGGACAGACTATTCAGTGAACGAAGAACTGATTGCAGGATTGAGTCCAGAGAGTGGTGGTCATTGGCTCAATGTCTGGATGGAAATCAGTGATAACTGGTGTAACCCAGGAGTCAGTAATGGGACTGATACTCTTCAGTATCACAGAATCACAGAATCATAGGGTTGGAAGGGACCTCCAGAGATTATTGAGTTCAACCCACCTGCCAAAGCAAGTTCCCTACACCAGGTTGCACAAGTAGTTGTCTAGGCAGGTCTTGAACATCTCCAGAGAAGGAGACTCCAAAACCTCCCTGGGCAGCCTGTTCCAGTGCTGCATCACCCTCACTGTAAAGAAGTTCCTTTGCACATTTGTATGGAACTTCCTATGCTGCAGTTTCCGGCCATTTCCCCTTGTCCTGTCTCCACACACTGTTGAAAAGAGTCTGGCCTTGCTATGAAAATGCTGTACTATGAAAACTAACTTGTAGTTTATACATTAAAAAGAAAGAAAGAAAGAGGAAAAAAAAAAAAAGTAGATCTGATGAGAAATTAGAGTTTTAGATTTTTATAACATTCTTACATTATTGTTGTCCCTGGAGGAACGCTTGTATTTTTGCAATCTGGAAAATTCTATCAATGTTTTAAAATGTTCTGTTGAAACCATAGAATTTGTTGGTGAATTGGCCAGTATTAGCTCTCTTTTGCAGTTGTACAATAGTGAGTCTTTTAAATTTAAATAGCTGCTATAAATAAATGTATGTCTAGCATTCATTCTGTTTCTCCATCTACTTTCTATAAGCAAACATAATTTGAGAGATATTTGAAATAGATTCTACTACAACTCCTAGCCAATTTTATGGAGCTCTCTTTTCTCTAAAGAGTACAATCAAGAAATGAATAATTTCTTTTCTGTGATAAGTATATTATAAATACTTGGGAATTTAGACAGATAAGACAGACTTTTATCCTTCCTGTAAGACACTGAGACAAGGAAGAAATTTCTTTTGTTTTTTATGTGTGCCATATGTTAGGCTAGGACACATTTCTGACCATGCTGCCTTATGCTTTATTGGCCTCTTGCCCATTTCTTGGGGCGATTTCACAACATGTGTCTTGAGTTCTATTTGATTCACTCCTCTGAGGTTGTTTTTGTCCCTTGGTGCCAATGCGTGTAATATAATTGCCTGTACATGGGCTGCTTGAAGATAGAATTCTTCTGCTGGGTACATTTTGACACACCCTATGTGCTCCTCATATTTTGCCAAAGCACTTGCTGCATTATAACCTGATATATTTTTTTTTTTTTTTGGTCAGCAACAAGTGCCTTCAATGATGTTCAGACATCATTTTTGTAAAGACACCTGTCTTTTTTGAGTTCTCGTCTGCAGAAAGTGAGTTAATAGCTACGGATAATAAAAGCAGTCACAAAGTTAGTTGGATTGTTATTGTTTGTTACCATTAAAAATTTAAAGAGAGTAGTTTAATGACATTGATTAGATCCATATAAAGATTCAAGCCTAAGCAGCTCCCCATCTTTTATGTAATCAAGTCATTCACTGACAGAGAATAGAAATGGGTTCATTTCCCACTTTGTTATGACTAGCTCTACAATATCCTCTAAGTAAGTCAACAAGTTTTGCTAGGCAATGGCACTTTCCCAGCCTTTCTCATTGAAACTATGGCAATGCAAAACACGAAGCTAAAGATTGATGTACCAAAACTGAACACGAGAAGCAACATTCTAGCTTAGTGGTTCAGGCTTTCACCTGAACAAAAACGGGCTTTTCAAGATACTCTTCAAACAGCTGTTTCTGTATTCTACAGTTCCAAAATCTGTTGGTGCAAATAAATAACGTAAATGTAAGAAATCAGTAAATCTTGTAGACACTGTATGGATAAAACTCAAAACATTTGAATATACTTTTTAAGATTCAGTCTTCTGCTAATGCTTTTGGTCTTTTTTGAGCAGGTTTCAGGGATTAAATCATGTAGGATTGTGAGATTATAGAATAAAGAATATCAACAAGACATAGTCACAATGTCCATTATTATTATTATTATTATTATTATTATTATTATTATTATTATTATTATTATTATAGTATCAAGAAGTATGACTTTTTATTTTTTTGTATTTTTATTTTTTAATATTCCATAGAAGCCTTCAGCTTCTTTGGCATTAATTCAGCTAGATTGTTACTCTGTCTACCCAGTTTTACATCTTTCATCTGTAAATATATTCATATTTGGAAAGAGGTCATTTTTTTTCTAGACAGGGTTGTCTATGTACCTGTCTAACTGAAGTGTACATTTATTTATTGCTCAAGAGAAATGCTAAATGAAGTTAAGTGGGTAATTAATGTACCTCCTTCTTCAGAAATACTTTCATATTTTTCTAACCAAGTTTGGCTCATTTTTGATTGGTAAAATGCCAGGGACGTCCTCCCCTCTACTCTCTCACTTTGTACTTCAAACAAAAAATATTTCTTACTTGAAAGGCAAATAGTTCTGATGTATTATAAAAGAAAATGAAAAGGAATCAAACTTTCATCCTAATGTTAATTTTGTAACAGAAATGCAAATTAACTGACTAGAATCATAGAATCACTCAGGTTGGAATAGACCTTAAAGATCATCAAGTCCCACCGCAACCTAACTATACTACCCTAACTCTAACAACCCTCCACTAAATCGTGTCCCTGAACACCACATACAAATGATTTTTAAACACATTCGGGATGGTGACTCAACCACCTCTCTGGGGAGCCTATTCCAGTGCTTAACAACCCTTTCTTTAAAGAAGTTTTTCCTGATATCCAACCTGAACTTACCCTGGTGCAACTTCAGGCCATTTCCCTTTGTCCTGTCACCAGCCACCAGTGAGAAGAGACCAAACCTGCCCTTGCTGCAATCATGTTCAGATACTGGAAGAGAGTAATAAGGTCTCCCCTCAGCCTCCTCTTCCCCCTGACTAAACAGTCTCAGCTCCTTTAGCTGCTCCTCATAGGGCATATTCTCCAAGACTTTCACAAGCCTTGTTGCCCTTCTTAGGACCTGCTTCAGCACCTCAATATCCTTTCTGTACTGAGGTGCCCCAAACTGAACACAGTACTTGAGGCGGGGCCTCACTGGTTCTGAGTACAGGGGCAGGATGACTTCCCTAGTCCTGCTCACCACACCATTCCTGATACAAGCCAGGATGCCACTGGCCTTCTTGGCCATCTGGGTACACTGCTGGCTCATGTTCAGCCTTCTGTCCAGCAGTACACTGAGGTCCCTTCCTGTCAGGCAGCTTTCCAGCCACTCCTTCCCAAGCTTGTAGGGTTGCCTGAGGTTGTTGTGACCAAAATGCAGGACCCAAAAAAACTAGTTACTGACTTGTTACTGATGCAGTGTTCTAAGAGTCAGATTCTGCACTTCATTTTCACTCTAGGATAGCCCATATACATCTCTTCTCCATAACCAGCAAAGACCAAGCCAATTTCCAGTCCTCTGTGCTGTACATTCTTAAAGTGATGAAATGCTGAACAGTCTTGCATTCATATTGCAAATGGTGCATTTCTCATCTGCCCATATTGAAATTTCAGCTTTGATTCCAGCAAATTTATGCTGAAAAGTGACCCTGTTGTGTGTTAAGCCATGCAAACTTTATATATTCATGAAACATAATGCAGTACTTTCTTTCCATATTTTTATTTTTTAAAACCTGGGGGAAATAACTATAGTATTTGAAGTGGATATAGCAAGAATTATGATGGGCCCACCATTTCTCCTGCCTTTTTATCTCCTTTTCAGAGTTCCATACTAGAAGTGTTTCCTGAAGAAGAGGGTGCAAGATATAGTTCTCTACTTAGTACTGTGGACAAGGATCAGAGTGAAAAGAACACTGATATATCTATCTTTGATGTTCTCTTCACATCAAGAAAACTGCTTTCTTTGATAATGACATTATCAAATGCAGTTATTTATTTCATGATACGGAGCACACCACCTGGGGGACCATGAATAATTCATTGGCTGAGATTGAAAAGATATTTTTTATGCCTGGGCTGCATATTGAGAAGATGAAAATCATGTTCTGTTCTTTAAAGAACTAAAGAAGTTTTGAACAATCGACAATTAAGGGAATTAAAGCAAGATTCTGTGGTTTTGTTATATTTATTTATCTATTTTTTTATTTTTAGTTAAATGGGGCAGAGGTGGGGGGCTGGGGGAACAATAAAAGAACAGAAAAAAGCTTTTAGGTTTATATATGCTTTGGAATGAAAACAAAGTATTGAAGGTATTTATCCCCCCCCCCCCCCCCTTTTTTTTTTTTTTTCAGTTGGATGAAGAAAACAAATGGATTGAGCATGTCAGTGCTGTCCCACAATTTGGTAGCCTGATGAGTTCAGTTAACAACAAAGAAGGAGGAGATCATACTTGTAGTTGTTTGGCACAAGTTAACTTTACATAGAGTCAATGAAGAAACTGTCAGAATTGTCTTCCTTTTGACTACTTACAGGGGTGATATTGCCAGGGCAAAACATAAAGTAAAAAAGATTTTCCCCTTAGGTTGTTAGCTACTTCTCTGTTTTATTAATCTGCAAATGTCAAATACATTTGAAGTGCTTTCTAAGTATTAATATAGGAGAAATTAAGTAGATTTTAATAGAAGCTTTCTGTTAACATTTTCAACCACAAAAACTTGCAAGTAGAGTACATTCCTCAAATAATCAAATTCCATTATTTGCTTTAAAGTGGCAATTTTTAGGAGTTGTACAATACAATTATGTTTTTTAAAAAACATTAAGAAAGATAGTAATGGACCAGCAACGTGCAATTTCTGACATAACTGTGAAATATTCATTCTGGTAAATGCAGTCTACTGTTTTACCTCAACAATGAACATTTTTGTTTTCCTATTGGTGTATATTCATTGTATTTCATTTCACTGATTTCCATTTAAAGTCTTTAAAATGAATGGAAAGGTAAGAATTTATGAAATATATTTATGCAAGAAATACAATGATACTGATCTCAGAAAAACATAACAATGGAAAAAAAGATTTAAACAGATGAAATAATTACAAAGTTGTTAAACATGATCTGGTAAGAAGCATGCATTCATTAAAGTAAACTCAGAGAGCATTTTACAGTAGACTGGTAGAGATCATTTCTACTAGGGAATCTCAAGTACAAGGTGAGGAATAGCCTTTTCTCCTTGAAAATTAACCCATAATGTAATACTACATAAGCTATTTTCTTTAATTAAAATACTATGCTGCAATATAATTGCCAGTACTGAAGAATGTATTTTTTCCTCTGGGACTTCTTTTCTTAATTATAAGCAGTGGAAGAAAAGTGTGGGGAAAAAAAACAGACTTTAAAGAATTCTTAAACCGCTAGAGATTCATTTACAAATGAAAAGTGGCTGCAGGAGATTAAAGATATGTAAGTAGAAAAACACTTACTGAGAACAAGATAGAACGTTTATTTATTTATTCATTCATTTATTCATTCATCTCTTTATTTATTTATTTATTAAATGCTTTTGATATGTGTATAAGGTGAAGTTATTAAACATTTTGTCTCAGACTTTTTTATGCTTCCTTATGCAAGAATCACAGAATCATGAAATCATAGAATTGTAGGGGTTGGAAGGGACCTCCAGAGATCATTGAGTCCAACCCCCCTGCGAAAGCAGGTTCCCTACACCAGATTGCACAGGTAGGCATCCAGGCAGGTCTTGAACATCCCCAGAGAAGGAGACTCCACAACCTCCCTGGGCAGCCTGTTCCAGTGCTCCGTCACCCTCACCGTAAAGAAGTTCTTGCGCACATTTGTGCAGAACTTCCTATGCTGCAATTTTTTACCCATTTTCCCTTGTCCTGTCTCCACACACTGCTGAAAACAGTCTGGCCTCACCAGTCTGCCCCCCACACCTTAGATATTTATAGACCTGGATCAGGTCCCCTCTCAGTCTTCTTTTCTCAAGGCTGAACAGACCCAGTTCACTCAGCCTTTCTTCATAGGAGAGATGCTCCAGGCCCTTCACCATCTTTGTGGCCCTCCGCTGGACTCTTTCCAAGAGATCCCTGTCTTTTTTGTACTGGGGAGCCCAGAACTGGACGCAGTACTCCAGATGAGGCCTTACCAGGGCAAAGTAGAGGAGGAAGATCACCTCCCTCGACATGCTGGCCATGCTCTTTTAATGCACCCCAGAACACCATTGGCCTTTTTGGTCACAAGGGCACACTGCTGGCTCATGGCCAACCTGTCGTCCACTAGGACGCCCAGGTCCCTCTCTGCAGAGCTGCACTCCAGCAGCTCATCCCCCAACCTGTACTGGTGCTTGCAATTATTTCTCCCTAGATGCAATACTCTACACTTGCTTTTGTTAAACCTCATCTGGTTTCTTACTGCCCAGCTCTCCAGCCTGTCCAGGTCTCGCTGAATAGCAGCACAGCCTTCAGGTGTGTCAGCCAATTCTCCCAATTTTGTATCATCAGCAAGAAGAATTTTTCAAAACCACATCTTCCATCAGGAAACCTAGTATGGTACAAGCTGATTTTTTTTTTTTTTTAACATAGCAAGCAATCATCCCATAAAATTGTACACTGTCCTGAAACTTTGTGTTGTTTTCAGTGACTACATCTTAGCTGTCATGTTAAGGGCTGCTTCAGTGCTCTTCAGAGGCTGTGTACCAGGTTACAACTCACATCTGTTTCTCATACCTGCACTGCTCTTCCTTGTTCCGTATATTTTCCATCTTGAGGACTAGGTGATTTCAGATTATCCTTGGAACTTGTGAGTACTCTGCATCTTAGAGGCAGGCTTAACTTCTGTGATATTTTTTGAAAATTGGTTCACTTTATGACTTTTCCAGACAATCCACATTCCAGCTTTTTGTCTTATTGAAAGACTGTAAGTAGTCATGCCATTCTCTACCTTGTTTATAAAACTAGATTGCATGTACAAACAGATCACATTCTACTATTTAGAGAGCAGTCATATGGCATATTGAGGCAGCAGAGCTTTGCTGATGGCTGAACTAGACTGAATGAATAATTACAACTTCATATTTCACAGAAAGCTGTCTAGTTCAAAGTAACTAAAGAATAATATTCTAGCCTAAATTTTCCATAGAAGTAAGCCAACACTTAGGACATTCTAAGAAACTCTACCAAGTCATCTCTCAGGCCCTAAAGCACTTTGGTGGAATCCTATGAGAGAACTCCTCTTGCAAGTTTTTCAGAGATTTCAACTCCGTGACCTTCTTTAACAGAAGAGCATGCTGATACTTTCTGGAGAGTGCAATGATATTCACTTTTGTAATTATTCTTTACTGGTATGTCTTTAAAGACTATTGCTTATATGTTAAAATCTGCACTTCCATGATTTTGCCTTTGCCTCATTTTTACTATCTTAATATTCAAGTTATAAACACAAAATTGGTTTTGTAATTCCTTCACCAACGTGAGAATCTCCTTCACTGTACTGTGCTAGATGACACCCCCTATCTGATTATGCATCAAACCATAATCTACTTCCATTCTCTTTCTTCTCATCCAGTGTACACTTTTTCACACATGGGAAATGTCTATTATTAGTGAGGGTAATGAAGCATTGGAACCGGTTGCTCAGAGATATGGCTGACCCCCTGGAGATGCCCAGGGCCTGGTCCAGCCTGGCCTTGAAACTCTCTAGAGGCAAGGCATACACCATGTCTCCAAGAAATCTGTTTTGGTGTCTTATCACCTTCACTGTAAAAGACTTTTTCTTTACATCCAACCTAAATCTATGCTCTTTAAGCTTGAAACCATTTCCTGACCATTTCCTGTAGCCTCAATAGCAAACAGCAATAAGGTGTCATTCTGTCATGGATCTAGATGAATAAAGCACAGTAGTTTCAAAAACAAAGACTGAAGTTCCACTGCTAAAGATAATGACAAAACCTCTTTGATGTCAATTGGTCAGAATGATAAATTAGGACTTTGTTATGGCTATGCCACAAATGCATGTATCACACAGTGAAAGATGACAATATATGTGTTTAGAAATTGACCTGTGTATTTTTCTTGGAAAGAAATAATTAGTGTATTTGGTATATTCTTGAATATTTCTATTGCCCAAGAAGTATTTACAACAGTCTCAATATTTTCATTACTTAAAAGCATGCAGTTAGTAACTGTTTTCCCGCATATTAAAAGCAAAGCAAAGCAAGCCAAAACAAAACAAAGGATTGAAATGCCTATGGAAATTAACTGGAGAGAAAAAAATAATTGACTGATTTTACTCAGATGCACTTTTGCAGGTCATGCTTTCAACTGTTAATGAAAACAGAAATTCTGTGAGTTTGTGTAAACTTAGCCTTCTTCTGTTACATATTTGCTTGCACATAGAAAAACAACTAAACCATTTTACAAAATGGAAGTAAAATGTTTTCATGCTGCAGAAGCATGATGATAGGGTTTATTAAAGTTGTTGAGTTTCTCTGAAGTCTTAGTTGGGTGAGCTTATGGCTTAAGAGATTTTAATTTATTTTTTTAATTTACTTTTTCAACTGATTAAAAATGCATTGTACTGGAAATCACATAAGCATACATGTTCCTTTAAGATTCTCTGGCTGATTTCTTTATCAAACCAGCCTGGATAAACCACAGATAAACATCTGGATGCTTATCCAAACTGAAAAGAACACTGTAAGATTCAAGTGTGCTTTTTAGCAGTTGCATGAGACTTTTATGAATAGTATGCAAAACACAAAGGCATCAAAGTTGATCGCTTAAAATAGGTCAGACAAAAAAATGACTTCTTTGATAAAAATAAAAAGTTTTCTGTCAAAATAATTGAAACTACAGTGAGTGATATCCACTGTAAATAACACTATATATCTACTTATTTTCTAATAAGCTTTATAGAAGATCATCCAAATCCCTTTATCCCTTTATAGGGATTATGCCCACTAAAAAACTTTGCCAGTTTCACAGTGAGATGAGGTTTCTGTTTGCTACTTCAGGTTATTTCAAAGTACTAAGGACAGTATTTTAATTTTAAACATTTGTAGAAAATCAAAGCAGTTAAATAAAATCAGAAAAGAAGAATAAATTCACTGCTGGATGATTTATTTTGTCTTGATTTAATGACTTTGGTGGGACTAATTATCTGAATAAGGTGTCCAGACATGTATATGCAATGCATTAAATAGTTTACCTCTTCTAGTTACCCTTTTTACTTATTTACTTCTTTTGTTTTTAAAGAATAATCTGAAAAGAGTATTAATTAGGCATTTACCTGCATCACTTTATCTCTAAATGCACTTTCTTGGACTCAACTTCTGGTACTGTTTTTCCTTGCAAAATAATTCTGAAGATGGGTGTATTATTTGATATAGTGAAGGTACTTATTGCTGCTTTCTGTTGCTTAGGTCCAACACTTCTGACACCATAGTACTTTTAGAAGCCAAGGTATTCATAAAATTATTCTCCATTTTTAGTGTGAGAAGTGATGGGCTTCCAGAGGCTATGACAATGGAAAAAAAGAATCTAGAACAATTTTGGAATTACTTTCATAGCCTTCTTCAAAATTCATTCCTATATCTGGAAAAAAATAAACCTCAATTCCTGGAAAAGTTGTGGAGAAGATTATCCTGGGAGATACTGAAAGACAGATAAAGAACAAAGAAATTATCAGACATAATAGACATGAGCTCATAAAGGAAAAGCCCTACCTTATTAACTTGTTCTTCTATTTTAAGGTCACTGATTTGATGGGTGAAGGGAAGATGGTGTATGCAATCCTTCTAGACTTTAATAAGGCCCTTGATACCATCCTTCACAGCATCCTTCTGGAAAAATTGTCCAACTCTTAGACAAACAAATTCTGAGTGATGGAACTGGTTGAACGGGATTTTAGTGAATGGGACTATATTTGGCTAGTAGCCAGTCACTACAAGGCTCAATTCTAGGGTCAGTTCTGTTCAAAGTTTTTATGGATGATCTGTAAGCAGGAATGGGATACATCAAGCAAGTCTGCTGATTATGCCAAGCTGGGAGATGCTGCTGACTTTTTAGAGGGATGAGAGCCCTTGTAAATGGATATAGAGCATTGAGCAATCAGCAATAGCATGAAATTCAACAAAGATACATTGCATGTTCTTCACCTAGAATGAATTAATGTCAGACACAAGGGCAGACTGGGAGATTAATGTGTATGGAGAACAGACTCCTCTGTAGAGAGGTTGGAGGCATATGGGTTGTCTAGCCTGGAGAAAATGTGGCCCAGAGGTGACCTCATTGCTCTCTACAACTTCCTGAGGAGTAGAAGTAGAAAGGGAGGTTCTGATCTCTTCTCCCTGATAACCAAGGACAGGACACAGGGGATTGGACAGAGCTGCACTAAGACTGGTTCAGACTGGAAATTAGGAAAAATTTCTTTACTGTGAGGCTGACCAACACTGGAACAATGTTAATAATTGATAATTGGCTGATGCCCCATATTGTCAGGA
This sequence comes from Lagopus muta, assembly GCF_023343835.1. Classification (NCBI taxonomy): domain Eukaryota; kingdom Metazoa; phylum Chordata; class Aves; order Galliformes; family Phasianidae; genus Lagopus; species Lagopus muta. The sequence continues at coordinate 161,090,690 of NC_064433.1, forward strand.
TTCAAGAGTCATTTGGATAATACCCTAAATAATATGGTTCAATCTTTGTTTAGCTTTGAAGTGGTCAGGCAATTAGACTAGATGATTTCTGAAGATCCCTTCAAACTGAATATTCTATTCTACTCTACTCTACTGTACTCTATTCCATTCTGCTCTTCTCTGCTCTACATTGTCTAATATTTGATAATAGTTGGCTGACAACTTTATGTCCTCTGCAGTATTATTGAGGATATTTGTGTACTTCTCTATGAAGATTTCCTTCTCAGCATCCCATGGACTTCCGCTGCATTGGATCTGTACTATTTTATGGAAGAGTCCTGATAGAAAAAATAATCTCCATGCTCATCAGCCTATATCCTCTACAAGAGACTATAAATTACCTTACTCTAAATACTGTTAAAGAATGAAAAATTAAATGCTATATGAACTGAACTTGATTTCCTTTAATATTTCTAATTAAGAGGCCATAAAGCTTGTTCCAAGCTTTCTCTTTAATAAAACAACTATGAGCCTTGTAAGTCGTGGTATAGCCCAAACTATATTTTAGAACTGCACAGTAGTAGCTGCATTTATGAGCACTCGAAACACCTTTGACTAGAGGAACATACTAAGCTTCTGTTATTTTCATACTATAAGTTTCTATTGCAAGAAGACTATGGTAGAGGTTAGTACAATGACTATTTTCTGATCTTACTGAAGAGAACAATGATTCAAACAGATTTCTGCATTGACTACATTGATTTCACAGAGCTGATACAGTAAATTTACATTTCCCATAAGCAGTTGTGTGAACTTGTATGATTCAGTCTTTCTGCTTCATATATACTTGAATTGACTGTAAACTGAGATGCATGACTTTTTTGTATTTTTTTGTTTTATTTGTTGTTATTTCTCTGTAAATAATTTTGACATCTTAGGAATGAAAAATAATATATAAATGTGAAGTACTCTTGTTTATCATCATGGGTGAATATGAAGTACAGTTACCCATTTATTTTCCCCTCTTGTAATGCAACAGAATTATAAATGTCAAATATATTTTTTGTCAGTTGCAATACAAGAATATGCTTTTTTTTTTTTTTTTTTTTTTCTAAATAAAAACATTATAAGCTTATTTTAGAAATACAATGTACATTCTGAGCAGAAAATTTTTCACTGGTGATTACAATTTCAGAATCAATGTCTTTGTCTCTGGTGTTTGTTTTCCCCTGAGGAACAGTTGAAGTTCACATTGTTAAAAGTGCTAATAAATTATAATATTTGTGTTAGTTAATTAAATCTGTCAATTGAAAAACTATCTAATACTTGAGATTCTATCTTTTCTTATCTTCACTTATGTAATTTATAGAGGTGCATTTTAGACTTAAGGAGAAAATTAATACAGATTTGTGTTTGGACTGGAAGAAAAACAAGTTTTGCTTTTTTTTTTTTTTTTTTTTTTTTTTTTTACCAGTTGTCTGTAATATGACAAAGGTATTTTTGTCCTAAATAGTTACAATTATGAAATCATGTTAACTCTGCATTTTCCTTTGCTTAAAGTCTGAAATATTGAAGACATGATAAAATTTTTCTCTTTCTCCCTCTCTTTCTTTAACCTGACTGTAAAATATTTGAGCATCCTTATCTGGGAACCTAACATTCTGTGCCCATTTGCCCAGAATCTCCATTTCAGACCAGCGTAGAGATTTCAGTTCCTGTATGAGGTATGATATAGGCATATCTGTCTCAAACTGTGCCTCCTGTACAGAATTTGGCTTATCTTCTGAATGGACATTTTCAGTGCATACTGTATCCTTGTCCCCAGTCCTGTCTTTGGCTGTCTTTTTCTTCTAATGGTGACACTAGATCTGTCAATGCACTCTGCTATCAACTACTTTATTCTGCCCATGACTCTCAGATCCTTTGGAACTGCATTCCACTGTTAGGTGCACTGCCTTTCTGGGGTCACCCTTGTTCATTACCAGTGATGGAGCAGTGCCACTTTTTAGGCTCCCTGAAACTTTGCATCTCATGACTGCTGTCCTATCTAAAGAATGATGGCAAAAATGATGAACCAGAGATATTCTTTGGTCACATCCCACAAGAAAGACACAAGAATCTGTGGTAGGATTCATCTGGCAAAACATAGCGTCTAGCAAACTGTAGTACAGTATGATGCCTATGTTTGAACTTGAACGTATAAAAATTTTGCGAATTACACTAAACTGGGAAGAGGTGTTGACCTACAGAGGCCTTGCAGAGAGATCAATCTTGACAGATTAGAGGGATGGGAAATTATCAGTTGTCTGAAGTTTAACAAGTGTTGCATTCTGCATTTGAAATGGGATGACCCTAGATATGTGTACAAACTGGGGCATGAGGAATGGAGAGCAGCTCTGTGGAAAGGGATCTGAGGTTTCTCATTTTGGGAAAATTGAATCTGAGTCAACAGTGTGCCCTGGAAATCAAAAGGGCCAACTGTACCCTGGAGTGCATCAGGCCCAGTGCTTCCAGCAGGCAAGGAAAGAGATTGTCTCAATCTGCTCTGCAGTAGTGTGGCCTCATCTTGAGCATAAGATGCAGGTTTGGGTACCATTATATAAGAAGGACATAAAGCTATAAGAGATCATCCAAAGGAGAGCTACAAAGATGATGAGAGGTATGGAACACAAAAGGTATGAGGAACAGCTGAGGTCACTTAGTTTTACTAGCTTTGAGAAAAGGAGACTCGAGGGAGGGCTCATAGCAGCCTATAACTTCCTCACAAAGACACTGGAAGAGCAGGCACTGATCCCTCTGGTGATAGTGACAAGACCTGAGGAAATGTCTTGGAGATGTGTCAGAGGAGGGTCAGATTCACTAAGAGCATGTCTGGGCCCTGGAACCATCTTCCCAGTGTCATGGCACCAAGCTTGCCAGAGTTCAAGGAGCATTTGGACAATACTCTCAAGGTATTGTTTGAATTCTAAATGATCCTGTGTGGAGCCAGGAGCTAGACTCGGTGATAGTTGTAGGTTCCTCCAACTCAGGGTATTCTATGATTCTATTATTGTTTTCCATATTTCACTAATAGTCTCTTTACTGTGGATATGAATAGCTATCTTTAGTGTGTATTCCACCTCATTTATTTGAGATTTTGATATAAAATAAATCCCCTACTTCAGTAGACAGAAAGGAGCAGATGATGCGTATCATCCTAAATATACACCAATGAATAGTGGCAATATATTCATTCACTGATATTAATAACTTTTAATTTCTGTGGAAGAAAGCTTGATGAACTGGAATGGACTGACAGGAATCTTATGAAGTTCAACATAGTCTTACTTCTACTTGCAATAACCCAAGTGCCAACATGTGGACCAGTCATCTGGAAAGCAGATCTGCAGAAAAGGCCCTGGGGTTCTTGATCAACAAAAAGTAGAGTAAAGTCTAGCAATGTGCCCTTGTAGTAAAGAAGGCTAACGTCATCCTGAACTGTATTAAGTTTTGTTGTCAGCATGTCAATAGAAGTGATTCTTCCCTTCTACTCGGCAGTGGTGAGATGCATCTATAGTGGTGGCTATAATTCTGGGCTCCCCAATAAAGGACAGGCAGGACATAATGGAGAGAAGAGCTAGAAAGATGATGAATCAACTAGAGATTCTGACACACAAAAAGAGTCTGAGAGATCTGACAACAAGAGGCTCAACTAGACTTACCACTGTGTATAAATACCTACTGGGGGCAGGTGGGAGTAAAGAAGTTAAAGCCGGACTCTTAGTGGTGCTCATTGAAAGGGCATAAACTGAAATACAGAAACAGGACTGGAAATAGATCTGAGCAATTCGATCTTGCTGACTGTATTCTGAGCAGGGGAGGCTGGACTAGGTCATTTCCAGAGGTTCCTTGCAACATAAACTGTTGGCCAATTCTGTAATTACTGATTACATTTGATTTCCATTTGTTGCACTGACTCTTTTAATTCTTCATGGCATGAAATCTCATTTGAGTTTAACAATTGGAAATCATTTCCTTCCTAAAGCCCACAGCTCCCTATCATTCAGCATATAGATTTAATATGCTCTAGAATGGAAATAGAAGATAATGAATTAGGAATGTGTGAAAAGATGACCAGGAAAGTCTTCCTTCTGAACAATGAAGTTTCATTTTCTGTTGTAGATAAACAGCTGAAGTTCCTAATTTTGAAATATTTATCTGGAAGAGAATTCTGGAGTGGATACTAATGACTGTTCTCTCATTTTACTGTTCGAGAAGTTAACAGATTAAACCAGGAATCTGTCTCTTACATTAGTCAAACCTATCCCAAGACCATAGTTTCTTTTTGAAAGAGGATGTAAAATCTCTTTCTTTTTGCCTGATATAGGCTACTGTATTTTGCTGCCTACAATGCATTCTATAGCATACAGAGTAACACATCTAGGCTACATTCAGAACAGTCAGTTTCAGATTGATCACAGGGATTTGCTTACCTTGCATTTTATGTCCTACTTAATACTGTTTCAACTAGACAGTCTATCTGGATTCTGATGCATTCTAATAAGCTTGCTTTGCTAGAATGGATGCAATGTCCAAAGCTTGTCTTGTGAATACACACTTACTTTCATTACCAAATTCAGTCATGACATTAGCCATGTTTGGTAAATTATCTACAAAGTTTTATCATATTTTCTACTTGCTGTTGTAAGAGATTATTCTTTTACATCACTGTCTCAAAGCTTGCTGGGAACACAATGAACAAGTCCAAGCAAGTCCTGGGCAAGGGCTGAGAAATGCTTTGTCTGAGGGACACAGATGGACAAAGCCAGGGACGAGAGAGCGAGATAGGAAGAGGACTTTTGTGTGGGCTTATCTCAAGGAAGATGGCCATCTCAGGAGGTGCTGCACATGACTCTTACCCAAGTGCCCAGGAATGCCACAATGACAGAAGAAGAAGGATAAAAAGGGGACCTACCACCATGAGGTTAGGTTTTCTGACAACAGATTCCTCATGAAGAAGAAGAGGTTTCTGTCATGAGAAGCCTCAAGACCTGCCCCTCTCCCTCCTGGACTGGCTCTGCGACTTCATCCTGTTATCTGCTTCCTGCCTAAGGCTGGCCATGATGTTACTGTTCTCCCCTGAAAGGTGTCTGCCATCAGTTTCTTCACTACAGAATGCCTGCATGCTGACAGACTCTCCTGGCCTTGCTACCTGAGTCCTGCTGCTTCTTCCCAGACTTACTCTGCAGCTTATTCCTGCTTCCTGTTTGCTGTCCAAGGCCAGCCACACTGCTGCTGCTCTCCTCCTGTGCATTTGCCTCAGACCTACGAAATGGTGCTGCAGGATCCTGGTGGTGACATTCCCCGCTTCAAGCAATTCTTGGTTATTTCCCATCTTTTCTATTGCCCTCCTTCCCTTCCCTGTCACCCTGATTAGGATTTACAATAAAATTGGTCGGACCAACCTTTGAACCGTTGTTTCTTAATCTCATGCTGGGTATACAGGTATCAAAGAACCTCCTATCCCTCCTATAAATTGGAGCGAAACAGATGTTGACACAAAATTTCTTATAACTCTGTAGATTCTCCTGTCACTCCTGTTTTCCAGAAATGCTGCTTGCCATTTATATTTATTGTGAGCCTTAGTGACACATGCTTTGAAGAACTGAGAAAAGCTTTGAAGTTATCTTAACTCCCTGTGTTTGGAGTCCTTGGTGTCATGGGATATAAGGGTGAATAGAGATTTGAATGCCCTTTATTGTATCATGCAAGTGCATGTGGAGTCACAAGACCTACAGGTACAACAGTAGTATGTTACAGCAGTCTACAGCATCTGGAAAGTCAGTTCCCAGAATCACAGAATCACAGAATCATAGGGATTGAAGTCCAACCCCCCTGCCAAAGCAGGTTCCCTACACCAGGTTGCACAAGTAGGTGTCCAGGCGGGTCTTGAATATCTCCAGAGAAGGAGACTCCACCACCTCCCTGGGCAGCCTGTTCCAGTGCTCTGTCACCCTCACCGTAAAGAAGTTCTTGTGCACATCTGTGTGGAACTTCCTATGCCGCAGTTTCTGGCCATTTCCTCTTGTCCTGTGGTCATCCCCCAACCTGTACTGGAGCATGCAATTATTCCTCCCTAGATGCAAGACTCTACACTTGCTTTTGTTAAACCTCATCTGGTTTCTTACTGCCTAGCTCTCCAGCCTGTCCAGGTCTTCCTGAATGGCAGCACAGCCTCCATGTGTGTCAGCCAATTCTTCCTACTTCGTATCATCATCAAATCTGGGGCGGCTGGCCACTATCCCCTCATCAAGGTCATTGATGAAGATGTTGAACAAGAGTGGACCCAGGACCAACCCCTCAGAAACACCGCTGGTTACAGGTCTCCAACTGGATTCTGCACCGCCAATGACGACCCTCTGTGCTCTGCCAGTCAGCCAGTTTTCAACCCACCTCACTGTCCACTCATCTATCCCACACTTCCACAGCTTTGTTATAAGGATGTGTGGGAGACAGAATCAAATGCCTTGCTGAAATCAAGGCAGACTACATCCACTGCGCTCCCCCGATTCACCCAGCCAGTGACAACATCATAGAAGGCTACCAGGTTGGTCAAGCATGACCTCCCCCTGGTGAACCCATGCTGACTACTCCTGATAATCTCCTTTTCTTCCAGTTGTCTGGAGATGACATCCAGCACCAGCTGTTCCATCACCTTTCCAGGGAAAAAAGTGAGGCTGACTGGCCTGTAATTACCTGGATCTTCCTTCTTGCCCTTTTTGAAGACTGGAGTGACATTGGCTAACCTCCAGTCTTCAGGCACCTCCCCCATTCTCCAAGACCTCTCAAAGATGACAGAGAACGGTTCAGTAATCACCTCCGCCAGCTCCCTCAGCACCCATGGATGCATCCCATCGGGTCCCATGGATTTATGAACATTGGTGTTGCCTAGGCACTCTTGGACCGCCTCTTCTCTAACTAAAGGGGAGTCTTCCACCCCCCAGACCTGCTCACTAACCTCCAGGGTCTGGGATTCCTGAGGGAGAGCTTTTTCACTGAAGATGGAAGCAAAGAAGGCATTCAGTATCTCCACCTTCTCAGCATCCCCTGTTACCAGAACACCCCCCTCACTTAGTAGGGGAGCCACATTCTCCCTAGCCTTCCTTTTACTGCTAACATACTTTAAAAAGCCTTTTTTATTATCCTTTATCACCTCTGCCAGATTCAATTCCAGGTCGGCTTTAGCCTTCCTCATCACATCCCTGCAGGCCCTGACTACATCTCTGCATTCTTCCCAATTGGTCAGATCCTTTTCCACATTTTATGGACATTCTTCTTTCCTTTGAGTTTGTGCATGAGGTCCTTGCTCATCTATACAGGTCTCCTGCCACCCTTTCCTGATTTCTTGCTCACAGGGACGCGCTGATCCTGAGCTTGGAAGAAAAGCTGTTTAAATGCCGACCAGCTCTCACAAGCCCCCTTACCTTCTAACACCCTAGCCCACAGGATAATTCCAAGCAGATCCTGAAAGAGATCAAAGTTGGCGTGGCCATGTTGCTTATCAAGCAAATATCTGGATAATTCAAGTCCCCCATAAGCACCAGCATCTGGGATCGTGACGCTACTTCCAGTTGCTTATGGAAGGCCTCATCAACATCCTCATCCTGAACAGGGGGCCTGTAATACACACCCACAACAGTGTTACCCATACCTTGATTCTCACCCACAAGCTCTCCACTGTTACACCCCTCTCCCTCAGGTGGAGTTCCATACATTCTAGCTGCTCTCTCACATGAAGAACAACTCCACCACCCCACCTCACCAGCCGATCTTTCCTAAAAAGCACATAGCCCTCCATGACAACATTCCAGTCATGTGAGCTGTCCCACCATGTCTCCATATTCTCCATGAGATCATGGCCATGTGACCGCATGCATATCTCCAACTCTTCCTGCTTATTTCCCATACTGTGTGCATTAGTATACAGACACTCTAGGGAAGCAGCATCCCCCTGCCCCTCTCCATTCCTTTGAACTCCACCCTCATCACCCATAAGCTCTGTTTTGAGCCTCGAACTACTCGCTCAACCCCAGTGGCCCTCATTTTGTCCCCTTCCCCCTTCTTACCTAGTTTAAACATCTTTCAATGAGTCCTGCCAGTTCCTGGGCTAGGATCCTTTCACCCCTTGCAGCCATCATGCCAGGAGCCTAGTAAATTGCCCCATGGTAAAAAAAAAAAAACAAAAAAACAAAACAAAACCAAAACTGTTGTGCCTGCACCAACCTCTGAGTCATTTATTAATGAGGAGGGCTTTTTTTGTCAGTGTCTCAGTGTCCTTCCCCGCCACTGAAGGGATAGAAGAGAAAACCACCTGAGCACCCGCTCCATCAAGTACCCTCAAGTACTTGAAGTCATTTTTTATAGCCCTCAGGCTTCTCTCAGCAGCAGCATCACTGCTGACCTGAACTACCAATAAGGGATACTAATCAGATGGGCGAATAAGACCAGGAAGCTTTCTGGAGATATCCCTTACCCGTGCCCTAGAGAGGCAGCACACTTCCCTACGGGTGGGGTCAGGCCGACATATAGAGCCCTCAGTTCCTTTTAGAAGGGAGTCACCAACACACCAACGACAGCTTTTTTTGCTGTAGGAGGCAGTCTTCAAGCATGGAGCAAACCGCCTCTTCTAGAAAAGCTTGGAGGTTGTCCCTCCACTTCATTCTCAGCCACCTCACCCTCCAGTTACTTAGTATCTGCAACTGTCTTTTCCATTTGATAGGAAAATTGGCATTTTCCCCAGTTGAAATGATGTTTTGAAATTTTTTGTTAATTTATTTCGAGTTTCTAGGTTACATAGAAGTTCTTATCTTTTTTTTTTGACCTTGTTGAAAACAAAGATCATCCATACAGAAAAAGTAATACAGCCACTCTGTCTGAATGGCTTTTACAATTCCTACTGCTATAAACAATGGCTATATAGCATACTGTAATACACCACCATTAACCATAAGTTCTGTATTAACTTAATAGAAAGAGCTACATTTTCAGAAAAGAAGTGAATAGAGTGCTGTATGATCTCTGTTGCCTTTATATACTGTTAGAAAAAAAAAAGAAAAAAAGAACTGTGCCTCCTCCAGATGTCATTTGAGTTCTAAATCAGCAAAGAGATACTGTAACACCGAGATTCCCTTTCTCACTGTTGAACATAATGTCACCAGTTAGTTGGTTTATCTATACCAGGAAAGCACTTACCTTTATGTTCTGACATCTTTTTGTTTGTGTGTGCGTGTGTGTGTGCTTACCTATATCTAATTGATGTGTTTCAGATGAATGTTCACTTTCATCTCTGTGGTAGAGGGACTTTAATGCTTCAGTTTTGGGTACCCAAACTTCCAGCTCTTAGTACCTCAGTGATGCACTGACTGAAGATAATTGTTTCTCCTGATGTAAATGTGTCCAAAATTAACAATGTTTAGTTTGTTTAGTTTGTTTGTTTGTTTCCCCTTCATGTTTTGATTTAAATGTAGGTATAGAAAAAAAAAGAAAAAAAGCTTCCTTGCAAAGTACAAGTAAATCAGTCTTTCTTGAGTCATGAAGTTGAAATTAGAAGAAGTTGATCTTTTCTACAGACCACTTTGGGAAATTTCTGTACTTAAATTAGTGCTTTTTTACTAGTCTTTTCAGATGGTTTAGGAGGAAAGATTCAAAAAATGATGTGCAAATTCCTTATTTGGCTATAACTCGATTGTAATGTGTATGCTGTGAGATGATTTCTGTGGATGTATAGGTGTTTTGAGTGATAATCACTTCAACTTCTTTTCCCAGCAACAGCCATGTTCCTGTATATTGTGTTGTGTTTTTGCTTTGTTTGTTTTGTTTTGCTTTGCTTGTTTGTTTTCTTTTTGTTTTGCTTGTTTGTTTTCAGTTACATTTGATATTAGAAAATTCCAAATATTCTGTTTGTCAGGATTCATCGTAAACCTGAAGGAGAAGTTTACTTGATTTTTTCATCTTATGCCACAGTTTTAAATGGTAGTTGTTTACATAAGACTATCAACAGATAGAAAATATGAACCTTCCCAAGTATATAGGAGACAACCCATTGATTTCAGGCTTTGGATAAAGGCCTAAGAGAATAGAACATAATAAAGCAGATGTTTCCTCCTTCCTTAGAATCTTTAGAAGCTTATCTTTTTATTTTGTTTTTAAATTCCCAGGTACCGGAAGGATAATATCTGTCTGAGTTACAGACGTGAACAGAAAAGAGAATCAAAATATAACTAACCTTCCAGAGCTTCATCTATGATGCAGAGTAATTGCTGTATGTATTTTAATAAGGAAATTACTGCAGTGTAACTCAGGCCCTCAACAGTGTGAAGACTTTTAACCTTTCTTTCTAATTCAGTGAAACTCAAATTCAATTCTTGAACAAAGTAAAAATGAATGCAGAACAGAATGTAAGGCATATAAGCTGCCATTCTGGTATATATTGAGAGTTGAGTTCTAGGGTCAATATAATTTCCTAACTCAAGAATAGTTGTGTTTAAACACTTATTTCATCTCATTCAGTGAAATGAAGTAACTTTAAAGTTACTTAAGAATGAGCCACCAATTCCTTAAGTTCCAATAATCTGAGAGTGAAGAGCAGTACAGTATGATTCTCCAATACATAGAATGCCTTCAATGAAGAAGAAAATATTTTGGTCCCCAATAGTTAGGAGTGCTGCATTATTCATTTTTTTAAAAAGTATTATATTTTTATGAGATGTCTCTATCTTAATTCAGTGTTGAAAATTGATGTTTGTCAATACATCAGTAGTTCCATATTGAGTTTTTGCATCTTCTAACACATTGTATATATTTCCTTCCCTTCCCTTCCCTTCCCTTCCCTTCCCTTCCCTTCCCTTCCCTTCCCTTCCCTTCCCTTCCCTTCCCTTCCCTTCCCTTCCCTTCCCTTCCCTTCCCTTCCCTTCCCTTCCCTTCCCTTCCCTTCCCTTCCCTTCCCTTCCCTTCTTCTCTTCTCTTTCTAGTATTTCTTAGTATTATTTATAAGTAGACAATTTACTATATATATACATATATTCTGTTCCCAAAATGTTCACTCTTTTTATTGTTTTCCAAGGTGGGAAACTTGTCACCTAAGTCACTGATAAGATTTCTAGTTTCTGATGTGTTACTGTTATTATTATTATCATTATTTTCACTGTTTGGAGAAGTCAGTGTCCCCTCCTTAATTCTGTGGATGATTTCAGAGGAGATTACATAATTAAAAGTATAATAACACTCTTTACAAATTTGTAAGTCCCACTTTTATTTCATTTTGAGCATCTACTGACTCTTTTTCACGTCTCTGTTTAGGAGCATAGGAGCATGCTCTATGTTATTCTAAATACTGTAGTGTATGGTTAATCACTATGATTTATAGTTAAAGTTTCATCAAAATGCTTGTCTGATCCAAATAAGTATTTATTTATCCTATTTCTTCTCTCTCTCTTTTTTTTTTTTTTTTTTTTAAATGGAGCTTAGTATGGCATCTCCAGACACAGTTTAATTTTCTAGTTTATCAGATCAATTTGTCACAACGATCAGATACAGGTGAAAAAGAAGATCATCAATTCCTATTGTGTATGGGGCTGGATAACTCTGAAATTGCTTTAAATTAGAGTTCATTGTTTACCAGTGGGGAAGAGAAAGACCTATTTTGTACTGCAATTTGCAGTCACTGAGTTATAGTTGGAGAACACAGAAATACTAGCCTGACTATACTTAGTTATTGATAGACAGCAGTGACTAAAGCTGAAATAAACTAATGATAACCTTAGGCTTCCCTCTACCTTTTCCCTTTAGAACAGAAGCAACCATGAATCATCAGTACTTCCTTTTCTTCCCTCGAGCCCTTAAAAAAAAAGTCTGGACAAGTAGATTTTCTGAACAAGTAGATATTGGCAATACTTGTCCACTGAGGGCAGCACTAGAAGGAACTGGTTTGTAAGGTGCAGGTAGTATGTGTAAACTCAGAAATCTTTATGGATTGTGTTGCTAATAAGTAACCTGCCAGCAGAGGAAGAAAGACAAAGAAATCTGCCGATTTTCATCTAAGTGCTATCTAACTCCTATAGTTACCCAAGGAAAATAGGCTCACATTTTAAATGTAACTCAGAGATTTGCAGTTAGACTTGCTGTAGCTGAACAGGAATATATTTTCTGTTCATAACGGAGTCAAGTAATAAATGATCAATAACAATTATCTAATCAAATACTGTATATCAAAAACTGATACATGCATATCAATTATAGGACTTCTATTGATTCAGAGGATCATGTAGCTCCTTCCCAGAAATAAACAAGCCTGGTGTAGATTTTTTTTCAAATCAAATCTGGATAGAAAGGAAAATTTTTTGTAGGCCACAGTCCTTCTGAAATCAATGTAGAATTAAGGTAAATTTTGACATGAAGTAGTCAGTTGTGATACTGAAGCTACAAAAAAAGTTTTGATGATTCTCAAAATTAGGTTCTAGAAATGGAAAAAAAAAAAAAAAGACAAATAAACCTTCTGACATTTCTTTCCCTTCTGGCTGCAGAAGTTGGCTAGATGACAGAAAAGAAGGGGCTGTGTCTCCATTTGTTATGCTTTCCTGTGTAAAAACATAAGACTATCAGCAGTTCTGTGGATTTTCTACAATTTCAAGCTATCTTCTATCAGGCAGGATATTTCAAGACAATATATACTGACAAATTTCATATATCTAAAAGATTGGCAACCAACTGGGAATCTAAGAAAATTCTGGCTTCTGGTTATCTGATGGAAGGACAATATAGAAGATACAAATAATTCAGCAGTTTTCTGGATTTCACTCATGATTACTTGTCAAAAGTGATTGAAGATCTAAGAGAAGATGCTCCACTGAACCAAAAACTATCAGTCAGAATAATTAGGGATGGATATCAAGTCAGGAGATAGTCTTGCTTTCAGTGACTTTGTGATAGTGGAGTTCTGGATTGTGATAGGTGACCAAGGCAAAAAGCAAGATTTGAACCCTGGGATTCATGACAACAGACTCAGACTCAGACTCATCTACATAGAAGGCTCCCATCAGATATAGCCTTGGGAAGAAGAAAGGTCCAGGAGAACTTGTGGATATTCAGGGATCACCTCCACGATGAAAAATACCTACCCCTTTGAGGAAGATTAGAAGCAACAGAACTTCATGGATGAGAAAGAAGTTCCTAACTGATGCAAAACAAAACAAAACAAAACAAAAAACCAAAACGAACAAAACACACACATACACCCACACACACAAAGAAAAACAAAACAAAGCAAAACAAACAAACAAATTAAAAAAAACCAACAAAACAAGAAGAGTGAAAGAAGCAGAAGCAGAGACTAGTGACCTGTGAGGAATGTAGAAACACTGCCAAACCTGAACGGAACACGTTAGGAAAGAAAAAGTATGGATTTAATAAGGGTCATCAAAACTCTTAGACAGCTGCATCAGAAGAAAAAGAAAGACTAAGAAAATACAAGCCTACTGCTGAATGAGATAAGGCGTTGATTACAAAATGTGAAAAAGTCTGAGGTATTCAATATCTTCATCGTGTTCTCACTGGTAAGACTAACCTTCAGAAATGCCAGCTTCCTCAGACCATATGAAGGTCCAAAGCAAAGAAGAGTCACTCTCACTGTGGAGGAAGATCATCTTAGGGAATATTTTTTAAAAATACATATATAGAGAGGTCTATATGACTTGATGGGTTGTCCTCACAGGTGCTGAGGTACCTATCTGATGTCAATGGTAATCAATAGCGGCTGTGTATTGACATCATGGAAGCTAGGGGAAGTTTCTCATGCTTCTATGAAAACAAAGATTACTCCCTCCTTTTAGCAGGCCAAGAAAGAGAAACCAATTAACTACAGAATGGTTAGCATCACCTTGGTCCCTAGAAAACTGATGAAGCAAATAATACTGGAAACTATTCCAAACACATGAAGAGTAAGGTAGGTTGAATCTTTAGCGTGAATTTATGAAGGAGGAATTACACTGAATTAAGTGTTAAGTAAGGAGACCTTAATCAGCTTCATAGATTTCTACGATGAGACAACTATTGAAGAACAGTATCTGGTGTTTGTACCAACTTTAATACAGCTTTCAATATAGTCTCCTATAAGTTCTTTATAGATAGATTAAAGTAAAGGTAAATAGGTAAATGGATAGTGTTGTGATCTGAAAAGTGGCTAAAAAATTGGGTGTAAAGAGTAATGATTAGTAGTTCAAAGCCCCACTGAAAGCCAATGACCACGGTACCCTAAGGATCAACATAGATTCCAGTATTGTTCATCGTCTTAATAAGTAACTTAGATGAAATGACAGCCTACTCCCCCAGTAGTTGATAGAATAGTGGGAGGAGTGGTTAAGACCCCAGGTGATTGTGATGCCATTCTGAAAAAGCCTGGACTAGTTGGAGAGGAAATGGGCAAGTGAGAATCTTGTGCAAATTCAATAGAAGGAAATGCTAGTCCTGTAACTGTGAATGCAATTCCATGTACCAGGATAAGCTCAGTTTTGAAAAGCTGGTGTCCTGGTTTTATCAGTATTCCATATATTGACATCATGCAGCAAGCTGTTTTCGTGATAGAACATAGTACATTTCCTTGGTCGGCCCCTGTGAGTATTAGCTCACAGGAGTTCTGGCTCTCCAAGAAGAAAATACACCGAGAAGGGAAACTACAGTCCCAAGATGTCTCAAGTACTCCCCACCGATTTCCAATTCTGGGTAAAGGAGGTAGAATAGCAAAGTGATGGGTGAGGAGATCTCTTCCATTTCTGGTGGTACAGTGAGTAACATGGTTAGAATTTCTCTCTCTCCCATTTGTTTTATTTATTTTTTTCTATCATATTGACTTACATTCTTTTATCATTTGTAGTAAATTAGTTATCCCTCCTTATCTTGATTGTGTTCTTTGTACCTCTTCCCCTCTTGAAAGAGCAAGGAATGAAGCAGAGGGAAGGCCTGTTGCTAACAACAGAATCAACTAAACAGTGACAGCTGGAAAGGATCTTTGCAGGAAGGGAACTGAGATTACTGGTGAATGACAAGAGGACAGGCCAACAATGCGCCCCTAAGGTAAAGATTGCCAACCGTTTCCTGAGCTGCATATGGAAGATCTTTGCTAGCAGGATGAGGTAGATGACCTTTCCCCTTTACAGAGCCTTCAGGAGACATATCTAGAGTGCTAGATCCTGTTCATAGAATCACAGAATCACAGAATTGCAGGGGCTATAAAGGACATGAAGAGATCACCAAGTCCAAACCCCCTGCCAAAGCAGATACCCTACAATAAATTGTACAGGTAGAAGTCTACATAAATCCTGAATATCTCCATAGAAGGAGACTACATAACCACTCTGGGCAACCTGTTCCTGTTCCCCATCACCCTTCTTCCACATGTTAGTATGGAACTTATTATGTTTAAGTTTTAGGCAATTGCTCCTTGTCCTATCACTATCTACCATCTAGAAGAGCCTGGCCTCATTCATTTGCTTCCCACCTCCCTTTAGATATTTCTAAACGTTTATCAGATTCAGGCTTCCAGCCCCAGGTTATTCTCCTTTCACCATAAGGGAGATACTCCAGGCCCTTAGTCATCTTTGTTGCACCCTGCTGGACTCCTAGGAGATCCTTTTCTTTTTAGAACTGGGAGCCCATAACTGGACACAGTATTCTAACTGTGACCTTGCCAGGGCAGAGCAGAGCAGGAGAACTACCTCCCTCAACCTGCTGGCCACAGTCTTTTTAATGCATCCCAGGATACCATTGTCCTTCTTGGCCACGAGGACACACTGCTTGTTCACTGCCAACCTGTTGTCCACCAGGACCCCCAGGTCCTTCTCCACAGAGCTCATCTCCAGCATGTCATTCCCTGACCTGTACTGCTGCATGCAGCTATACCTCCTCAAATACAACACTCTACACTTGTTCATGTTAAAGCTTATCAGGTTCCTCCCTTCCCAACTCTCTAGTCTTGTTGAATGGTAATAGCCTTCTACTGTGTCATCCACTTCTCTCAGGGGATACTCCTTGTATCATCAGCAAACTTGCTGAGGGTGGACTCTATCCCTTTATCCAGGTCACTGATGAAGATGTTGGATAAGACCAGTCCCAGCACGAACTCCTGAACAACACAGCTAGTTACAGAATTGTAGAATCACAGAATATCCTGAATTGGAATGGGCTTATAAGAATCATTGAGTCCAACTCTTGGCTCCATGCAGGATCAACTAAAAATCATATAATATATCTGAGAGCATTTTTCAAGTACTTCTTGAACTCCATCAAGCTCAGTGCCATGATCATTGCCCTGGAGATCCTGTTCCAGTGTCCACTCTTTTGATCAATAACTTTTTTCTGATATCCAACTTGAACTTCTCTCAAAGTTTCATGATGTTTACTTGGGTTCTACCATTAGACACCAGAGAGAGGAAATAAGCACCTACCCCTCTGCTTACCCTCCTGAGGAAGCCAAATGTTGCAGTGAGTTCTCCCCTCAGCCATCTCTTCTCTGGGCCAAGGAAATCAAATGACTTCAGCGCTTCTCCTCATATGTCTTCCGCTCTAAACCCCTCACCATCTTTGTAGCCCTCCTTTGGGCTAATAGCTTTATATCCTTTTTGTACTGACACCCAAAGCTGCACATACTCAAGGTGAGGAGCAGGTCTAACTTCAGTCCAAAGAGTTTTCAATCATTTAATGCATTTAGTAACCACAATTTCTTGTAAGTGATAAGTAAAAGATACTTTCCTGTCTTTCTCCCCTCTTCTCCTGTCCCCTCCCATCCCCTCCCATCCCATCCCCTCCCCTTCCTTCCTCTCCTCTCCCTCTCCCTCTCCCTCTCCCTCTCCCTCTCCCTCTCCCTCTCCCTCTCCCTCTCCCTCTCCCTCTCCCTCTCCCTCTCCCTCTCCCTTCCCCTTCCCCTTCCCCTTCCCCTTCCCCTTCCCCTTCCCCTTCCCCTTTTCTTTCTTCAAGCTCAGGATTTGAAGTTTCACTGTTGGCTAATGTTAGAAATAAGATATTAGAATAAGGAGAATACTGGACTGTAAGATATGAGTGTTTACATCTGTGACAGAAGAAAGGGATCAAGATTGTTTGTCAAGATCTTTTAAGCACTTTCCTTGAAACTCTTATTCTCCTACAAAATAACACAAGTGCATTCTGTTTTTAGATGATACTTCCAGTGTACTTATGGCCCTGTGCATGGAAGAATAGAAACGTCCACTCTTACTATAAGTGAGATTTAGAAAAAATCAGAGCAGCATTATGTATGTAACTCCCTTTGAAGAGTAAAGGGTCAGTTTGCAAACAATAGAAATCACAGCAGATTGAGCCTTCATCATTCATTTTGTTATAATAGCATTCTGATAATTACATACTCAGTATGTGTTGATACATCCTGGAATCCCACCAGGAGAAATTGATGGACATCTTTTCCTTCATACACACCAATTATTTCTAACAACATCATAAAGATTTTAACTTCCTATAAGAAGAATTATTACATCTAATATTTCTAGGAGATACTGGCAAATGTATTGCACTATGAAATTAATTCTCACTGAACTGAGTAAACAGTTAGAAAAAATATTTGATGTAACCTGCTGGTAACATTAGCATTTTACAGTAAGTGGATTAATCACTAACAATATGGCTAGGAAGTCCTGAGTGGAAGATGAAAGTAATCCTTGATTTTGAAACTGTTTTCGTAAATATAACTGAAGATACATGTAATCTCCTCTTATTTTCCCCACACTGTTTTTGCTACTTGCCTTACTTTTCACTATTTTTCTGCCTTTGCAAACCTCTTATTCTTTGCTTTTAGCATCCTGAAAAAATTCTGGTATTGTTACTTTTCAATAATTAGTCTCTCCACTACAATTAGGGAGAATCATTTCAGAATTTTGTTTCTTCTTCTGTGAACAACATCCATTTGCTGCTTTGTGTTTTATAATCTTGATTGCAAACTCTATCTGTGCCAAATTATTATTTTTTTTTTCCCTGTGTTTTTATCACAACTAACACAACAGCTTAAAGTGCTATGGTAACATAACTACTGTCAAGGTTTTCTTCATGTTTGCCTTTTGTGTTCTTCACATACCTTTGTATCTTCGATATGATATGAAAGTGCATTCTCACTTTCTTCTGTTGAATATGTCAGTGTAGCTAAAGGAGAGATGATCCAGAACCAATCACTGACTCTGAAACTAAGCCATTAAAACTGGCGTGCATCCATACTATTTAGTATTAGTTCTCTAAGTCATTTGTCTGTGGGGGCTGGATCAGATGATGTTCAGAAGTTCCTTCCAATCTCAACTGCTTTTCAGTGCAATTCTGTGGAAGTCAATTGGAATTGTGCAGAATAGAGCTAAGAAGCAAGCTAATGAACTATGCAGATGACCGGTGATCCTATAATTAAAACTCTTCTTAGCCTTCTGCCTTCAGCAGAATATAGAATCTTTTGGAGTATGGTCTTTTCATATGCTCAGGCTAGGACAGGATCAATCGTTTTTCATGTCCTTCTCCCCTTTTCTCTTAACCAGTAAGATTCTTCATATGATTTCAAAGGTTGTGAAATGACAAAAGGTAATTGACTGCAGAAGAGTCTGTCAGCTAGTTCATTACATTTTCTGTGTTCTCTTTGAAGAAATAGCAAAGGGATTGTGATTAACTTTAATAGAAATTGTGGATAGTGTACACATTTTGAGACACAGTCTATAAAGTAGTATATCAACCTGAATGGTCCAGTATCTCTCCAAAGAGAAGAAAGATCATTTAATCTGCAGTTAGCCAATCCTAAGAGCCCACACTGAAGAGTACACTTATTTTTGAAGTGAAAACCATTTGGACACTGCAGACATATTTGTTAAATTTTTCCATTACTCAAACTTCTGTCCTAATAACTTATGAAATCCCCCGGAAAGAGTGAAGAAAGAAAAAATAAAAATAAAGCAGAGTTTACATTTCACAGATAAATGATACTGTCCACTAAATTACAGATAAATTACCCAGAAAAAAACAAATTATGGACTCAGAAAGTCACACTGTCAGTTACACTTTGTTATGTGAGGCACTGACACAGCTAAAAAGGACTCAGTACAGAGTCTTGCCTTAAAGATTATTTGTTTGTTTATTTGTTTGTTTGTTGTTGTTATTGTTTCATTTGTTTATTTTCCATTCTGGAAACTTTATTTCTCATTTTATCATCAAGTCCTTGAGCCTTTTGTTTGCCAGAATAAAGCTTCTTTTTCTCTCCTGAACTTTATCTTTGCTTAGTGTCTGCATGAAACACAAGGAAATCTAAATATAAAACAGGTCATGTCTCAATAAAAAAAACGGTGGAATAAAATTACACTGTACATAAATTCTTTGAATTTGAATCCAGAGAAATGTTCTGGGATCTTGCAAACTGATACTTCCTCACAAACTACCAAGATGAGTTTGTGCTAGATGTTGAGAAAGTACATCTGAAAAGTATACACTGCATGTTTCTGGAAAGAAAAAGTGTATAGTAGTTGACAGTATCATTTTAACCAGTATCTCTACCTGTATGTTTCCTTTACTTTTGTTCCTGAATGGAATCTTTTAGATGTTATTACTTCTGTCTCTTTCCTCTCTCCTTTCCCATATTTCCTATATACTCAAAATATGAAAAACTGAAAATCTTGCCTTAAAAGATCATCTTTATCTGTGTGTTCTCATCTCACTCTCCTTCGCTTTGTCTAGAAGATCTCAGCCATGACCTTTGTCCTACAGCCTGAACTCTGCCTTACCATCAAGCCCACTCAATCCAGTTTTCTTTTGTGCTTCCTGGAATCCACCCTTACAAGTCTCATTACTGGAATCTTCCTTGTAAACTCTGGCACTAGGGGTTGAAGCTGAAAAGTATAGTGTGTGAACTGAAAGAAGTTGTGTCATACAACATGCACAGAGAGGAACTATTTTCACCTCAGGTCAGCTATTTTTAATTCAGTTATTTCACACTAGATGCATAGGAATATTTGGTGTAAGACCTGCCTTTGTTCTAATTTTCACAGAGGGCAGTCTGATATCTCCTCTTTCATCCTCACAGAAACAGAACTTATTGTTTCAAATGTTTTTTGTTTTTTGTTTTTTTCCTTTTTTTGCCTCTGTATTTATCATCATGCTTTTCACTCTTCCACAAAAAGAGGATGCCCTCCCACTAGCAGAACATTAGTCAGGAGACAGAAGAAGAAAGTCTGTTGCAGATCAACTTGTTCCATTTATTTTATGTTGTACTCTAGACAAATGAAATATCCTTTATTGCATAAGGATGGTTATTTAGAGTAGAAAATTCCAAAATATTTTTACTAAAGGTAGGCAGATGATGTATCACTGGTGTTTTCATCTATGACAACTTGGGAAACATAGTACAAGATAGGAAGTTGATATTTAGAACACACTTTAACATATTTCTTGCAAGCAGCCAATTCCATTATATAACATTTTATCTTCAGTTTTGTCTCTCATATTAGGTTGCGATCCTAAAACGATGGCACCCACTGAATAATTTTAATTGAAGAGAGAGATTTTCTTCTTGAAAAGCAGTCAAGCATTGTTGATAAGGAAGATACAAACAAGAAAAATACTTAGTCAAGAATGAAGATTGCCCTTGCAAAAAATAAGTATTGATAAGTCAGTGACCATCCAGTAGAGCTGAAGATAGAGCTGCTTGGCAAAGAAGAGTGTTAAAAGATGGCCCTCAATGAACATACTTTTTTAACCTGAAGCTTCAGAAGTCCATAGGGATTTAATGGATCCATTTGACATCCTTACGAGAGAAGAACTTTCACAGAAAACATGTAAAGGAGAAGACCAAGAAAAAAAGGATATTGAACAAAATACCAGTCTCTTTTTCAAGTGATGTTCAATTATTTTTGTTGATTTTGTTTGTTCTGCTTTTCCTTTTTTTTTGTTTTGTTAAATAAGATAAATATGCATGTATATACATACATATTCGTGTAATTATATTATATACATATAGTTTTATACACATATTACACATAATATAAATGCATATATATGTAATTATATATATATAATTATATATATTTCATTTATATTTATAATATGTATGTGTGTGTCTCTCTTCATATCATGCAATATAGGTTAATTTACTATAGCTTGACAGCATATGTTCCTTCTGCGAAAAATAACAGTATTTTTAATGAAATATGTTTAATTTCTGCCCAGCTCTCCAGCCTATCCATTCAGCAAGACCTGGATAGGCTGGAGAGCTGGGCAGAAAAAAACCGGATGAGGTTTAACAAAAGCAAGTGTAGAGTCTTGCATCTGGGGAGGAATAATGCCATGCACCAGTACAGGTTGGGGGATGACCTGCTGGAGGGGAGCTCTGCGGAAAGGGACCTGGGTGTCCTGGTGGACGACAGGTTGGCCATGAGCCAGCAGTGTGCCCTTGTGGCCAAAAAGGCCAATGGCTTACTGGGGTGCATTAAAAAGAGCATGGCCAGCAGGTCAAAGGAGGTGATCCTCCCCCTCTACTCTGCCCTGGTAAGGCCTCATCTGGAGTACTGCGTCCAGTTCTGGGCTCCCCAGTACAAAAAAGACAGGGATCTCTTGGAAAGAGTCCAGCGGAGGGCCACGAAGATGGTGAAGGGCCTGGAGCATCTCCCCTATGAGGAAAGGCTGAGTGAACTGGGTCTGTTCAGCCTTGAGAAAAGGAGACTGATAGGGGACCTGATCCAGGTCTATAAATATCTAAGGTGTGGGGGGCAGAATGGCGAGGCCGGACTCTTTTCAGTGGTGAGTGGAGACAGGACAAGGGGAAATGGCCGGAAACTGGAGCATAGGAAGTTCGGCACAAACATGCGCAAGAACTTCTTTACAGTGAGGGTGACGGAGCACTGGAACAGGCTGCCCAGGGAGATGGTGGAGTCTCCTTCTCTGGAGATGTTCAAGACCTGCCTGGATGCCTACCTGTGCTACCTGGTGTAGGGAACCTGCTTTGGCAGGGGGGTTGGACTCGATGATGTCAGGAGGTCCCTTCCAACCCCTACAATTCTGTGATTCTGTGATTCTGAATTTTTGTGGGTTTTGTTGTTATTTGTTTTTAATAACTTTTAAAATATAGTCTTATATACATCTAAGTGCAATTATATATATATCATATACATATCCATAAATATGTATGTGTATATACATAATATATGTATATAATAAGACTTCAATGTGTTTAGAAAGATCTGTGCTAAAACTTACTAAGAGACAAGAACACTGAATTCATAACTGGAATTTTGACAAAGGAGTACACTTAAACTGTTTAGGAGGAAGTATTACTCACATGGAGTAAAAAAATTCTTTTCAATCTTTAAACAGATTTAGACAAAAACTACTTTTCAGGAGAGTGCCTTGAAACTGCAAATAACGTCTGTATTGCTTCAGTACGAACGCCAACAAACTCAAGACCACGAGTCATCCAAATAGATAGATATTCCCAGTAAGAATCGCAGTAAGAGCTGAAGTGTTGTGATTCTGCTTCTTTGTTTCAGGGAAGCAAAGTAGCCTATTCTGAGAAGTGGAGTGCATAGTGAGCTGAGAAAATAAAAATAACTTCATCTTGCCAGTACAGAATTTGTAGATGTTTATGTCTGTCTTTATGGTATGCAATATAGGCTAATTTGCTATGACTTTATATCAGGTTCCCTTTTTGGTAAGTAACAGAGTATTTTGAACAAAATATATTGAATTTTTGCGGTTTTTGTTGTTGCCATTGTTTGTTTTTAATTCTTTCTGAATATAATCTTGAGGACAGATCATTCATTTTAAATACACATGAATTAGGCTGCAAATTAAGTTTTGATTCAGTTTGTAGCAGTTTTATGTTTTTCTTTTTTTTTCTTCCTGATAATAAGAAATGTGCTACTCACTAGTATAATGCTCAGGTGGATTGATAGGCTAACGTGTGAAATTCCTGCACCTCTGAAAAACTGGAGCAGTGGAACAGTTGTAACACTATGTGTACTCATTAAGTCCAGAGATTGAACAGCATGTATAATGTTTTTATATCTAATGCAGTTAGGTATAATTACATGATTTGCAAATGAAACAGCATTGCTATTTCTCTAAAGTTCATTTAGCTGTACACAAATGCATAATATACTTAGATATTAGTTACACAAGCATTTTAGATGTAATTAGTATAATAAAATTTGAAATGTTACAGAATATACTATGACATCTGTGAGAAAGAGGAGAGCAAAGATGCAGAGAGCCACTGTACACGTCTCATGCTTTATTAAGTCACAATGTCAGCATTTGCAAGATATTTTAAAGCAAACAGGCAACAAACAAGTATAAATTTCATTATTCATTATTTACCTCTTACTAATTGCATGTGATATTACCAAGGCCTTATTTATTTTCCTCCGAAAACTTACAGAAGTACTGTAAATTTCAATTTGAGTACACAGTAAAATAAAATTAATTGTTTTTAATTGAAAAATGTGATATATATGACACTATAAATTTAATGTCTGGAATTATAAATGTGCTGACGTCACATTTATAAAATTTATTTTCAGTGGTAAAAAAAATTGCATAAGATTGACCTCAAATTTGATCCATAGGCAACCTGATCTTGCTGGGGTTTCTCTGTTCATTGCAGGGAGTTGGACTAGATGACCTTCACAGGTCCCTTTCAACTTTAAGGATTCTATGGTTCTATGATTCTATAAATTTCAAATCTAAATCCATAGTGGTGTTTTTTTTTTTATTTTGTTTTGCTTTGTTTTTAGTAAATTCCTTTACTTTTCACCTAGATTTTCACTCCTAATAGGCACCTTGCCATTGTTAAAATCAATCACTGATTCTTAAATGTTTTTGGCCATATCTCATGGTTTGGTACTGAGACTAAGCCATATAAATTCAGTTTCTTTCCAGAAGAGCATGGAAGCTAAGACTAAGTTCACGGGAGAAATTGATGGACTGAAAACCTATTTCTCAATGGATTATTTCAAATTGACTGTCTGGAAATGATCTATTTCAGGCACTGCTGGTGAAGTCTCTTAAGGCAATAGAGGAGTAAGCATCTGAAGCAAGGGGATTGGAAAGAGTATGGCCTGATAACTTCCTGCTGGCATTACAGATTGCTTTTGTGGGTTCAGACCCATTGCCTAGAATATTCCCCTTGAAAGCATTAAGTTTGGTCTCGTCATATTCCATCTACAGATGGAGCACAAACTTCCAGAATGTTTTGGAATTTTCTGAGATACATATTCTGTTAATAATTTTAATAAATACTCATTTCTTTTATATTTCTCATTTTATTAATCTATATCATGTAATCATATGCAGATAATACTGTGGCAAGGGGTTTCTAAGTTTACATTCTTTGTCAAAAAAGATGCTTCACTTTGCCTGAAATACGGCGCAGCATAATTTCACCTGGTTTCCCTAGTTTTCAGGTTCTGAGAAATGGTCTTTCTCTGTTCAGCTTTAGTCACAGCTTACATGAGAGGTGAATAAATACTGTGTTTGTCTTATTCTTTTCAGGTTGTGTATGCTACACTGGGTTATATTCCTCACTACACAGACTGTAGCAAAATAAATCTATATTAGTTGTTTATTACGGTATAACATACACAGTGGTTCTGCCTGAATCTGTTATTGTGCTACATTTTCACTCTTTGTCCTAACAAGTCTACAAATTTGCATTACTCATAACTGTATCTAGAACACTAAATTTGACGATGTGAGGTTATAAGAGTATTCATTTTATGACTCATTATAGAATTATTCCAAGATAAACTGTACTTCGGCCTTCTAGGCCTATTGACATCAATAACAACATATGCTTAGGTATGTGTTTCCTAACACAGATTTTCAGTCCTCTGGTTCATTACTTGTATTAAAGCAAAAATGTATGCTCATGGCAACTGTGACACCTTCACTACGTCTTCATTTTACTGTTTACACAAAGTAAATTCTTTTATGGACATTACCCTCTGTGCACTGAAGAGCAAAATGCCTGAGCAAGCTGAAAATCAACAAAGCCTAGAATAAGATGCAGAATAGTAGTATCTTTTTGGAAAGGAACTTTCTATGATCTGGAAATAATTTAATAAGAGATGCCTTGGCTCTTATGCTCTACTTCATTTTCCAGGTCTAAACTTGTATTTCTGCCAGATGCTGTATGATGCAATTGTATCTTCCTCAATATGTGTCAAATTAAAACTTCCTGTGCTGTATTCAAAGGCATTGGAGGTAAACCTTTTCCTGTTGTATATATATTCTTTAGATTTCCTAGATCATTGTAGTTGCTTTTCTGCATCATTTTGATTACATAGTAATTCCACGTGGAGGATTTTTCATGGAGTTACCTTACTTCTTCTATAGCCTTTGTTGTCTCTAGAGGTTATATTTTGAAATAAAACTGTCATGCTTTCTATTTTGATGGCTAATGTTCTACTTAGGCCTCAGAATAGCAATGGCAAATATTTTGGGGGTTTTCTTCCATCATTTCATTTGATCTTCACTTTTAAATATTTCTTAGACTCTGAGGAGACAAAAAGTAAAAGTGAAAAGCTAACTATGGAACTTAAAAAAAAAAAAAAATTGGAGAAAAAGATACAGAAAGAAAGAATTCATATTCCTTATAGCAGTTTGCAAAGGAATAACTGGCTAGTATGCTTTTAGACATGGCTATTCCCTGAAACCAAGCTTTTTTCCATACGTTATTTGTTTCAGATTCAACGCTGGCCAGAACCAGCTTTTATAGGGTCTCCTGCACAAAATAAATAAATAAATCAAAACTCTCTTCTTTGATTTATATAGCTAAAATGTGAGACTTAATACTATTAAAGCTCTTTACATCTTCAAAGTATTGAAAAATGCT
Source organism: Lagopus muta (assembly GCF_023343835.1). Classification (NCBI taxonomy): domain Eukaryota; kingdom Metazoa; phylum Chordata; class Aves; order Galliformes; family Phasianidae; genus Lagopus; species Lagopus muta. The sequence goes on from NC_064433.1 coordinate 161,116,572, forward strand.
TAGCTCTATGGCATCAAAAAATGTTAGTTCCATTTCGCAGATGGGCTAGAAAATTCGGCAAGTCTGCAGAACAAACCAGTCCCAGAGCTGGCAACAAATCCCAGCAGTCACAACTGTCACTGCTAGGATTAGATCACTTTGGTCTCTTCAGTGTTCAAATAACATGATAAGCCTTTACCATTTCTGAATAATTCTGCTTGTCACTGGATAATTTGTCTCATAGTGGCAGGGAAAAGAGAACAGTAAAGAAGAAGGAAATGAAGGTGATTTCACAGTTCCATCATTCAATGATAAGGTGTTTTTAGGGCTGCTGCCAAGGGAAATACAGAGACATCAGTTTCTCTTGTCAAGAATGACTGCAGCCATATGCAACTATTTATTTCAGTTAGTTATAGGTTCTATTATGGAATAACCTCCAACTGGGGTAACCTTCCCATGGACTGTAGTTCAAAAAATGCTACGATGTGGGTCTTTTCCACAGAGCACACTTCGTTATGAGTGTACTGCTTCTGAGTGGGTCGTATCTGGGCCCCAGCTCTTACAAGACAACCTGCTCCAGCGTCGGCTCCCCTTTAGGGTCCTCAGTTTCTACCATTTGTCTGCTTCTGTATTGGCTTTCCACAAGCTACAGCTTTCTTCAGGCCACATTGACATACTCCAACAGCATCCTCCCTGAGTTGCGGAGGGACACACTTTGTCATTATGGTCTTCACCATGGGTTGCAGGGAAATCTCTGCTCTGATGCCTGGCACACAACTTCCCCCTCCTTCTCTGACCTTGGTGCCTACAGAGCTTCTTTCATATGTTTTACTCATTTCTCTCACAGCTGCTACACAGTGCTTTTTACCCTTTTTTAAATAAGTTATTGTAGGGGCAATGCTATTTATCAGTTCAGATTTGACCAGCAGTGGAGTCCTTTTGGATCCAGCAGGAAACAACTGGGTGTAACTTGAGAGCAGATCCTGATCTTATCTCATAAAGGCCATCACCTCAGCTGCCTTGTTACCAAAACCTTGCTGTTTAAACATTATTATTCACAGGAATGGAGATAAAATATCTTTTGCATTAATACCCAATAAATGTTGAATCTGAAGGCTGTGTTGCATCTAATAAAGCTATGTTTGTAGACTTTAAGCACACTTCAGGCAAATTTGGTTAAGCTGTCAATATTAACCCAACTGCTTTTTCACTAGGAAGCTAATTACAGTCTACTGAGTTAGAACACACTAACTGATTTTGAATAGCTTATCTTAGCTAATAAACCTTCTTTTTTTTTTTACACAAATGCTTATAATTTCATTATAATATGACAAATACAACTTCAGGGTGCTTTCTGATGTTTCATCCTTGCTAAGACCCAAGTTTAACAACTCATTGTAAAACCTCTACCTTTTGTTGAAAGAAATAAATAAACATTTTGGCTGTTTCAGTGCTTATAATACATATTAACCTTCGTTAACTTAGTTAGCCTTATAATACATGTTAACTTTAGTTAAATTTAGTTGTCTGTCCTCTTACAGACAGGGTTGCACAGAAAATTGAATTCTCTGCACAGAGAATTAGCTCCATTACAAAAAACATGGGAACATGTCATCCTTTCAAAATAACATTTTACAAAACTTTGAAACATTATTGACTAATTAGTAGAAAAGGAAGCAGAAATAAAGGCTCCTTTTACTATGAAATGTGTTGAAATAGGATCTACAGGAATGTGAAATTATTGTTTGAACTTAAAAAAAAATACGCTTCTTCATGAATTAATATTTTGAAAGCATGTTGTAAAATTTCTGACTTGTTAAATACACTATGCACAAGACACAGATTGTGGATTGCTGGAGCTTGATATGCAGAATAGTTCACTGTAACTAATAAAGAATAAAAAGAAATAATCACTTAATCCTGTACTCGCTAGAAACAAAAGACAGTAGAAGAAAGAAGTGATGGTATGAAAGAAGTCCTATTGGCATTTACAGAATTCATAGAATTTGAAGAAATATATTCAGTTTCTGAGAGTCTAGAATAGTTTGCAGAAATGTGTAAGATTCCTAGGAACTCTACTAGTTTCTTAGACTATTGCATTTTGAACAATCTTTTTACACTGTCAACTTGATGTTTATTTATTTACCCCATTGAGAAAATCAGAAATAGCACATACATTAATTTCAGACTTAACATTTTTATTCAACATAACTAAGTATCTCTATCAGAGTATTTATTTGATCTTACACATTTATCCTTCTGTTCTGATGCAATATTAAACCTGAATGCTTTTGAAGACAAGTTACTGTAGAATAGTAATTGAAGTTGTTTATAAACATTTAGAGTTCATAAGTGTAACATTATCCTCTATAATAATTTGTTGATTGAGCTGGCAGAAGACAATGGGTTTTGATTAGATGGTGCTGTCTCATTAATATGTATGGTTCTGTATCTCCGTTTTATTCCCGCTTATGTAAACATATTCAGAGTGGGGGGAACAACTTATTTTTCATTGTTAGTTCTGCATGATTTTACATAATTGCAGACATTCTTAAACCTCTTCCAATGTATTGAGACCCTGATCACCAATGACCTATTTACTTCCGTCAATGTGATCAACAGTCACCTGAAATCAACAACTGACAACTGAATGAAACTGTCTTATTAGATACAACACTGGAAGATTCCAGTTTACTTTCAAACAACAGAGAGTTAGCAGATGGAAAATAACCCAATGCCAGCCCTTTCTTTCTCAGTAGGTGAATATTAGATTTAATTTTGGACTTTGCTGCCACAAGGAGGTAGACAAATAACAATTCTCACAAGGAGAACCTGGAAGAGTAAGTCAAAGGCTGAGAAAATTGGCCTTTCTGTTCCCACACATATGAAGGGAGAATTGTCTCCTTCCAATTTATAGGAGGGAGATGAGGTTCTTTTAATATCTGTATACCTGGCGTGAGATTAAGAAACAACGGTTCAAATGTTGGTCCAACCAGTTTATTATAAATCCTAATCAGGGAGACAGGGAAGGGAAGGAGGGAGATAGAAAAAATAGGAAAGAAGCAAGAATTGCGTAAAGTGGTGATAGTCACCACCAGGATCCCAGTGGGGGGGGAAGAGCAGCAGCATGACCCGCTTCAGGCAGCAAGCAGGTAGCAGGAGGCAGCGGGAGGAAGCAGCAAAACTCAGGTAGCAGGCCCAGGAGAGTCCATCAGCATGCATGAATTCCATAGTGAGGAATCTGATGACGGACATCTTTGTTCTTCTTCAGCATTGTGGTAGTGCACAGAGCAAGTCCAGGAGGGACAGAGGCAGGTCGTGAGGCTTCTCATGTCAGAAACTTCTCCTTCCTCATGAGGAATCTGTTGCCAGAAAAACTCTTTATCCTTCTTCTGCCATCGTGGCATTCCTGGGTGCTTGGGTAAGAGTCATGTGCAGCACCTCCTGAGATGGCCATCTTCCTCAAGATAAACCCACACAAAAGACTGCCTCCTGGCCATTAATCTGTGGCTTATCTCTCTCTCGTTGTCCCTGGCCTTGTCCCTCAGACAAAGGATTTCACAATCCTTGCCCAGGACTTGCTCAGACTTGCTCGGACTTGCTCATCTGTGTCCCCAGCAAGCTTTGAGACAATAATGCAAAAGAATAATCTCTTACAAGAATAGAGAAAGAAAGCTGATGTTAGTAAGAGCATTTGCTCTCACTGCATCTGTAGTGATTTCTTCAGATACCCCACTACATCCCTCAAGCAGTGGCTCCTTTGATTTTCCAGGGCTGAAATACACACAGCGTCATTATGAGCATATACAGCAGTCTTACGTTCTAGGCATCTGCCTGGTGTGGTAATATCCAAAAGTAGCCAAGACTAAATGCCTGGTCAGTCTTCAACAGAAAGACCTGCAGTAGCAGTCACATAAGTAGTTTTCCAGAATTTCATCTTTTATCTAACTATCTATTAATAATCAACAAAACCTTCATGGAGCTTTCTCCTGGAGCCCTTTCTAGACAATTCTTCCATTTCATTTGCAGTATGCATTAGTGTTATGTGGATACACGCACCACTAGGACTTGATAACCCTGTCAACACCGTGGTGGAATCCCAGTAGAGAAAATACTTTCTCTGTGTCCAACTTCCAGATACTTTTGCATTTCCTACCTTTCTAGGGGACCTGGACTTTGCTACTTCTTCAAAACAGGGAAAACTTTGCTTGAAATATCTCAGTAATATTTATTACAGTGATGATCAAGAAGGTCCTTTGGGTAACATTGTCTAGCTTATTAAACAAACAAGAAAACAAGGAAGCAAACAAAAGCCAAATTTAGTGTGTTCTATTATATGGGAACTATTGAATCATGGCCTGAACCTCTTATTGATTTCTTGAGGCAAGCAGTGAGTCAGCAGCGGGAGCACAGGTGAAGGCAATTCACCTATGTGACTGGAAGGGATGGAGCCTCTCCTCTCCCAGACCCCATTTAAGGGCTGACTGCCACTAAGGAAGAATCTCTCTCTACAGATTGTTCCTTTTAGAGTTTTTTCCTGTAAGCCCAGGATATGTGTAAGCTTCTCTATTCATTTCTGATTGTCCCTTTCCAACATGGTAATCTTTCCAGCTCCACACTCTCTAAAGATCAACCTAACTCATCTGTGTATATACATCTATATACTTGTCGATTATACATCCATGAATTACCATTTCTAGGTATTCTACAGTGTGAAAGAGGATTTTTTTTTTCCAAATGTATGAATAGTTATTTTATTTTAACTTACTTTGAACAAGCCCTTACAACAGTTACACAGCAATGTTATCTTGAGGAAAACAAATTTCCAAAACCTTAAGCCACATGGTATGCACTGCAGTGAGTAGTGCTGGGCTATGCGGAAGGACAAGAAAGCCATCTTCACAGACCTGTTTTATGTTTCAGTGTTTATTTCTCTAAACTCATCTGGAAATAAAAGAAAATAAATTCAGGTAGCAGCATCTGTTGTTCCTGCTGCTCTGAATTAAGTTAACTTAGTTTAATCATTTCACAAAACCAAATACTCCTGTTCTGCCTCTCCAGGTGCATTCCACTTTGGCTTGGCTTGCCAATTCTTTGCATAAGTGGATTTGATCGGTGGGCCACCTGATGGATAGAGAATTGGTTGAAAGGCTGCAGACAGAGGGTGGTGATTAATGGTTCTATATCCAGATGGAGGCTGGTAACAAGTGGTGTCCCCCAGGGGTCTGTCTTGATGATGAGAGGGGGCTGCAGCACCTTCCACTACAAAGACAGGCTGAGGGACTGGGCTTGTTCAGCCTGGAGAAAAGAAGGCTACGGGGTGACCTCACTGCAGTCTTTCAGTACCTAAAGGGAGCCTATAAACAGAAGGGGAGTCAGCTCTTTAAAAGGGTAGATAACAGCAGGACAAAAGGAAACGGTTTTAAGTTGAGAGTGGGAAGATGTAGGTTGGATGTCAGGGGTAAGTTCTTTATAGAGAGAGTGGTGAGGTGCTGGAACAGGCTGCCCAGAGAGGCTGTGGATGGCCCATCTCTGGAGGTGTTCAAGGCCAGGTTGTATGGGGCCCTGGGCAGCCTGGTCTAGCATTTAATGGGGAGGTCGGTGTCCTAGCATGTGGCAGGCGGGTTGGAGATTCATGATCTTTGAGGTCCCTTCAACCCGGGCCATTCTGTGAATGACTATGAACTATATACAACTTTTAATTTCTTTTTTAGTAAAGAACTATATTACCTGCTTTGGATGGAGTTATTTTTTAAAACACAGATTTGTATGGACTCTTTCTTCCTGTTTTACATTGGCTGAACACACAAGAAAAATAGTGTTCAGCCCATGAATTATGTGGGAAGTAATTGTTTGGTGATTTTTATGGAGCAGACAAATTCCAACACTTTAGAGGACATGGTGGATGTTTCTTTTTTATAAGAGATGAGGAAAGGATGAGATTACATACTGACTTTAATTCTGGGTACTATTGTGGGCTGTGTTATGCTTGAACATGCCATTCATCCATAAATCTATCCAAACCTTATTGAACTCTAGGGTAATGCATAACCTTCTGCATTCACAAACTGTCCAGCAGACACTCACACAAAAGACACAGAAATCAGTTTCATAGCAGAAAAATGCTAAATACATAACTTTCTTCTGCCACACATGGAAAAAGTATAGTTTAATTTGTAAATAACACCTAGATCTGTCTTAAAAAAGTAACATAAACAATGAAATGGTGAAGAATGTAGTTATCTCACTACATTCTCTTTTTACTGGAAATTACTCAGTTTATAAATTATTCTCAAGCTCATATTTGGTAGGAAAAAGAGGGAAAACAGTGGTATCAGCAACCCTTTTTTTTCTTAACCAGATTTTCCTATGCTCCTCCTCAGGCAGACAAATGGGCCACCCCTCACTGTAGCATGCCTTATCAGGACACAGTTTTATATCCAGTTCTATAATATTAGGTTTCATCTACCAGACTATTCCTTCTTTCAGTGAAGAGCTTGTGTGGATCAGCTTCATAGCATAGGCTCTTATCAAGGGACTCTTCAAAGAGAGGTAAAAAATATGGCAAAACACCATGAAAAGAGCTGTCAGGAAAGCAAGGGAACCCCAGCCTTCTGCTGAGAGGGAAGAGTGGAGACCCTGAGGGGTGATGCTGATGTAGTGTGGATGGAACCAGCAGTGATGGCAGCCAAAAACGGCAGCAGTAGTTAGTGCAGACAGGGCAAGGAGGGAGGATGGACTATCCTTTCCCATTCAGGAGACCAACTCACCTATCAGCTGCCTCTCAGACTACAAATTTAGCCATGGTCTCCACTAGGCAGAAAGCTCTTGCCAAAAAGAGTATGGCAGCCCAGATGGAGTGCCTGCCCAGAAATGCAGCTGCAGTGAGAGTTTGGGCCTGTTGCTACCATTGGGCAGCAGCAGGGATAGCACATGCATGAGGTGTGAACAGGTGGAAGATCTGCTCAGTATGATGGCAGAGCTCAAAAAAGACATGGAGAAGTTAAGGCACATCAGGAAGTGTGAGCAGGAGGTAGACTGACTTGTGGAACAACTCCCTGCCATACTTGCAGGGAAGTCAAGAAGGTGATAAATGTCAATCAGTGGTGAACCCTCTGCCCTGTTGCTGTCAGGCAAAGGAAGACTTCAAATCTAAATGATAAAGAGGAATGGAAATGAGTCTCTTCTTGGTGTTGAAGGAAAAGCCTCTCCCTCATGCCTTGATACTCTAGGTGCCCCTATGTAATAGATTTGAGGCTCTAGAACTTGAGAGAGAGAAGGCTGTCCAGAACAAAGTGGTCAGCTGCATGTCTTAAGGCTGCCTCTGCCAAGAATGAAAGAAGGGTAATTGCCATGGGTGACTTCCTTCTGGGGGAGAGGGGGTTGGGGGATGACAGATGAACTCATGTGTTGGTCAGATCCTACCTGCAGGGAAGTGTGCTGCTTCCCAGAGGCTGTATCAGGGATGCTGCTATAAAACTTCCTGGTCTGGTTCTCCCCTCTGATTATTATTCCCTACTGGTAGTTCAGGCAGTGATGAAGGCACTGAGAAAAGCTTCAGGGCTATCAAAAGGGACTTCAGGAGAGTGGGGAGGTCAGTTGATGGAGAAGGAGTACAGGTGGTATTTTTCCTCTATCCCTTCAGTGGCAGCAAGGGATATTAAGAGGACCAGGAAAGCACATAGATGTGTGGCCAAGTCTGGTGCCATGACAGGAATTTTGGCTTTTGATCACAGGTGATTTACTCAGTACCCAGCCTAATGGCTGCTTATTGGTCTCAGAGAAGGAAACATATCCTAGCTCAGGAAATGGTAGAGTGCACAGAGAGGGCTTTAAACTAAATATGAAGAGAATAGGAAGTAAAATAAATCTTGCTAGAGATGAGCCTGGGTGAACAATGCTGTGGCTGTGAGTAGAGGCAAAATACTCAGCTGGAGTGAATCCATCTATGCCAATGGAAACAGCATGAGCAACAAACAGGAGGAGGTGGAAGCCATCATGAACCAGGCAAAATATGATTTGGTTGCTGTTATTGAAATGGTGGGATTGCTCCCAAAACTGGAATACTGGAATGGATACCTATAAGCTCTTCAGAAAGGATAAAGGAAAGAGAGGCAGTGGCTTAGTTCTCTATGTTAAAGAGTGTGTAAATTGCCTAAAAAGGATAAAGAGATGGATGAGATGTTCTATAAACGGCTGGCAGAAGTTATGCTATTGACAGTCCTTGTTCTCACAGGGGGACTTCAGTTTTCCTGACATATGCTGGAAATATTGTACAGCACAAAAGAAGCAATCTAGGAAGTTTCTAGAGTGTGGAAGATAACTTTCTGACTCAGCTGGTATGAGAGCCTACCAGATGAGGGAACCATGTTAGGTCCCTCTAGACCAGCTGTTCACAAGAGAAGTACTGGTGGGAGATGTGGAGGTCAAGAACTGTCTTTGTCAGTGTGACCAAGAAATGTAGAGTTCTCTTTCCTTGGTAAAGTCAGGACAGATGTCAGCAGAACTGCTACCTTGGACTTCCATAGGGCAGACTTTGAGCTTTTCAGGGACACTGGTAGGGAGAATCCCTTTAGAGTCTGTCATAGAAGGGTAAAGGGGTCCAGGAGGGTTGGACATTCATCAAGAAGAAACTCTTAGAGGTGCAGGAACAGGTTGTCCCTGTGTGTCATAAGATGAGCCAGAGTGGAAGAAGATCAGCATGAATGAACGGGAAATTTTGCTAAGACTTCAGGAGAAAAAGAGTCTACCTCCTCTGAAAAGAGGGATGGACAACCTGTGGAGCGTATGAAGAAGCTAAGAAAATTAGAAAGGACGCTATAGTAAAAAACAACAAAAAAACAAATTATGAAAATATTAACAGTAAGAGGGAGGGCTAAGAAGAATTTCCATTCTTTACTGAATGTGTAGGGAATGTGACCATGGAGGATACGGAGAAGTCTGAGGTTCTCAATGCTTTCTTTACATCTGTATGTTATCCTTGGGGTACTCTATCCCCTGACCTGGATGCCTGGAATGGGGAGCTGAATAAACATCATCATTTCAGGTGGAAATAGGTAGAGACCTTTTACTGTCACAAATCCATGGGGCCAGATGGATCTACGTGAGACTGCTGGGGGATGTGGTGGAGGTAATTGCTAAGTTGTTTTACACCATTTGTCAGAATTCTTGCTCAATGGGGGAGATCCCAGAATATTGGAGGCTTGTTAATATGACACCCATCTACAAGAAGAGTCAGAAGGAGAATCCTGAAAACTGCAGACCTGTCAGCCTAACCTTCATGCCAGGGAAAATTATAGAACAGAACATCTTGAGTGAGATCACATAGCATGTGGGAAATCACACCCAGCCAGCATATATTCATGAAAGACATATCATGCTTGACAAACCTCATCTCCTTCTACTACTAGATGATCAGCCTGGTGGATGAGGGGAAGCCTGTTGAAATAGTCCACCTGGTCTTTAGCAAAGCCTTTGATGTCATCCTACAGTATTCTCCTGGGAAAACTGGCAGCCCATGAGACACTCTTTTCTGGGTAAAGAACTAGCTGGAGAAATGGACCTAGAGTGAATGGAGTTAAATCCAACTAGCAAGCAGTCAGGAGTTGTGTTCCTGGGGGTCAGTAGTAGGGTCCATCCTGTTTAATATGTTTGTTGATTACCTGGATAAGGGGATTGAGAACACCCTTAGTAAGTTTGCAGATAACACCAAGCTGGGAGAAAGTACCAATCTGCTTGAGGGTAGGAAGGAGGTGGCCAAGAAAGCCAATGGCATCCTGGCTTGTATCACAAATAGTGTTGTCAGCAGGAGCAGAGAGGTGACCACCCCTTTGTATGCAGCTCTGGTGAGTCTGCACCTTGAGGACTATGTGCAGTTTGGGACCCCTGTCATGGTTTTACATTTTTTTTTTTGTTATTGATATTCCACAGCATAATGTCATGTAGTGCATTGGGAGTTAAAGAGTTAATGCTCCAGTTCCATGAATTGTCAATATTTCTGGGTACCTGGTTCTCAGAAGGGAAGAATTATAAATGTAAAGATTTCACTGTTCTGTTTCTGTTTTCAATTCACAGAGAAAGATAAAAGTGTTTTCAAGGCACAAGACTGCCCCTTCTTTTACTCTTCATCTCTGCAGTGTGTGCTCCATAGCCATCTTGCCTTCAGCATTAAAGTAAGGCCTTCAGTTTTGAACATTCTCTCTCTCTCTCATTTTATTTATTAGCTTCAGCTCCAATTATACTGCATTATATAATGTTATGCCACTGTCATATTTAGTAAATTGTTCTCTCCCTTAACTTGTTGCTGTTGTTTTGTTTTAAAGCCCATCTTCCTACTTCTTTCCTTCCCCCTATCTCAGGACATGGATCTGGGACCCGCACCCCATTTAGTCATGGAACCAGGCTGAACCAGACCAGAATGGTTGACAGCTCCTCACTACAAGACAGACATCAAGGCCTTGAAGTGTGTTCAGAGAAGGGTAATAAAGCTGGTGAGGGGTCTGGAGCACAGGTCCTGTGAGAAGCAGATGAAGAAACTAGAATTGCTTAGTCTGGAGGAGTATCAAGGGAGATTTTATCACTCTCTACAACTACTTGAAAGGAGATTGTGGCAAGGTTTGCCTCTTCTCCTGAGTAACACAGTTTGAAACAGAGAGAATGGCCTCAAGTTGAGCCAAGGATGATTCAGACTGGATATTAGGAAATACTTCCAGAAGAGCTCTCAGGCACTGGAACAGGCTGTCCAGGGAGGTGGTTGAATCACCATCTCTGGAGATTTTCAATAAACATTCAGATGTGGTACTAAGGAACAAGGTTTAGTAGGCAATATTGTTGGTAGGTGGATGGTTGGACTAGATGATCATGGAGGTCTTTTCCAACCTTAATGACAATATGATTTTTTTTTTTTTTTAATTCTTGATTAGTTGAAGGCATATAGAATGAATATCCAGCTAGAAAGCATATTTGTGTACTAGAAAGCATTATCTGGAACTAAAAAATGTAATTATATGCATCATTTATGTTTTATAAGTAGCATACTAGAATAGTTTAAGCCCTTCAGTTATCTTCTTAATAATTCCAAGGCTAAATAAATAAATTGCATCTTTACCTCCAGTTTCAGGAACTTAACAGAATGTTCTTCTAGATGAGAGTGAAGTTTGGAAGTTATATTTGCCCGTTTATCAAAGACAAGCGAATTAAATTCTATGATGATAGAGGAGCATTCTATTTCATGTGATATGTATATAATAGAAAGCAGTTCTCATTAAACCACTGAAAATGTGCTTAAAACACTGTTTAAACACATTTTATTATCCTTTCAGCATTGTATTTTTTAATCAATAAAAAATATACTTTTCTAAACGCTTTCTGCTGGTTTTGCTTAGAAATTTTTCTGGAATTGTTGTAAAGCAGACATCTACCCAGTAATATGCATTCAAAAGAATAAAAAAAAAATACTGTGTCAAGGCACTAATTAATTCTTTTTTTAACAAGTTCAAAATTATAATATCTTGAAAGACATTTTTTGTAAATGAACATTTAAATAAAACTATCTCATTAAGACCTCTGAACTTTCTGCTTAATTCTGCTTAAACTTGTCTCTTCTTCATGTTTTGCACTAAGTTCTATTGTAGAAATTAATAAGGGAGAAAAATCATCAATTTATTCTTCCAGTATCTGAAATAGCTGTTTTATCTCAGATGAAGTTAAGAACAAGAAACAAATTATTAGTATATATGAAAAAAGAGTCAGAAGAGAATTCAAACTATTCTGAGTCTTCATAAAGCTGATATGAGACCTATGCACTTCACAGCACTTTAAACGTTCTCAGGAGTTCTTTTACATCTTTTACCTAGAAGAGCACATTTATGTACCTGCATTTGCAACTATATAACCAATTTTGCCTTGTTCAGTGAGACAAAGCATTCACGTTCTCAGCTGATCTGAGAGGTGTATCAAAATTACTTTTTTTCTCAGTAAACCAATTTATTCAGAGAAATTTTTCTATGTCCAGTGAAATATGAAGGCTGTTCCAAAAGTGATGCTTCATATCTTATTACATTGGCCCACAGTGTCATAGGTGGATGCTGGTGGTATGACAATAGAGGTTGAACCTTCTCACCAATACTGTTAAATTCTATTGCTGTCTGACAAATGGCAGACAGAGAATCTGACAAACTGACATCTGACATGAAAGTGCATGTTAAACAAATGTGTAATTGAATTTCTCCAAGAAGAAAATATTGTACTCCTTGACATTTATTGATGGCTCTCTGAATATTTTTGGAGACCGACAGTGGATGTGAGCACAGTGAGGCAGTGGGTGGTATGCTTCAGCAGTGGCAACAGTGATGTGTAAGACAAGCCACATTCCGGATGGTTGTGCAGATATTTATGAGCATGTTATGCAGGCTCTTGTTCATTGCTGGTGAAAATGCATAGCTAATGATGATGACTACATTGAAAAAAAAGTGTTTTGTACCTGTGAATTTGATCTATCAAATAGTGTTATTGTGCTCTTTGTATCTAGTGTAGTTTCCATGGAAATAAATAGGAGACATTACTTTCAGAGTGATCTACATAAACGTTTCTCATCAACATAGGTCTCCTTGCTTATCTTAACATTCTTATTTCTTTAGACCTCATGCTGTAAATGCATTGCAGTCAAAGATGATTTTTTTTAATCAGTCTATAGCAACCTTGAACCTTTTTCTAATGTTAATTTCTATTTGAGTGTTTCCACTAAATTTTTATCCACTAATACTTTTTATTCACATATTTCAAAACATTAGAAAACAGTAAAAAAATTGAATGGTTGAAACCACAACTATTTGCTATTTCCTTTCCACTTATGTAGATTTACATCTTCTTCTCTTTTCTTTCTTTCTCATTTGATATGTGCTGTGGAACAAATACTGCATCACAAAAATCACTGGGAGTAGCTCTGACTGCAGTAAGTGAATCATTACTGTCCATCCATCCATTACTGTTACATCCCTAGGGCACTGACCGTATCATTTTGTCTGCCCATTGTTTGCCATCTAGTTTAATGGTAATGCATTAAAAAGCAATGGGTGAACATACTAATAAGTAATGATAAAAGATATAAGTATGACATACTTTATGGTTAAAAGATAAAAAAATGACAGAAAATGACTATCATACTTCGTAAAATGGATCCTGAGTTTCTCATACTGGGTTTAAGAACACTTAACAGCTTTCAGCTAACTACATCAGGAGCATTGGTTCTTATTTCAGGAAGAAATGGCTTCAAGTGTGAATTAGATCACTGGCTTAGATGGACTACAATCCATCCTATGATAATTGTATGAGCATTGCTTTAAAAAGCATTAATAAGTGCACACAGTGGCTTTTTATGACACTGAATACAAGACTGTTCAAACTGGATCATACTAAATATCACTCTCAGCTCTGATGGCGATAGTAGTGTATACAAGTCATTAAAATCAATAGGAATTTCCATTATCATTATGAAAAATATCTGAACACCAAACAAACCTAGCCTGGATCTTTCTAATTATCTAAAGATTTGATAAAATGATTTGCAAAATAAAATAATTCACAATCAGTAATGGTAAATATTAAACATAAATTATTTAAACATAAACATAAATATTATTTAGATATTCTCTTTTATTTATTACAAAATGTACAAATGTGATTTTTTATTTTCCCTCCGTCTCCCTTTCCTTCTTAAAATTTTCAGTTTCTTACTTGTTACTTACTTGTCTTACTGAACATCTTTGTTACAGCAGATAATTGAGCACTGACATCAAATGCTGCCTTTTTGCTATTTAACAGCTTTTATAGTCATGTAATCGACATATTAAGCATCAGGAATGTCAGCATGCATCCTCACAGGGATAAGATATTCCTGACTAAGATTTTCTTCCTTTCACAGAATCACAGAATGACCCAGGTTGTAAGGGACCTTAAGGATCATGAATCTCCAACCCGCCTGCCACATGCAGGGCCACCAACCTCCCCATTTAAGACTAGACCAGGCTGCCCAGGGCCCCATCCCACCTGGCCTTAAACATCTTCAGAGATGGGCCACCCACAGCCTCTCTGGGCAGCCTGTTCCAGCATCACACAACTTCCCCCTGACATCCAACCAAAATCTTCCCTCCCTCAACTTAAAACCATTTCCCCTTGTCCTGCTGTTATCTACCCTTTTAAAGAGTTGATTCCTTTCCTCTTTATAGGCTTCCTTTAGGTATTGAAAGGCATCCTGCAGCCTTCTTTTCTCCAGGCTGAACAAGCCCAGCTCTCTCAGCCTGTCTTTGTAGGGGAGGTGCTCCAATCCCCTGATCATCTTTGTGGCCCTCCTCTAGCCTCTCCAGCAGCTCTTTTTCTTGTACTGGGGGTTCCAGACCTGGACGCGGTACTCCAGATGGGGCCTCACAAGAGCAGAGTAGAGAAGAACAATCACCTCCCTGTCTCTGCTAGTCACCCCTCTTCTGATAGAGCTCATGCTAATCAACTAAGGAAGCAGAAAATGTTGACTTAGAATCCTCTGCATTCCCTATGCTTGTCATTCAGGTAATCTCAATCATGTCTAGAATATAAGTATCCAGAAATAAATATACATATATATATTATGTGTTACCTCAGAAGTTGACTCAGAAATATGACTGTGAAGAGGAAAGGGACCTGGAGGTGTTGGTTGATGCTCGGCTGAACATGAGCCGACAGTGTGCCCAGGCGGCCAAGAGGGCCAACAGCATCCTGGCCTGCATTAGAAACAGTGTGGCCAGCAGGAGCAGGGAGGTGATCATCCCCCTGTACTCAGCACTGGTGAGGCCGCACCTTGAGTACTGTGTTCAGTTTTGGGCCCCTCACTACAAGAAAGACATTGAGGCCCTGGAACGTGTCCAGAGAAGGGCAACGAAACTGGTGAGGGGTCTGGAGCACAAGTCTTATGAGGAGCGGCTGAGGGAGCTGGGATTGTTCAGTCTGGAGAAGAGGAGGCTCAGGGGAGACCTCATTGCACTCTACAACTTCCTGAAGGGAGGTTGTGGTGCAAAAGGGTCTGGCCTCTTCTCCCAGGCAAATAGTAGGACCCGAGGAAATGGCCAGAAGTTATACCAGAGGAGGTTTAGGTTGGATATTAGGAGAAAATTTTTCTCTCAAAGGGTGGTCAGGCACTGGAATGGCTGCCCAGGGAGGTGGTGGAGTCGCCGTCCCTGGTAGTGTTCAAGAGGCGCCTGGATGAGGCGCTACAAGATGTGGTTTAGTAGCTTGTGGTACTAATAGGAATGGGAGGGTGGTTGGACTAGATGATCTTGCAGGTCGTTTCCAACCTTGTGATTCTGTGATTGTGTGATTCTGTGATTCTGTGAAGTTGCTTTGCCTGTTTAAAAGTTGTTTGCTTGTATAAAATCTGGATGATGGTGTTTGATTTTCCAGAGCATGAAGTTGTAGCTGTGTGAAGTTGATTTGCCATTAACACCTGTGCTGAATAATATCCTACTTCTCAAACAGATGGTGGATGTTGTGTAGCATATCATGGTTTTGATAAGGATGGTTTTGTTTTAGGATACTTTTGCCATACTGAACTTCTCTGGTTGTTGGTTTATTTATATTACAATTGGTAATAATAACAATTAAAGAATTCTTATAAGCAGAGAACAGAACTGTCTCTGAACAGTGAACAAAGTTACTTTCAGTACTAATGCTCAGTTGATAAAGAATCCCCTAGTGAGAAGAGATGCATCTTATTTTGTTATCACTCTTGAAAGGTGTGAAAGTAGAGAATATTATCATCAGTGAACACACCTAATCATGAACCAACATTGTATATGTCTGCTACAACCATATATTTTTTTAGCTGTTTTCAACTGTGGTTCTGAGATGACAGATTTATCAGCTGGTTTAAAGTTCCTTTTTTTGATTACTCTTCTGATTACATTTATTTTAATAAAATAAAATAGCTAACCTGGCTCTTCAAAGGCAATTTTTTGTTTGTTTGTTTGTTTGTTTTTAAATTATTTTTTAATTAACTCAAAATATTCTGTTAGTATCTGTAAGTTTTGCTCAAAGGGAAGTTTTCAGTTCTGTTCTTTGAAATACAGATCAGCAAATAGTATAATTCTTTTTTTAAATTGTAATATTTTTATACATATATGTCAACCTTTGTTGTCTTAATTATTTATGAGAAGAATTAAAAATAATGTTACTTTCTTTTCTTTGGTTTTGTCTTTAATAAATTGTTACAGACAACCTTTTCTAATAGGTCTGGTCAAAAATTTTCCATTGAAACTAACTTGGATGAAGAATTAGATTCTCATCTAATCCTGAATATCTGTTTTCCTGTAAATTTCAAATATTTTTTCTCTATATCTAAAATAATTTTCAATCAAATCAAATCGAATCAAAATGTTTCTCTTTTAAATTTATATTGAAATGGCTCATAGAAACTTGAATCCTGAGCCAAAAATTTGCTATTCTACAAAACCATAATGTCCAAGAAATTATGTCCTAGAACGCATGATTTATAGGTGTCCCTCTAGCCAGAAACATTGAAATGTGGAAATATGAACTATGTGAAGTAACGTAAAAATGACAGTCCCATTTTAAAATTCCACGTTATTTAGTTGTTTGTTTGTTAGAGGGGAGAGGGAAACTTTGTTAGAAACTTAAAATAAGAATAGAAAAAGAGTTATTATTTTTATTATAGTTTTCCAGGGTAAAAATACATTTTTACATTTTTAATACATTTTTTAATAAATGTATTATATATATATAATTTATTATTTATATATATAATATATATATATAATACATTTTTAATATTCTTACATGTATATAGTAGATGTGGTCAATTATGTCAATTTGAGGAAAGATGGCAGCCAGTAATGGATGTACAATGCATATAAATATTATATATATAAATATTATGCAATATTATTGCATGATTGGTGCCTGAATGAAAATGCTGGATTTTATAACAGTGGGATTTTCAATGAAGATTATAAACTGTTATAGAGGGATGAGATCCACCTGTCTAAAAAAGGCAAAGAAATCTTTGGCAGCAGGCTGACTAACTTAATGAGGCAGGCTTTAAACTGAAGGACTTGGAGGTAGAAGTCCAAATTGACAATGTTCAAATCCTTGGGGATTTGAAAATTAAATGCAGCAGTTGGCTGCAGCAACCATGAGATATGGAGTTCAGGATTCTGTGAGGAAGAAATAGGGCAATAAGTAGGATTAAGAACCTGCACATGAAAAGAGCAAACTTTGACTTCAGGGACCTACTTAGAGATCCCATGGGTTAGAACCCTGAAAGGAAAGGAGGCCCAAGAGAGTTGGTTGATATACATGCATCACTTCCTTCAAGCTCAAGATTGGTGCATCCCTAAGAGTGAGAAATGAGACAAAGGTGGCAGGAGATCTGCATGGATGAGCAAGGAGCTTATGGTCAATTCAAGTGGAAAATCTACAGAATGTGGAAAGGGAGTCTGTTCACTTGAGAGAAGCAAAGAAATGTTAACACGACATGTAGGAGTGCAACAGTGAAGGCTAAGGTCCACTTGGAGTTGAAACTGTCAAGGGAGCCAATGACAAGGACAACAAGAAAGGCTTCTTTCAGTATGTCAGTAGCAAAACAAAGACTAGGGAAAATATGAGCCCACAGCTGAATGAAATGGGTGCCCAGGTAATGAAGGATGCTGAGAAGATGGACAGCTTGTACCCAACAGTGTTGAGGGAACTGTCAGAAGTGATTACTGAACCACTTTCTATATCATCTTTGAAAAGTTGTGGAGAATGCCTGAAGAGTGGAGAAAAGCTGAAGTCATACCAATCTTCAAAAAGGGCAAGAAGAGGGAGCCAGGAAAATATAGGCCAATCTACCACACCTGAAAGCCTAGGAAGATGATGGAACAACATATTTCTTTAGAGTTGCTTTATGTGACCTGATCTGTGACACTCATAAATGGTGAGCAGAACATGACTGAAATAAAGGATGAAACTAACTACAAACAGCATCCAGAGGTCAGTAAAATATCTTGCGCAAATTAAAATGGTAGCCAGAGTCAAAATAGAATATACATGTTCTACAGAACATGTGATATGTCACCATCTCATTATGACCAGTGCAACATCTACATAAATTATCTCTGGCACATCATTTATTTCAGTCATGAATTTTAAGACACAGATACTCGTAGGTATGTAGAACAAGAATAGTTATTGGAACATAGATCTCATTTGCTGTGTAAGCAGATGTTGCTATCTAAAAGTCACCCAACCAAATCTTTGTTGTTGAATCGGAAGATTTATGATTTGAGTTTCACAGCATAACCAGGTGATGAGCCCTGTCCAAAAATTAAATGTTAGAACTTTTCACAGACACAGGCCAGATGCTCCACAAAAGTTCATATGCTGGAACAGAGAGCAACTGACCAGCATATTATTGCTGCAGTAATTCACCACCCACACTGTAATTGCTTGTGAGACTATAACACACATGGTCTGTCCTGCAGCAATTTAATTTTTAAATCTAAAAAGTTCAGTAAAGGAAAGAGTGGAAAAGGCTGAGATTTATTATTTCTCAGTGCAAATCAACAATGTGACATTAGAGAAGGCATGTTCTCAAGGAAGAAAGGAAGGGAGGCATATAGAACTATAGAAAATTTGTGATCTAATTTTCATATTTGTATAGATTACTCTGGAAAATTTACTGTCCGTGCAAAAGCTATACTGTAGAGATTTTAATGGACATTTTTTCATGGCTGAATTCCAAAGTATTTTGACAAAAATGGTAGTAGCCTAAAATGTGGACAAGAAAACATTCTTACTTGCTTCTGTTAATGATCAAAAGGGGTTAATTTGTGATTGTTAGCAAATGTGTCACTCCGTGAACAATACTGGCAGAAATTCTGCACAGATCTACTGAATGGAAATTAATTTCCCCTTTAAAGCTCACAGTATACTTGTTTCTTCTCTGTGATGTGTGAGTTTGGCTGTCTTGTGCCTACAACAATAGCAAGATTTTCTGTATATTTTTCAAAGTAGCTTCTGTATGAGTCTAAAGACAACTTTACAAAACTGATGTACAGCTTATTAAGAATTAGTGACTTGTGTACTAACTTATTTGTACAAAAGTACCTATGAAGGATCAGTGGGTACTCTTATGATATTCTGTAGTTATGTATGTTTTAGATACCACAGAAGGGAAACAGGAGATAATCTCACTTATTTCTTCTTCATGCCACAGCTTAATTTATATATTGATGATACCAAATGGAAAAATCTAAAGGAAACATCATTTGAAAAGGGTATGTACAGTATGCTTAGAAAAAATGCTAAAATATTTTCTCACTATGGAACATGTTTACAATAGGCACAAAGTGTGATTTTTCTTTCAAATTAAAGCTAATGTCAATACAGCACCAGGCTGTATGTCCATCTACTATCACTGAGCAGATGCTGATTTTCCAATTTACTTATGACAAAGCTAATTTATATATGAGAGTGGTTTGTTTTTGTTTTTTTTTTTTGTTTGTTTGTTTTGTTTTGTTTTGTTAATGTTCTACCAGAAAGGAATATTTTCCTTTTCCCTGCTTATTCCTTCGTATATTTTGCTTTCTCCTCACCAGAATATTGTTTCATTAAGAACCATAATCCTAATTCTGGAGGGTAAATTTCAGATGTCCTTTTGGAACTGTTCATTAGTGATGAGGCAAAAAACTTCAGAAAACCTGAGACTTAAAGTGAAAATGTTTCTATTACTGTTTATTATCCAGGACTTACTATGTAATCTGGGTTTACATAGATGATCTTTGAGGTCCTTTTCAACACAGGCCATTCTATGATTCTATGATGATTCTACGAACATCCACAGCCTCTCTGGATAGCCTGTTCCAGCACCTCACCATTCTCTCTGTAAAGAACTTCCTCCAGACATCCAATCTAACCTTTTGTCCTTGCGCTTAAAACCATTCCACCTCGTCTTATCACTATCTTCCCTTGTAATAAGTTGATTCCCCTCCTTTTTATAAACCAATTTTAAAAATTGGAAGGCTACAATGAGGCCTTTTTGTAGCCTTCTCTTCTCCAGGCTGAACAATCCCAGCTCCCTCAGCCTGTCTTTGCAGGGGAGGTGCTCCAATCCCCTGATAATTTTTCTGTCCCTCCTCTGGTCATACTCCATCCCCAGTTTCCTGTACCGGGGACCTGAGACCTGGACACAATACTCCAGTTGGGGCCTTACACTGGCAGAGTAGAGCCCTGTCCCTGCTGGCCACTTCTCTTGTGATGAAGCCCAGGATACAATTGGCCTTCCAAGCTGCAAGAGCACGCTGCTGGCTCATGTTCAGTTTTTCAACCAGGTCCTTCTCCACAGGTCTACTCTCAAGGAGTACTTCTCCCAGTCTGTATACATATCTGGGGTTAGTCTAATCCAAGTTCAAAAGCTTGCACTTTGTTGTATTGAAGCTCATTAGGTACACATGGGCCCACCTTTCGAGTTTGTTGAGATTCTTCTGAATGGCATCCCTTCGTTTTAATGTGTCAACCTCACCGCTCAGCTTGGTGTCATCAGCAAACTTGCTGAGGATATGCACATGCTTGTCATTGATGTCACTGACAGAAATACTGAAAAGAACCAGACCCAGGACAGAGCCCTGGGGGACACTGCTCATCACTGGGCTCCACCTGGACATACTGTCATTCACCACAACCCTCTGTCTTTGGCCTTCCAAACAGTTCCTTATCCACCGAATAGTCCAAGCTTCAAATCCATATCTCTTGAATTTTGAGATAAGGATGTAGTGAGGGGGCATGTAAAAGGCCTTGAACAATCCCAGATAGATGACTGTTCATGATGATCAGTTGCCTTCCCTTTATCCACCAGTGTCATCACTCTACCATAAATGGCCACCAGATTGGTCAGGCATGAACTATAAAAGAAACTCGTGACAAAAAGAAGTTATAGTAAGTCATGAGTGATAGTATTTTTGAAAGGTTTGTTACTATCAAGGGAATCTAGATGAGTTTAGGGGCTCTAAATTTACTATTTTTAGCATACTTTTATTCACTCCATTATACACTCTCTTCCAATACCTTGGAGAACTGAACAATTATACAGCTGATACATAAAGTACATTTGATATTTGTTCATGACTGAATGCCATATTATTGTGATGCAAAGCACAAAAAAAAATGAATGAGTTGCACCTGGAAAACTTAGAAATGCCTGGAATACAGGATTATGTAAAGATTTTAAAAAGTGTTTAATTCTCTTTGTCTTGCCTTTCTATGAGTAACAGATACATGATGGATAACATGTAACGTAGCAAGAATGAGGAAAGTAATTGCTTAGTAATTTAATAGTATTCTAACTGATATATATAATTTATATTTCCTCATACAAATATTTACACTCAAATACGTATTAATATGGGAGCAAAGAAGAATGCCTTGTGGTACTTGTGTTTTTTTTTGTTTTTTTTTCTTGCTCTTTGATTAAGAGAAAGAGTTGTATATAATCAGAGACCTTCAGAGGCCCTTTAAAAATTTAGAGCAATGTGATTCCCTGAACAAATGAAGAGAAATCCCATTAATTTCAGTGAAATCTTCGCATGGCAAGAAGTTGCAATATTGGCATATATTCCACAAGAAAGTACAGGCAACCCCAAATACAAGGAGAAAAAAAACAGTCCTATGGTGAAAACCAGGGTGAAGTAAGAATATGAAATCATATGACTGATATACTGACACAAGCATATCTATAAAAGGTGTTGTATATAGCTATTTTTGAGTTCTTGTACCTTTAACTTTTGCTTGACACTGAAGGAATCTGAATAATGTTTTTCTCTCACCACCACTCATTTTTAACGTATATTGTGCCTCTGAAGTTTAAGGAAAGATTAGTATCAACTGCAGATAGCTCTCTTAGTGATCTAGTTGACAGGAAAAAAAAAAAAAAAAAAAAAAAAAAGATTTGTTTTAGTTGTAAATACCTGGATTCTTAAGATTATATTTCTTTTATTATTATTATTATTATTTGTAGTAGTAGTAGTAGTAGTAGTAGTAGTATTTTAGGCCTTGAGAAGTAAGGTGCTGATAGATCTATGTCTCTCTTTATATGTAAATTTTTGATAAATATGGTATAACTTAATTTTTGTGCTTCCTGAGAGACAAAAACTGTTGGAGACTATATGTTAAGAAAAGCAGTCAAGACTGGTCATGGAATACATGGATCAACAGTATCCTAGCTGAAAGTAATTTTACTGCATCTGCATGCATAATTCCACAAAAATGTGTATCTGATGTGATTTTATGAAAAAAAAAGGAAAAAACAGGAAAAAAAGTATGTTTCTCTTGAGATTGTGTAATCATATTTATGCAGTACATAAATTACAAGTTTGGAAAACCAAGGGTTAAGTTTTGAATGCTTTCTGAAGGAAAAAAAAAAAAGGGTGTGGGGGGGAAATGCCAATGTCTTTGTAAAAGGATTCAGATCTGTCATTCTCTTTTCATTTGCCAAATGTTTTCATGCTGAAGAACTTGAATGAAAGCAGTGACAAATTCTTAATTTGAGCGCGCAGATGCTGTTTGTGTACGATATTTTCTTTTTGTCTACACAAGTCATCAAATGTAAAAACAGTCTACATGCAGACTTTTTCTTATGTGCCTGCAGAAAGTTGCGCATATGCAAAATAAGTTCTAAAAAATAAACTTGGTCTATAGTATAAACTGTCGGTTTCTCTGGAACCCAGTTAATGCAAAATTCTCACTAAGGAAAGTTCTGACTACTTCTGCAGGAGAAAAAAAAAAAAAAAAAAAAAAAAGGAAAAAAGCTTAAATCTGACTTATGTAGTCATATAGCTGTAGATACATAGCTTAACTTTCTAGAAATTGATCTATATTCTTAATTCCAGTTTAAAAGCTAAGCACTACTTCTCAGCTTAATGCCCAGTAACAATGGTGGTTACCCAAAATGCACTGCTAGACATGTTCAATAATAAAAGGCTAAAAGGCTCAGAACAGAGTCTCCATGCTCTGGGCCATTCGAGTGGGACAGGCTTCATCCTACTGCTGATTTACTATTGTGTGGGGCAATCTCGGTGTGAAGCAGCAGTAAGGTAGTCGTGAATCAGACTGAGAGTCCTTAGCGTTAATAAAGCTGTCATGCACTCTCTGCAGGTGACATAAAGTCCCGAACGAAGCTAGGCTAGTCACAGGTTTCTTTCTCAAAAGCTTGGTTTCTCAGATGCGTGCTGCCTCATTGGCAGTCTGTCTGCATGCTAAGGCAGGGCTCCTGTCTGCCTGCCCGCACTGCAGGCACCACTTCCCCCCTGCTGCTGTTGCCTGCCCAACTTTTCACCACCATCATCCCCCACACACATTATTCAGCTTTATGAGATATGCAGGATTTATTGCTAAATGAGGGAGGGATTTGAGCTGCTTTTTATTAACTGGGAAGAGCTGGAGGCAGTTCTCAGTTACATATTACTGCACGACGTGATGCAGGGGGCTAATATATGTCCCAATCAAAGGCTAATGCAAATTCAGCAGGCGCTGTAATATCAGCACTAATAATCAATGTTGAATTACTATGTGTAACCCAGGTAGCATCCATAAAGAAATGAAGAGTCCTGAAATGTCACAGTCATTTTTATTAGAGCAGTGTCAGAGTTGGGGAGGAAAGCTTGTTCACTATAAAGAAAGTATGGTGAAATTCTGCTCAGTTTTGTTAGAAAGCTCATTGTTAATTACCCTGTCATGTGCTGAAATGAGACTGTATATTTGCTCTCCTTGATGAAATGAGATCTGTGTTTCTTATGAGACCAGATTTGAAATAAACTACATAAATAAAGTGGTAAAAACTCCCTTAGTATTTCCTATCTCCCATCCCCCCAGTATATCCCCTGTAGTTATCTTCTATCTGCAGATTAATTAAAAGTACAGCAAGCACTGTATATCACTGAAAGCTGTCTGTCTCACAGCCCACACTTTTTCAGAATGCAGAGGTTGTGACAGTGAACAAAGACAATTTAAAATTATTTGAATGTCTGTGTGTGTTGATTACCAAAGACTAGAGGAGGCAAGAGTGCCCTGTGAGGTACTATACACTATCATAGCTTTAACTCAGAATTGTGGACTGTAATTCTTAAATACAGATTATTATATCTACTTAATGGTAACTAATATTAATAATTATATAAAGTATATAAAACATGTAGAGATATGCACCTTGGTTGCCTATAAAACATGTAGAGATATGCACCTTTGTTGCCTGGCCTGCCACTTTTCTCTTGTATTTTCAATATCGTAGTGTAACAATGTATATGCATTACGGACCATTGCAGAAGATTCTTATGTACAATATGTTATCTGCATTAAATAAGAAATCAGGAAGAAACAGAGAGCTTGCCTTTTACTATGATCTCCTAATAATATTTTTTTCTCTTTTTTTTTTCTTTTTTTTTTTTTCTTTTTTTTTTCTTTTTTTAATGTTATCTGTTCTTGAATTCTAATAGTAATGAAAATTCATCCATTTCTCCTCTGACAAATTATTCCATTGTCTAACCTTTTGGACATTTCTGACTAATGTGTAGTTTTAATATTTAAGTTTTGAATTTCAGACCATTATTTCAGCTGTAATGGTAAATGTGAAAGCTATCTTCTATCAATTAACAACCATCTGGAAGAGATGAAATTCAGAAATGAAGTGCCATGCAATAGTGAATGATGAAGAAAAGAAAACAATCAAAACGAATATGCTTTTTGCAAGTACTTTCTAGGACAGTGGTGACCTCTTCAGCTTTTTTAGAACAGTTTTGTCCCTCTCTCAGTATGATGCAGAATTCATATTTTTCAGTCCTATGTATTTCAAAATCATTAAACATATTTTGGTCCAATAAAAATAAAAAAAAGATAAGTAACAGATAAACACTTGGAATTGTAGAGATGGCTGTTTTCTGTTTCTTGAGACTCTCAAAGCTTACTAGAAAATAGAAAGATATGCATGTTATACATTATAAATTTATATATACATATAGATACAGATTATACATATATATTATGCAATATATGTGTATAATTATTTGTATTATTATATATACTTACCTCTATATAATGTAGACTTTCTTGAGATTAGTAATGAATTAAAACATTTCTGTCTTAGAAGGAAGGGAGGAGTGGAGGAAGGGAGTGAAGAGGGAAGGAGGGAAGGAAAACGAAAGAAAGAAAGAAGGAAGGAAGGAAGGAAAGAAGGAAAGAGTAACACACAGATCACATCCAGCTGCCCAATCAATCCACCAGACCATTCATATTCTTGTGTTACAAAAAAGTCAAATATGATATTATGAATTCACCATAAAAATATTGATAATTCAGATACTATGTTTGTAGATCTTGAATAATACTTTATGTCTATCTAAGCTTCAGTCCAGTTCAGAAATGGTCCCAACTTACTAACGCTCTGTGGAACAACGCAGGCAACGTATATTCTCAAACCCTGTGACTAGATGTTGTAGAATTAGGATATTTAGATTTATCACATTTTTTTTCTTTTTCATCATATCCAGAGAACCTAAACAAACAGTGACCAATGGAAATTGTTACAGAATCACGTAGGAAGAGGAGTGTAAGCTGGTACGCTGACATCTCAGCTTCATTGATAAAATATTCTTCTTCTTGCAGAGACTGAACAGAGTTTCAAATTTCAAAGTTGGAGGTGACTGCTGGAGTGTTCTGTTCTGAGTATTCTCAGTAGCTGTAGAATCCTTTTCTCTTCTTTCCATGGAGAAATACTGAAAGAACAAAAGGCCTCATGTAACAGCGTATCCAGATTCTGGCCTTCACCTGATTGCAAAGGTGGGAGGTTTCCCATACAACATATGCTGCTAGGAAAAGTCTAGCCCTAAAATGACATATAATTCTCACGCTCCATATATGAAGCTGGAATTTAATGGTTGTCTGTACCCTTCACTTAATCCCGAACACTGCAGAGGTAACAGTAGAAGCGCTGACATATCAGAGCAACAGAACGTTATTCTCTCCCTGAATGGACAGGTTAACAGTGAAAAAGAAGAAATTTCAAGCCAGCAGGAACTTTGTTTTTCATTACAAGAGTGCTATAATCCATTTCAGCTGTGAGGAAATCCCCCTCCAATTTCATGCTACAGTAGTGTCTATAACGAAAATGAATGTATGTTACCAGCATAGATTAAATTGCTGTTTATTGAACATTATAGAGAAGAGAGAACTCCGTGTAGAGTTTTAGCCTAAATTTTGACTTTTTTGTCTTCAATCACTTGTCTTTTTTATTTTTAATTATTTTTTTTTATTTGCATTTACTGTTCTCCCTGCAATCCCTAAAATGAAAAACAGCTACAATAATTCCACTACTATGTGTTAGTATATTTGTTGCACATTACTTTAGAGAAGGATATTCAGTAATTTTTTTCAATTTTTCAACTTTTAATTCATTTTTAATTGATCTCATGGAAAGCCAAAGGAATATTTTAGTTATTTAAAAGAATATACATCTTCAAAAATTTTAAATTCCTTTGTGTCAATGTATGCCAGTAAATGTCCCTTAAATGGTAATTTGTGTATTACTGACCTTAAAGGATTTTGGAAAGTAATCAGAGCGCTCAGGAATCCAAATGCACTGGAAGAATTTACCAGCACAGTGGACCTTGACATTTCATTTGATGAATATAGCTCAGTTGGCATGACCCACTGTTGTAACTCATCTTGGGCAATGAGCAATTTTACATACAGGTACAGTTAATGCCTATTTGCATATATGAATAAGAATGGAAACAGTGTACAAGTTTTTATACTTATTATTAAAATTAGTTTATATTCAACTCTATTTTTCTTGAAAACATCATATATTAGACTTCAGTCATTGCAGAATTAGTGACAATACTTTTTTTCTTTTTTTTTTTTCCAAATGAGAATTTCCATTTAAGCCAACACTTTAGGAAATCTGAGAAATACTTTATTGTCAAATAAGTATTTTTCTTACACTGTTGAAGAAACCAAGCTTTTTTCTAGCAAAACAGATTAAACCCTAGTTGTGAAATTCAGTAACAACTCTCTCTTTTGAGAATTTGCTTCCACATTTCCCGTAACTTCAGGGAATTCACTTGCTTAGATGCTGTCAATAGTAAAGATTTGAAGAACTGTATAAAGCCACTGGGAGAAAAAAAAAAAAAAAAGGGATTGTGACAGTGCTCTTAGTGAAGAGTATCCTTCATAGCCATACTCTATAAGGATAATGGAATGCAGCTTTTGCTCAGCAATTGCTCTTTGCAAAAATTTCTTCTTGCTGAGGTTCACAGACTCATATCACATTTTACTTGAGTCATTGCTAGAAAAACCTTGTTTCCAGAGGGATCTGCAATATTATAAAGTTAAAAATTTCAAAAGGTAAAACAAAAAAAAACAACAAAACAAACCTACTCAAGAAACAAAACCACACACAAAAAAACCATAACATCATTCACTAGCTTCACTGGCTTAACATAGTGCTTCTTGCAGAAAATAACTAAACTGTTTTCTGCCCAATTTAGAAGCAAGTAAATTCTGATTGCGCTTACTCTCAATTACACTGCTGGGAGTCAGGGAAAGCAGGACATTCACCTCAAGCACAACTAGTTTTATCTTTGCTCATTACCTTACCTTTTATCTACTGACTTGGCTCTATCACATCACAAGAATATACTGTAAATGAACCTACTCACACATCTTGAAAAATCTACCTGTAGTGTTAGCAATATGCTAAATTATTTGTTTGGACAATTGTAGTCTTACTTCTTAGACAGGTAACCTATTTCATTTGTATTTTTATGGTTTTCTTTTTGCCATTTTTAGTTATACCTTATTTAGTTAATAAGGTAGATTTCATTTTTTCTAATGACTTTCCCCTTAAATAACTTATCTTGTTGGATTTTGTTTTATTATCTCATGCATACTTTCAGTATCACAATTTCTGTCAAAATAAATGTGGTTGAACAGTACCGGATGCAAAGATGAAACCTACAGTTTTTAATGCAAGAATTGTCAACAGGTTTCAGTCAGAACTCTAGTCTCCTTTTATTTAAATATGACTTTCTTATGTTGCCATTTGTTTCATTTTTATTTTTTCCTAATATCACATTGCTAATTCTACCTGCGTTAGGCTTCCCACATAATTAACTTTAGTTAAATTTTCCTTTGCAGTATTTTGACTGAAGAGTATGATACACTGAACAGTATTTGTCTCAGATAATTTTAAATCTGGAGATCACGGGTACACACGTAGGTACTTGCAATGTAGATGTCAGTATCTGAGGCATATAACAGGGTCAGGAGAATTGTGTTACTTGTCCCTGCAGTCTCCCTGCAAGACACAATCACCATGACAAAAAAACTACAACAACCACAAACACACACACACCAAACAACAACAGCAACAACAAAAAACAAAATGTGTAGTTCTTATACCTACCAATTTCATAGTTCTTGTCATAATCATCCTCTGTTTTTCTCTATTTTTTCTGAAGTTATTACCTCTACCTGCTAAGAATAGAACTCTGTCCTATCTACATCTCTTCTTCATCCTATCTACTGAGCTTTGCACACATGCGCTTGTTTTAAAAGTAAGCTACCAAGAGTATGAGAAGAAATATTCCTGAGCTTTTTCAGTTTGCTTGGTTCTTCCACTATGTCCACCCTTGTCAAAGCAGATTGCTATGTAAAGGGTGGTAGTCACATTTGAAGTGACAGAATTATGTCTATAACGCTTACAAGAATGGCAGGAACCTTGATATGCTGTATATGGATGGCTTCCATCAGTCAACACAGAACAAGCTCCTCTTATGGCAGGTTTGTCTTGAACAAAGCTGCTTAAAATGTCCAAAGAAAGAATCAGAGAAAAACTGAATATTTAAATGGTGCCCAGGTTTCAGGCTCTCTCCCTGACTCTCTTTATTGATCCATACCATGCCAGATCCTGGACCTATCTTTTTCAATTATGCTTCTAAAAGCCACCCACCAGTGTTATGAATCTGCCTCCATTGTACACTCCACAGTACACACAGTATACATATGTTAAGCATACATGCTTGCAGTACTAAGATATTTTGGACTGATAAACTGGTACTGAAATAGGAGAGAGCTGCTCTTGGTTTATATGTGGCCCTGAAGATCCAGGCAGTAGCAGAGATGAACTTCCCTTTCTTAGAAAAAATAAAAAATAAAAAAATTCCAAGTTTCTATAGCTTGGAAAACAGCAGTTCTAGTTCTGTTCACAAACACTCTACTAGAATGCTTTCAGGAGAGCTGTCGTCTTTAATTTGATTAAAGGTTTCTTGCTTTGCAGTAAAGTGACATTGATGTTACTAGACTACAAGGTGATTATAGATATTTATATATGTGAAGCATAGATATATATGAAGCATATGAATGTGTTCTCCTCTCTTGGTGCTAGCAATTGTAATCATTCCAATCTAGAAAAAACTCCTTGTAGTCAGCGTTATGTTTTGCTTTGGAAAACAGTTTATTCTGGCTAATTGTTTTTGAAGGTGACTAATTGTTCCATCATATTTGCAGTGTGGATATCTCATATAGATGTTCTTAGCTATAAAATGTACCTATTACAAAAATAATCTTGTTCACTTAACTTTGTGAAATTTTAAGGGTTTTTTCCTTGTTTTCTTTTTGTTGTTTATTTGCTGAACAATCTCAAAGTTTTAAATTGTGATTCACCACTTATCATTACCAAATCCAAGACCAATTTAACGTAGCACAGATGTGAAAACATATTTATCTCCAAAGGTTTATCATAATCCACAAAACAAGCTGACAAATGTGAAACAAAACACATGAAAATAATTAAGGGTTAAAGTGAGTTAAACTTATTAAAATTCTACTTTGAAATAATAGTAATAATGGCTGAGATGCCAGAAAAGCTTGACTGGTAGTTGAAAAAGTGTGAAAAAGGACATATCAACATATTTTTTTCCCCCTACATAGTTTAACAGTTGATTTTATGGTAACACTAATTAACATCTAGTATGTTAAAACACATCTAGTATGTTAAAATTGGAAAACACATCCGGTACGTTACAAGTTAAGTAAGTGGGATTCATTTCACTTAGCTTCAGATGCCCAAAGCTAAGATAGTTATCCTCATTTCTATTCAAAAAGAATAAGTATCTTCAGACTGCATTCCATTACACTCCCAAACAGGATTCTAGTACCAATCAGCTGAGTTACCTTAAGATTACATGAAAAAAAATATATATGTTTTTAGTGGTCAGATTGTAAAATAATTCAGTAAGTAGAGCATCTAAAATGAAGGCTGTAGAAATCTATACATCTATGGTAGGAGAGATTGACTGATCCCAGAATCTGAGTAAAAACAATTATTAAAAATCATCGCATGAAACACAAAGACAAACAATGTTCTACCTAAAATAATAATGGGAGATTCTGAGGACATATTTTGCATTTTTAAGTTTGTCCCGAAATGTGATGACTTAATCCAATCTCATAGATGGAAAACATGTTACTGACAAAACATATTGGGGCAGCAGAATGGCAATGTACTAATGTGACTGATGTATCCATTTTTATTATTGTATTATTGCATTATTTTATCTATCTATTTATCTATTTATTTATTTATTCAGTTATTTATTTATTTATTTTGTCCACTGATTATGGAAGGTGCATATTTTGTTTTGCTCTGATTTTTAAAAATGTGCTCTTGAGCAGCAGCAAGAAATACTGCTTGTTTATCCTGTCTTGTCTCTGTTCAAGTGCAAGATGACAGGAGAGAGTGAAGACGAAGGGAGAAGGGGACAAAACAGGCCTCACAAGAGATGAGCTTAGGGGAATGATGCTTAAGCTGGGAGTGAGGCAGATTATTCAACTGAAATGCATCTACACCAATGCATGCAGCATGAGCAACAAGCAGGAAGAATCACAGAATCACAGAATTGTAGGGGTTGGAAGGGACCTCCAGGGATCACCGTGTCCAACCCCCCTGCCAAAGCAGGTTCCCTACACCAGGTCGCACAGGTAGGCGTCCAGGCAGGTCTTGAACATCTCCAGAGAAGGAGACTCCACCACCTCCCTGGGCAGCCTGTTCCAGTGCTCCGTCACCCTCACTGTAAAGAAGTTCTTGCGCACATTTGTGAGGAACTTCCTATGCTGCAGTTTCTGGCCATTTCCCCTTGTCCTGTCTCCACTCACCACTGAAAAGAGTCCGGCCTCGCCATTCTGCCCCCCACGCCTTAGATATTTATAGACCTGGATCAGGTCCCCTATCAGTCTCCTTTTCTCAAGGCTGAACAGACCCAGTTCACTCAGCCTTTCCTCATAGGGGAGATGCTCCAGGCCCTTCACCATCTTTGTGGCCCTCCGCTGGACTCTTTCCAAGAGATCCCTGTCTTTTTTGTACTGGGGAGCCCAGAACTGGACGCAGTACTCCAGATGAGGCCTTACCAGGGCAGAGTAGAGGGGGAGGATCACCTCCCTCGACCTGCTGGACACGCTCTTTTTAATGCACCCCAGAATGCCATTGGCCCTCTTGGCCACAAGGGCACACTGCTGGCTCATGGCCAACCTGTCGTCCACCAGGACACCCAGGTCCCTTTCCGCAGAGCTCCTCTCCAGCAGGTCATCCCCCAACCTGTACTGGTGCATGGAATTATTCCTCCCCAGATGCAAGACTCTACACTTGCTTTTGTTAAACCTCATCCGTTTTTTTTTTTGCCCAGCTCTCCAGCCTGTCCAGGTCTCATTGAATGGCAGCACAGCCTTCAGGCATGTCAGCCAATCCTCCCAACTTCGTATCATCAGCAAACTTGCTGAGGGTGGCCATTATCCCCTCATCAAGATCATTGATGAAGATGTTGAACAAGACCGGACCCAGCACAGACCCCTGAGGAACACTGCTGGTTACAGGCCTCCAACCGGACTCTGCACCACCACCAACGACCCTCTGTGCTCTGCCAGTCAGCCAGTTCTCAACCCACCTCACTGTCCACTCATCTATCCCACAGATAGATAGATCTGTGGATAGATCCCACAGAAGAGTTGGAAGCAATTGTGAGTCAGGCTAATTATGACCTTGTTGCTATTTCCAAAACATGGTGGGACCACTCCCATGACCGGAGTGCTGTGATAGATGGCTACAAGCTCTTCAGAAGGGATAGACGAGGAAAGAAGGGTGGAGGTGTGGCCCTTTATATTAAAGACTGTTTTGATGTTGAAGAGCTTGGGGTTGGGAATGACAGAGTTGAGTGTCTATGGGTAAGGATCAGGGGGAAGGCCTGTAGGGGCGACATCTTGGTGGGGGTCTGTTATAGGCTGCCTAATCAGGACAAAGAATTGGACGAAGCATTCTATGAGAAACTCGTGGAAGTCATGCAATTGCCAGCACTTGTTCTCATGGGAGACTTCAACTTCCTCATATATGTTGGAAATATAATATAGTGCAGAGGAAGCAGTCCAGGAGGTTTCTAGACTGCGGGGAAGATAGCTTCCTTATGCAACTGGTAGGAGAGTCTACCAGGGGTGGTATCTGATAGACCTGGTCTTCACTAACAGAGAAGGACTGGTAGGAGAAGTGAAGGTTGGGGACCATCTTGGGCAGAGTGACCACAGAATTGTAGAATTCTCCATTCTTGGAGATGTCAAAAGAGTGACCAGCAAAACTATTTTCTTGAACTTCCAGAGGGCAGACTTTGATCTGTTCAGGGTGCTTGTAGCAGGAGTTCCTTGGGAGTTGCTTCTTAAGGGTAAAGGGGTCCAGGAAGCTGGATACTCCTCAAGATGGAAATCTTAAAGGCACAAAACCAGGCTGTTCCTGAGTGCTGTAAGGCGAGCCATAGGGATAGATGACCGGTGTGGATGAGCCAGGAACTACTGTTGAGACTCAGGGAGAAAAAGAGAGTCTACGTCCTCTGGAAGAAGGAACAGGCTACATGGGGAGATTACAAGGAAGTAGCTAAGGTATGCAGGGAGGAAGTTAGGAAGGTGAAAGCCCGGCTTGAACTCAAGTTGGCCACTGCAGTAAAAGACAATAAAAAATCCTTTTATAAATACATCAATGGCGAAAGAAGAACCAAGGGTAATTTTCATCCTATACTTGATGCTGCAGGGAATGTGGCCACTGAGGACAAGGAGAAGGCTGAGGTCCTCAATGCCTTCTTTACATCTGCCTTTAATAGCCAGACCAGTTATCTGCTGGGCATTTTATGCTCTGATCTGGAAGTCTGGGATGCTACTCAGAATATACCCCCAGCGATTCTGGTGGAGACAGTCAGAGAGCTTCTCCTCCGTCTGGACTGTCAGAAGTCCATGGGACCAGATGGGCTGCACCCTTGGGTGCTGAGGGAGCTGGCGGGGGTGATTGCTGAGCCCCTCTTGGCCATCTATCAGCGCTTCTGGTTAACTGGACAGGTCCCGGAGGATTAGAGGCTTGCTGATGTGACTCCCATCTCCAAGAAGGGCCGTAAGGAGGATCCAGCGAACTATAAGCCTGTGAGCCTGACCCCTCCCTCGATACCAGGGAAAGTAATGGAGCAAATCATCTCGGGTGAGATTGCATGGCATGTGCACAGTGTCCAGGGGATCAGGCCCAGCCAGCACAGGTTCATGAAAGGCAAGGTCGTGCTTGACCAATCTCATCTCCTTCTATGACTGGGTGACCAGTCTAGTAGATGAGGGAGGGGCTGTTGATGTAGTCTTCCTAGACTTCAGCAAAGCCTTTGACACTGTCTCTCACTGTCTCTCTTCTTCTGGGGAAAATGGCTGCCTGTGGTTTGAACAGGTATACACTTCTTTGGGAACTGGCTAGAGGGCCGTGTCCAACGGGTAGTGGTTAATGGAGTTAAGTCCAGCTGGCGACCCGTTTCAAGTGGTGTTCCCCAGGGGTCGATACTGGGGCCCATCTTGTTTAATATCTTTATTGGTGACCTACATGAGGGGATTGAGTGTACCCTCAGTAAGTGTACCCAAGAGTGTACCCTCAGCAGATGACACCAAGCTGGGAGGTGGTGTCGAGCTGCCTGAGGGTAGGGAGGCCCTTCAGAAGGATATAGATAAGTTGGATCACTGGGCTGAGGTGAATGGGATGAGGTTCAACAAGGCCAAGTGTCAGGTACTTCACTTTGGGCACAACAACCCCATGCAGCGTTATAAGCTTGGGGATGAGTGGCTGGATGACTATGAAGAGGAAAGGGACCTGGGGGTGTTGATTGATGCTCGGCTGAACATGAGCCAGCAGTGTGCCCAGGTGGCCAAGAGGGCCAACAGCATCCTGGCCTGTATTAGAAACAGTGTGGCCAGCAGGAGCAGGGAGGTGATCATCCCCCTCTATTCAGCACTGGTGAGGCTGCACCTCGAGTATTGTGTTCAGTTTTGGGCCCCTCACTAGAGGAAAGATGTTGAGGTCCTGGAGCATGTCCAGAGAAGAGCAACGAAACTGGTGAGGGGTCTGGAGTACAAGTTTTATGAGGAGCAGCTGAGGGATCTGGGATTGTTTAGTCTGGAGAACAGGAGGCTCAGGGGAGACCTCATTGCACTCCACAAGTTCCTGAGAGGAGGTTGTGGTGAAGAGGGATTTGGCCTCTTCTCCCAGCAACAGACAGGACTTGGGAAATGGCTGTAAGTTGTATCAGAGGAGGTTTAGATTATACATAAGGAAGAACTTTTTCTCTCAGAGTGGTCAGGCACTGGAATGGCTGCCCGGGGAGGTGGTGGAGTCACTGTCCCTGGCAGTGTTCAAGAGGCGTCTGGATGAGGAGCTGTGAGATATGGTTTAGTAGCTTGTGGTAGCAGTGGTAATGGGAGGATGGTTGGACTTAATGATCTTATAGGTTGTTTCCAACTTTGTGATGATGTGTGATTCTATGTGATTCTAAGACAGTGCTAGCCTTAGTAAGACATGATCGTTACCTCATTTACCTTATTATAAATTACATTCAAATGTAATTTTACTTACGTGATTGATAGTCCTTTTCATGTTTTTCTTATGCTTACTCTAAAAAAAAGTTACAGTTATATTCCCTTTGATGATCTAGACAAAGCCTGTCACACAGAGTTTACTATTAATTACTCTGGGTTAGTAAATATGTAATAAAAAATTCTAAAGAAATTCTGAAGCCTAAGCATCATTTTGGAAGCAGTCACTTCTGTAAACTTTCTTCTTTAATACTTTCCACTACTATGTGTAAAATAACACTAGAGACTATGCACTCTTGGAAGATACATATGCTTCTTTTGCAAGTTGACACTAGTGAGTACAGATAGTTCTTTGTGCTTAAGTGCCTACACAAAAATAGCAAAGTGGAACTTCAGGCATAATTTCTCTTGCTCTCCAGTACTGCCATATGTATATAAATTCCAGAGTAGAACTTCTCAAAATGCAGTATACTGAGAGCTCCTTTGATTTATTGACAGTTACCCCCTGCATGCTCCTAAATCTCTTCTTTTATGACTTAGCAGGGAAATCTTCTTGTTTATATGTATACTGAGTATTATCCTGGTCTTCATTAAATTTCATCTTACTAAATTACTGCAATCAAAGTGCCAGATCATCTAGATATGTCTATATTTCTTTGTTCTAAGCATCCTACTTTCCAGAGGGCTAGACTTAGAATATTTTAGGATGTGGTCAATTCTGAATGTACTAATTAATTCAGCACTGAATCTTCCTGAATAACCTTTTTTCTTCTGGATTTAGATCTCTTCAAATAATACTAAACTTGAATTTATTCAAGGAAAAAGGAAAAAGAAAAGGAAAGGGAAAGGGAAAGGGAAAGGGAAAGGGAAAGGGAAAGGGAAAGGGAAAGGGAAAGGGAAGAGAAAAAAGGGAAGGGAAGGGAAGGGAAGGGAAGGGAAGGGAAGGGAAGGGAAGGGAAGGGAAGGGAAGGGAAGGGAAGGGAAGGGAAGGGAAGGGAAGGGAAGGGAAGGGAAGGGAAGGGAAGGGAAGGGAAGGGAAGGGAAGGGAAGGGAAGGGAAGGGAAGGGAAGGGAAGGGAAGGGAAGGGAAGGGAAGGGAAGGGAAGGGAAGGGAAGGGAAGGGAAGGGAAGGGAAGGGAAGGGAAGGGAAGGGAAGGGAAGGGAAGGGAAGGGAAGGGAAGGGAAGGGAAGGGAAGGTTTAACAGATGTTAAACACATAGACACATAGACACATAGAGTCAAGATACAGTTTAGCTGTGTTAGTATTATATATTTCTTTCAGATAGATCTTATTTATTCTGTTCCAGATGAACTTTGAGTTAACAGATCTAGAGCCTCAGTTCACAGTCCTTGGTGTTTAAGAGCCACTACCAAAAATTTCTACTAGATCATCATTTGCCATTCTCCATTTCACACACAAGGCATATGTAACTTGAGACTTTCATGGTAGGAGCCAATTCTGTGTTTTGGTCCTTGGTGCCTGTTTTGAGTAGCACCTACTCAAAAGATAGAATATAGATCAACTATATTTTCCTTCAGTGACTGATAAATGATGTTTTTCATTCTGTTTTTGGCAGTGCTTATACATCTAGTGTGGGCCAACATAACTATGGAAAAAGGTCAGTGAAATAATTTAGCAAATGTAATTTCAACATCCAGAATTAAATATTTTATTCATAATCTCTGGAGTGCTATAAAACATGAGATTTTCTGCCAATACATTAGATTTATATATATATATATATATATATATATGCACACATATATATATATATGCACATATGTTGAGCAATTGCAGCAATGCATAGACATGAATTAAATTTGTATTTCATATAGCTGTATGCTTTCAGGAGGTTTTTGTTTTTTGTTTTTGTTCTTTTGATTTCTGTTTTTTGTTTTTGTCTAGTTTAATCAATTTCTACTCTACTTTCTTTCCATCTTTCAAACATTTCTGTCTCTTTCGGAAGCCCAAGATTAATTAGTTGATTCTCCCTTCTTCTTTTCTAATTCCATCTACAGTTCAGAGACACATAAAACCACAAAGCAAGATAATAACCAATAAATGGAATAATTAATTCAATGCACTGAAACTAATTTTAATTTATATTTCTCAAAGGTTCTCACTAGGGAATGGAGAAACTGAAGTTCTAGGGACTGAAGTGCTCCAGTTCTGGTTGTTTTGAATATATTGTAGGGAAAAATTGTTTCTGTAAAATTGGAACTTGCAACAGCTGAAATCAGAAGGGAAATTAGCAACTGAAAACATTTAAACATGAGTAAGAAGGAAGAAAAAGCTGAAAAATATTTCAGTCTCAACCTGCCTTCTTTAATCAGACCTATTTTGTTTACTTCCAATGGTACACCCAACACAACAAACTATTTAAATTTGTTGGACAGTTAAATTAAAAGTTGTACAATCCCATGCATTAATTTCATTCAAAGAAGTTAAGATTATTGGATGGGCAATAATTCAAATATTGACTTCTCAGAAAAAGTAGCAGGGAAAAATTAAGGGACAGATTAATTCCTCTTTTGCTCTTTTTGATCGAACATCAGAAATCCAGTTCTATTAAATATAATGGGTTCACTGATTCATAAAATGGCTGAGGATGGAAGGCATCTCTGGAGAACATATAGTTCAACCAGTCATATCTGGTATTATCCTGGTGGTGAAGATATTCTCCTGGTGGTGGAAGTCATAAGGTCCCACTCTTTTGCATCCTGGAAGTTCTGTTTCCCAAGCTGAGAGGCACAGACCCTTCCTGTCCCCTCCTTCAGTGCAGCTAGGGGTTTACAATTTTCTACACTTCAGGGTCTCAGAGAAAACAGAGTGAGCCTCTTTTTTAATACCCCTAATGTCAGTCTACTGACTTCCTCCCACTGCTTCTTTGTTTGTCAGCAAAGAGTTCATGTTCTGCAGTTAAAGAACACATCACCCCTAGCACTGCGCCCAGTACTCCAGGCATCTCTGTGGCCCCTGACATGCAGAGCTGTACCCATCCTTGAGAGCTCAAACTGAATCAAGGCCTCTGAACATGCTGCAATAATTGTCTCAGTGAATACTGGAGATTGTGCTTTATGGCATGTCACGGCTTTTGCTGAGCATGCGTACACAGTCTTCAACATGTGCACTCTGTATTTTCTGGCTGACAGTCATGTATCGTTCTGCTTCTAGAGAGAACTATAAGTCATACCCACTGTAACTATTCTCTCACAGAAACAGTAGTAGTCACTCTGAAGTTCCTTAAAGAGGTGCCATGATCCCAAAAGATCTTTATTTGTATTTGGGACCCATTTTGATGACCCACATCCTCCTTGCTTATGCTTATGTCTAAAGAGATCCCAAATCCTTGAAAAATAAGTTTCTTCATAAGAATCATAGAATCGTAGAATGGTTTGAGTTGGAAGGGACCTTTAAGATCACCTAGTTCCAACCCCTTGCTATAGGCAGGGACACCTCCCTCCAGACCAGATTTGTCAAAGCCCCATCCAGCCTGGACTTGAATGCTTTCAAGGAGGGAGTATTCACAACCTCACTGGGCAACCTGTTCCAGTGTCTCACCACCCTCACAGTACAGAATTTCTTCCTAATATCTAGTTTAAATCTACCCTCTTCCTGTCATTTTCCCTCATCCTGTCACTACATGCCCTTATGAAAAGAAGACTGATCTTCTCATGACCTCATAAGATATTAAGATGAAAAAATAAATATTTTAATGGCAAATCTGACTCTGAGGTGCATTTTCTGAAAAATGAATTATTTCCCTTCCTTCTTCAGTGAAACTTTTCCATCCTAGACCTCAAAAATCTAAAAAATGAAAAAAAAAAAAAAAAAAAGAGAAAGGATATAATGAATTTTTAGATTGAGTTTAGATTATCTAGTTTTAATCCTGAAACCTGAGTTCATATATATATATTTTTCCCCCTTCTGAAATGGTGTTAGATATTTTGTTTTAATACTTAATATTATCTTATATATGGAATAGATATAATCTTTTTTCTTCTATTCCTGTAATACAAATTTGTAGCCAGGTCATAAAGCTTGTGCTTTGATATGATTGCCAGGAAAAAAACATTAGATACTACTTTTTGTTCAGGGCTTTATTTCACAAAATGGATTTAAATGTACACATCCTTTAAGCACAAATCAAACAAATAAGCACTCTGTAAAGAACCCCACTAACATGCCAGCAAGTGAAAATCTTTAATTACTGGAATAATCAAAATTTCCTTTAATGTTGCCTGGTCCAATTTCCAATTAAATCACAGTACATTATAAATGCCATGAAAGTGACAGCATAAAAAGCAAATATAAAGTTCAAAATGAGGCTCTATATCTAATAAACAACTGTGACAACAATTCTACCATACAAAACTTCATAGTAATTATTCACTTGCATATAACAAAGCAACTTGTGGAGCATAAAACTAACAAATATTATGTGCACAGTATGCTTTTAAAATGCTATCAAACAATGTCAAGCTATGTCAGAAAGCACAGCCTCATCCAATAGCTTTATGCAACACAGAGACACTTACCAAGCCCTAAATTCTACTACAGAATACTATAACACGTTCCTAGGTTTCAATAAAAATGGCCTAACAAACAAGAAAGAAAAAAATAACCTCGTAGTTTACCTGTTAGGTGCTTCTGGGATACTTTTTTAAGGCTGTTAAAATAATATTATTCCATGTTATTCTTTTTAAGGTAATCTTTTTAGCATTTGTATAGATACTTTTTCTTGTTCTTTCTTGATGAGAAAATCCTGATGAACCAAGATTTTTCCATTTGTCCATTCAACAATAATAGCACATTTTCGTGCTTGATAGAAAATTTTGTTAGTATATAAAGCACTAGTGTACCCTGAAGTTAAAAAAAATAATTAAAAAAGCAGATTATTCTCTGAAAGAAAAACAATTTGGATATTGGAAAAGTGGGAAAAAAAAAATTGGGTAAAATTTGAGGGCTTTACCTCAAAATAAGTAATTGTCTCTGCAGAAAGCTGAAGGATTATTTTGATGATAACTGTGCACTGTTTCTCTTGCTGCTGTGTTGACATGGTGGAGTGTTTTCTCTAGACACTGAATTTGGCTTGAGGTCTCTTATTCACACATTTTAGAAGGAGAAAAAAATGGAGAGTTGCTGTAATACAGATAGCGCTTTCTTTCGCAGAATTCATTTACATATTATATACATTGGTTGTGTAACATATAATTTTGCAGTTGCAGTATACTCACCTCTCAACTGAGTGTGCTCTTTATGACTTACAAAGCTATGGTTTATCACATTCAAAGATGCTACTGAAATCATATTACCATGTTCAAAATCATTTAATGGTCTGTGTAAACAGTTTGACAACTGCTGAATTGTTCAGGGAGATGTGGAAGATTTCATACAAAGATTGATCACTCAATTTTAGAATAACGATGACAATAAGATACTCAGTTTTTACTGCAAAATACAGTTTTATTGATAACCTGAAATTCAAATTGGAGATTTCCAGAGGAAACCAAGAAATATTTCATATTTGAATCAAAAGTCTTGATGCAAAAACTACAAAATCTTGGATGTTAGGTTCTGGTTTTGTTGCATTCTTTGGATTCTGTATTTTCTCATTAACAATTTTATCTACCCATCAGCATTTTCTGGTTTTCCTAAGAGGTTTTTACTACAGGCAATGATAGCAGTTTTTCTGTCTGCTATGCCACACTGTCTCAAACTTCTACTCAAAATTACACTAATATTTCAGAATCTCAAATCCTGGTGACCACCACCAATAATAACAGTCTGTAGAGAATCATGCGGAGGATTGGCTGACACGCCTGAAGGCTGTGCTGCCATTCAATGAGACCTGGACAGACTGGAGAGCTGGGCAAAAAAAAACCGGATGAGGTTTAACAAAAGGAAGTGTAGAGTCTTGCATCTGGGGAGGAATAATTCCATGCACCAGTACAGGTTGGGGGATGACCTGCTGGAGAGGAGCTCTGCGGAGAGGGACCTGGGTGTCCTGGTGGATGACAGGTTGGCCATGAGCCAGCAGTGTGCCCTTGTGGCCAAAAAGGCCAATGGCTTACTGGGGTGCATTAAAAAGAGCGTGGCCAGCAGGTCGAGGGAGGTGATCCTCCCCCTCTACTCTGCCCTGGTAAGGCCTCATCTGGAGTACTGCATGCAGTTCTGGGCTCCCCAGTACAAAAAAGACAGGGATCTCTTGGAAAGAGTCCAGCGGAGGGCCACAAAGATGGTGAAGGGCCTGGAGCATCTCTCCTATGAAGAAAGGCTGAGTGAACTGGGTCTGTTCAGCCTTGAGAAAAGGAGACTGAGAGGGGACCTGATCCAGGTCTATAAATATCTAAGGTGTAGGGGGCAGAATGGCGAGGCTGGACTCTTTTCAGTGGTGAGTGGAGACAGGACAAGGGGAAATGGCCGGAAACTGCAGCATAGGAATTTCCTCACAAATGTGCGCAAGAACTTCTTTACAGTGAGGGTGACGGAGCACTGGAACAGGCTGCCCAGGGAGGTGGTGGAGTCTCCTTCTCTGGAGATGTTCAAGACCTGCCTGGACGCCTACCTGTGCGACCTGGTGTAGGGAACCTGCTTTGGCAGGGGGGTTGGACACGATGATCCCTGGAGGTCCCTTCCAACCCCTACAATTCTGTGATTCTGTGATTCTATGCCTTTTAATAGGAATAGAGTTTGCAATATTGTTTATTGTTACCTATGAGAAGCTTAGGAGTACAGTGATATTTTGGCAGAGGTAGAGTGTAGAAACTTGTTAGTATAAGCTGTTCGTGCTGTAGCTGTCCTGTGGATATATAGAGGTTGTCAACCTCCAAGGTTGCTATGTTTTTTCAGCAATCACTCAGTGCCAAGCTGCATGATAGAAGGTTGTTACATTCAGAATCTGACTCTTAGGTGATCCATACTGTATTACAGGAGTCCCTGAATAATATATCAAGACATCAGATGACTGTGATTTCTTCAGTTTGGCCCTTAAAGATTCAGTTTCTCAAATCCTTCTTTCTTTGCCAAATTTAATTGTAATAATATAAACATAATGCAGAATATTTGACGTTTATAAGCAGCCTAGTAATTAAGCTACCTAATTATGTCTCTCTGGTTTTGGAATTGCTAGGTGCTGCTGAGTAGCCCAGTGGGTCTCTCTGAGACATCAGCATCATTGTTACCAGATGGCAATAAATCTTTTTTTTCTGTTTGAGACTCTGTGCCCAGTCTCTGAGGGCTCAGCTGCTCAGTCTGCTGTGGCTGTATCTTGTCTGAGGCATTTTGGGGAAACACAGCCAATTCAGTGCCATTTATCTCCTTTCTGTCTTGGATCTGAAGAAGGTGTTGCTTATTACTTCACAGTATGTGTCAGTTGGAATGACAGCCTCATAAGACCAAGAGGATACCTCTTGTGGTATTGCCTCTGTTTGTGACCATTGTTTCTTACTGTTGTGTATACAGCTTCATTTCTGTGAAGATTCAGCAGTCACTGGAAACCGAAATCATACTTAGCTGGTTTTTTGTTGTTGTTTTTTTCTCCCTTGTATACATCCTGCAAATCTTCAGTGACTCTGACATCAACAGTTTTGGTTTTCTGTTGAGCAAATGTCAGGAGGTGACAACCCGTGCCTCATCGGTTGTTATTCAGAAGCCCTGATCAGATTCTACAGCTGTTTCTATGAGGTGCTTAATTAAGTTGACACTGTCACTAAATTGTTAGACTAGGGATCATGTGAGATAGCAGTTAGATGTCTAGACCCATATTTCATTGCAGACTGCCTGAATTCATGCCCACTGAGCTGTGGTCAATTGTCAGATGTTGATACGCATGGTCACCTGTTTACATGCAGTATCTTTACTGGATAATAATTGTTTAGGACAGGTAAATATTTTTTCCAACCACTATAAACAAATTTATGTCTATTCTGTTTTTCAAGAGAAGAACGGTGAGGCACGATTTCTCATGCCACTGGACTGGTCCCTTTTGACTGACTGACAAATGTAACAAGCCTTGATATTTTCTTCAGTGTCACTGCTCCTTTTCGGGCAGTTTCAAGTATTTCTGACCTTTCCCTAATTGAGCAACACTTAAAACTGTGCTATTTCTAAACAGTCTTCCAAATGTGTCACTTCTACTTGTTGAGAACTGCAAGCTGGTGCCTTAAAAAACCTTGTGAGTTTTGAGTACCATAAGTTGACAAGTATGTTAATGTCATCAAAAAGGAGCCAAAGGAAGTAGCACATTTTTGAACATGTAAATCCCAAGCAGTCAAATGTTGTCATATCAGGCTGTTCCAAAATGCCTTCACTGGAGTGAGGATGACTTCATAAGAAGATAATTTATATAAAGTTATAAGCCTCTGAAAACATGAGATTATAATTCAGTGCCTCCTTAAATGCAATCGTTGCTGCAGTAGTAGTATCATGAATTCAAATGAAAAGCAGCAATTAGCAGATAATCTAATAGCTAAGACCTAAGAGCAATCCCATAAAAAAACATATCTCAGCACTATTGTTTCTAAATACAATTAATCACATTCCCAGAGAAGGAATCAACAGC
Organism: Lagopus muta; assembly: GCF_023343835.1. NCBI lineage: Eukaryota > Metazoa > Chordata > Aves > Galliformes > Phasianidae > Lagopus > Lagopus muta. The sequence goes on from NC_064433.1 coordinate 161,160,055, forward strand.
CACTTGGATGTGGCAGTAAAGGAGCAATTTCAGCTTTTTAAGATAAATTAATTACTGCATATATTTTTAAAAAATATTTCAAATAGAAATTCATTTCTAAGCTATCTAAATATATATATTATGTATTATGTGAAGCAAAATTTCTTTATTCTGTTGCAATGATTAGTTCATATTCTTCCTTTACAGTCATTGACCTGTCCTGGTAAGACGCTAGTCTAGTCACTACACACATTAATGTTTTGGGTCAGAGAAATCTGTTTTTTGTGTGAGGGTGAACCTTCAAGTAAGAACTAAATCTTTGCATACTGGAAACACAATTTAAAGAATGAGTAACAGATGTAAATTGTTGACTAAATCGCACAATTATAATTGATTGATTATGCATGAGTGTAACAGCCTCTTCTCGTCACATTACTGTATACATACCTAGAAAATGCACGCCTAGCCCTGTCCAACTTCTCACAAATTTTGAAGTATGTAATTCTAAAGTATAAAAGCATGTAATGGCTGCAATATGGTAATATATTCAAGGGCATGATTACACCATTGTGTTTTCCCTGCTGAAGCCAGTTAAAAGCAGTATGGTATGTATTCTGAACTTACAGATTGTGAATAGGGATCTTGTACCCACAGATTCCACTTGCTACGAAGATAGACTTTTGTCTTCTTGGAACAAAAGCACGACAGGGGCATCTCTGATGCATGATTCATTATGTTTTTATGTTTCCACATTTTGGGGAGATGAGAAAACACATTGTGCACGTTGCTGACCTGTACTTTAAGCCAACAATACATTTTCATAGTTAAAGTCTTCTCAGCTCTAGACTACAAATGAATTGATGCCAGAGATGAAATGTCATGTATAAGCAGGAATGTTGTTATCAGCGTTGAGTCCATCTCATGCAACTTTGGTCAGAAGTTTGCATTTAGACTGGTAGAGTGCCTAGTAAAATGAAATAGGTACTTTTATGGCATATTTCTTCTGATGTATTTTAGCTGTCTAGTTTAGAGTGAGATGAATCACTGCACACAGTTGCCATTACTACCCATGCTTTATAAAAGGCATCTAGATGACTAAATCGGATGTAGGTAATTACTTTGTACTTTGACTGTGTAACTGACAGGAAATGTAATATGAAATGCATTTGCTTAAGTCTTAACAAGACAGGACATAAGCTAGAGCATTTTTCTTCATATTTGCAGTGGGGTAAGAGTGTTCATATTATCAGATATTGAAGTTCAGCTTCACAGAATTACTTGTGAAGTCATAATTTTATATATGTTTTTCTGTGGTATTGAAAATAGTTGAAACTATGAAAGCTCTTAGTACTGGAAAACCCCAAATGAAGTACGCTCAAATGTTTCAGATTTAATTCAGCTCTTCTGTTATTTTGAGTCAATTATGTGTATCACTTGGAGATCGATCAATAATAATAATAGTAATAAATTAGGTCTCTGCTACAGTGTTTCCTGGCAGGCTGCCTGAAAAAAAACCTTTCTCCTTTGGCAATCCCTTTGTGTGTACTTAATCAAATTAGCTTGAAATAGAAAAAGCGATATACAGATCAAAGGAAAATGTTTAACTATAAATTACCTGCTTGTCTCTTGGGCTTACTCGTCTTGCTTCAAATAGGAAAGGAAATACTAGAGTAGTCTTCTGCCTTTTAGCTGTCTCAAGTCCGTTAAGGACATTTTACATAGCCTGAGACCAAGAGGGCATAGGGCAGGGAAAACTGTAGTTTCCTGTGAACTAGTGTAATTGATGGCTCAGAGCCTAATGGCATGAGATGCAAAGATCTGAGTAGTTAACATAACATATAGTGTAAGCTAGGAGTGATGAAAAATCATGGTAAAGTAGCTTTTAGGCAACACCATTACATTTTATTGTAGTAAGAACAATTTATCTGCTTTTCTATTAGTGCCAGTATCACAGGATTTTTTAGTCAATTGGCTTAGAAGTTAGAAAATCTGTCAGTTTGGAGATAAGAAATTCTAAATTTTCAAAGTGAAATTTTGTTTTATTTTATAAAATAAATTCGGTCAGACTGCGTGAAATGAATAGCTATCCTTATTATCAGGAAATGGGTTCATGATTCATCAGATTGAAACCCCTCTTTCCTTACTGTATACCCTATAAAATGAACCTAAACTATGAGAGAATGAAGACACTTGTTCCATCTTAGCTCAGCCCAACTGCTTGTGCAGATGATATGGTCTCAGTCCTAGTCCTCATACAAGTACTACATGCAAGTAACTAAAAAATTCTCTAAGAAATAACATGCCATTTATCAGTCCACTTCAGGTCAAATGATAATAATAATAATAATAATAATAAAAAAATTTGTAACAAATCTTTTCATATGCTACATCATTAAAAAAAGTATGTTGAAACAGTATATAACAGTTGGTTAAATCCTTGTAGATACCCTCACAAGGATTTGATTTTTATATCTTTTAGGTACTGAATACCAAGTGTAGATAAAAGTATTTCATAACCAAACAGTGCTCAGGTGCAGGATAATTTTGGTCTCTTATTATTTCTAGAAAGGTGTAGTCACTTCTGATGATGCCACCTGTAAGATCTAATAGATAATGCATTGTAGCATAGAAGAGTCTATTGGTGTACAATGACTGTAGGTGCAGTGTTGGACAACTGTTCCCAATGTCTGTTTGGTGTCCTATACTAAAAAATTGTCACAATATTTTCAGTGTTCCAGCTGTTCATAACTTAGCTGTGAAAATGACCAGTGGGCTAAATTTTGCTTTGTTCAAATGAGAACAACAATAACAACAAAAATTTAAGAAGCCTTTGAAGATAACAGACTTTTTCAAAATTACAGATTTGGTAGGAGAGTTGTTTTTCAAATACTTCCAACTGCATTTACATGACATAAATTACTTAAGCAAAGGCATAAATAAGGACATTACAAAATTTAAATTTTAAATTTTAAAACAAACCCCTGCAGATGAATAATGGCTTTTGATACAACATTTATAAAAGACATAAAGACATAATAATGTTCTAGGGTTCTACAATAGTAATTCTGTAATAATCTGTTCAGTCCAGTAAAAAGCATAAAAACACTTGAACATACTAGGTGCACAACTCAAACATGATTTTCAAAGATTACTAAGACTTCTAAGTTCTTATAAAAACGATTCTTAAGTCTAAATCAAACTAAATGCCTGAGTCTTACTGTTCTGAGCAATTTCTAGAGTTCACAGGCACTTCAGATCCCAGAGATGAATATGGCGAGTCAGGAACAATTTAGACATACCCACTGGGAAAAAAAACAGGTAAAAAAATTGCCTCTACTGTGACCTCCTTAGCAAGCTTTCTTGTATAAATTGAAAATTCATAGGAAAAAAAAAAAAAAGCTTATTTGGGATCAAGATTCTTACACTCTCCAGAGGAGTGAACTACCTCTTCTCTTCAAAAGAAATAAAAAAACCTCTGTTTTCTTTAGGCATATACTCAAGGAACTGATCTCTTGCCCTGTAAGCTAAGCAGTGCATAATAGTGTGTCTTCTACACTGCTGAAGATTTACTCTACCTTGAAAATATGGTGTAAAGACAGACTGGTATCACTTGACACATCTCCTTTTGGATTTGTGCTGTGGACTGAGTTGTAACTGCCTTCAGTCTATTGGAGTATCATTTTGCAGAATAGCACTGAGGATATATGTTGCATGCCTTGTAACATTGCACAGAGGTTTGTGGAAATGTTTGTGGGTGCAAGACCTGTCAGGAATCTGTTAGAAGATCAGATAGATTGGAAGGAGTTCAAATCAATGCAGTTGCTATATTGCTATGGAGAGGTTGTAAGCTATTCCCAAAAGTTTCCCTGAGTTTAATCTTGATAGGCAAGAGTTTGCTAGAAAGTAAAATCAGAAAACACTCAGAAGAGTATGGTCAAGGGAGCAAGATCATGATGGACCTTGAAAATTGAAAATAATTTCATGTTATTTTGTTTAAAACTTGGAACCCAGTGTTTAAAGTGGTCTCTTCATAGAAAAGGTTATCTAAATTCAGTGCTTTTCTCATACTACCTTTTTTTTTTCTTTTTTTTATGTATACTAGAAGAATAATGCACTTACCAGGCAATAGAATACGTTTGGTGAGTATCTGCCTTACTGAAGCTGTTCTGAGATAAGTGGAATGCAAAATGCAATTGAAGAAGATGAAAGGACTGTGACTTTGCATTCTACTGCTTAGAATAAGAGTTAAGGATTTTGCTTTCCTGCTGACTTCTGCTCATTGTGGATTTATTTATTTATTTATTTAATAGATTTCTATATTGCAGAAATAATCGTGAAAATAGGGAACTGCTTTCTGATTCTCAACCAAGGGCTCACAATTTCTTTGCTGCACTGGGACACAGTTTCAGATGACAAATGATGAACCTCTGATTTGCTCCATCACATAGTGACCCTTGTCTCCTCATAGTGCGTTTGTAATGCTCATATACTGCTATTAAACAAAAACAACACAATTAGAAGAAGAAACTAATGTAGTTAAATAATAATAAGCGTTCAGAAAAACAGGGAGGATACCTCATGCTGAGTGACTGATTACTGTCTTATGAGGCCACCTCATGCTCATTTTCTGGAGATCCTGAGGCAGTTCTTTGTTTCTTCCACTTATTTCCACGTTGAAATAAGAGACAAACAACGTGATATGCAATATGAACAGTTGAAAAACACTTAAAAGTATAGTTTTAGGAAGGCAGATTATTATCATGTTATAGCGAGTGGTTTCATCCATAGATATAAAAATTTGGCAGATATCTTTTCCTAGGACTGCAGAAAGCTGACTAGCTTAACTGAGATAAGAATCAAGAGCCCACTGCTGTAAACACTCAGTATTCCATGAAGAAATATATCATGATGATATAGATCTTAATGGTATAAATTATCCTGGAGTGCTTTTTCTCTCTACAGAAGGAATCTAAGGCAGTCATATTTTTTTACATGTCACACTGAAGTGCCTAATGTTATACAGGTGATACAATTTGCTCTTTACTCACAAGTTCTGTTTAGGCACTCAATTAACTTAAACCTCTCCCAGATATACCAAACTGCCTGTTCCCATGATGGAATTCATAGCTCTTCAGACATAGACACTGCCAGGAGATGGGGTTACAGAAAGATGTAAGGAGACTTTTGCACTGCAAAGTAAAAAGGAAAAACTTGTTCTAACTATGCAGTAGAGAAAAGAGAAAAGCAACTAAGACATATGTTTTGATTCTTGTCAATTTTAGGACTCAACTACCTGCCTTGTCTAGCGATAAATATGTACAAGTCTTTTTCTTTTCAGTAGTGATCTTCAGCTTCTAATCTACTTAAACTCTTCTGTAAATTCTGTCTTCTGACTTTAAATATGTCTTAATCTGATCCTCCTGTTTTTCTTCATTAAAATTTATTTAGAGAAATTGACTATTTCTTATTGCCATATTAAAGCAGTGACATGTATACAAGACTAGACAGCAGAGCTTCTTTTATTGGTTTCATTCACTGATGGTAGAGATGTATGGGAAAAAAATCTTATTAAATATAAGATAAATAGATAATATAAAAAATCTTATCAAATATATTCTGAAGCACTTCAGTGACAGAAATAGTTTCGCCAATGTGTTAGCAAATGACATTCTGACTCTTGGTTCATGTACCACTAAGCTGTCAGAAATCAGTCAAATGATGAAGAGTTGGCTAGCCAACTTGTAACACTTTTTTTTTTTTTTTTGGCAAAGATCTGATTCTAAAGAGATGATATTCATTTAATTAAATGCAATTGACATACTGATATATCTCTCTGTATAAATACGTTTCAGGTAATAGTGAATTGCAGCAGACAGAATCTGTTACTGCTGTATTACAATACCTGTTTTGAGTGTAAAAAGTTTCATGACAAAATCAGCAAGACAAGAATCCATCCATGTCATATATTTGAAAGGATCTTTGAATCAGTAGGAATGATGTTCAACATTGTGCTTAAGGGCAGGATGCATTACAAAAATCAATCTTTGAATACTATGCCAAATGTTAAGACAGTATCTTGAAGACTGGTTGCGTTTTGCTTTGTTCTGATAGCTGCTGCACAGACTGCTGATATCCCTGTTGCAATGAATTGGCTCTGTTGTGAATACTGTGGCAAACAAAATTAATTAAAACACCTTGAGTGACCAGAAGGGAAGATGATCTTAGTGGTCTTTTCTTACCTTAATGATTCTATGATTTTATTATTTTTACCAAGAACAAGGAAGTGATAGAAAAACATGTTATTCTTTAAATTAGGTATCCAAAAATGGAGAATTTGTTGCATGCTTTGCTTCTCTGGCACACTTTTTCTCCAGATGACCTAGGTTCTCCTCTTCTCTTTGGTATATGTGTGCTCATTTTTTCAATGTTTTTAGCTGGAGTGGTGTTTTAAAACATATTTACTATTATCTTGCAAAAAAGTGTAGATATCTGGTACTGAAAGGTGAAAGGTAGTGGAAAAAGTGTGTCAAATCTTTGCACAGTAGCAAGCTGCAATAATTGATAATCCTGAAGCTTTGCACACATCAAGGTACACTGCAGCAAAAATACTGTAATAAAATCATATTTAAAAATATGGATATATGGTTATGTATCCTCTCTGGTATTTTTTTTTTTTTAAATTGTGCTTGTTTTAAAAAGTATAATGCACTAAAATAAGTAGAATATTATTATTTTGTACTTAGTATTTATACATTCATAAGAGTATATGTGCATTTCATTTCAGTAAGTTTCATTTTACAGGCTATAAAAATACTAAGTGCTAATGCTGTACTAGATACATTGATACAAATGCATAAGACTACATATGCATAATACTACAGTTAGGAGATTAAACAATATTTTTCTTTTTTTTTTTGTTAGTAAATTGTCTTAGCAGATGTTATCTCATACAGCTAGTCAACAGTTATTTTGTATTTCAGTGGGTTACACATCACTCTTTTCCTGAAGTTCTGTATTTTGTTTGAGTGCTTTTTGTTTAGAAATCATCATCGCTGTAGATGTAGATAATTTATCTTATATTCTTTTCTGTACTTCTTAGAGCTTTCTATCTTGCCTTTTATTTTCTCATGACATTATCCAGCATTACTCATGGTCTTTTATTTCAAAAATGTGTGAACATGATAGATGTGTTGTTATTTTCCATTTTCTTCCTGAATTGCTTCATACATGAACAGAAAAATATTTAATACTGTTTGTATTTTTGTAGATCTGTCATAATGCATCTTTTGTTGTTCCATCTAGGCTTTTTATTACTGAATTCTAGGACAGTTTTTTTATATCTTAATATTAAAAGAACTTTTAAGGAAACTATTTAGAGTTAAATTATATAATAAATGTCATCTCTGTGGAGGTGAAACTTTCAGGAGATGAAATCTATTATACTATTTCAATATTTCAATAACACTTCTTACTTATTACTTCAAATCCTTTCTGAAAGTTCTCACTCAAACCACATAATGACTTATAAACTAAAATCTTTATCTGATTGTGTTTTTAATCTGACATTAAACCTATTTTCCTATGTATGACCAACCTGTACATGGATAGATGTTGTGCATAACAGTGTTTTCATTGGTTTACTCATGGAATAGCTAGAAATAGTAAAACTTACTTTCTACTGTTGGTATTTCCATCCTATACAAGCACAACTTTCCTAGAATTTGGCATGAGTCACCTGTATGATTTTCTTCTGATTGTATAACAGTCACTACTAATTTTTGTTCCACTTTGAGAGGCATTTTATGATAGAAGTTGTTCTGAATAAGCCAGGCTTATTAATGACTGGGAGGTCAACAATTTGAGAGACAGTTATTTTAATAGTTCTCCACTGATGAAACAAAAAAATGGAATACAGTAAACTGTCAAAAGGCATGAAGGTCAACCTAATGTCCTTCCTCCTTGCTTTCCTCCTTCTGGGCATACATACACTGTGCATGACATCTCACTTGCACGTTGACCTCTACATGCTATCTGAGGCACTTTGAGGTACACAGTGGTACTATTATTAAACAGAAGTGGATGTCCTATAAATGTTTGAATTGAAGCACCAATTTAACCCATGTCTTCATTTTCAAATCTAAATGTATTGTAGCGCTCTTTTTATCAAGTTTTTTATCCAGCTCAGTTGTGCTGTGCATGAAGTCTTGCCTAATTTGTCTTCCATCTGCAGCATATATTCCTACATACTGTGTATAGTTCCTATGAACTGTTACTTCTAACATGATGCAAGCACTTTCATCTGTTTATCTTGGGACACTGAATACTTTGGTTAATTGAAGTTGAACCGTGCAGTGAATTCCTTGCCCTTACTCTCCTAAAATGAGGGCAGCTTCAAATCACAGGTGATTTCTATTAAATTTAATTGCTTTCCCCTGTGACTTCCATGTTGTAGGTATGGACAAGTGAATGAGGGCAATTATTCTTATCATCTTTGCTCTTTGTTGTGGTTCTTTTCATAATTATTATTGAAACAAGGTGAAATATCATTTTCATTATGTAATGAATGTGGATATAGGTTATACTTTCCTCAATGAAATTGCTCGTCTTGTCTATCTGGCTTTCACTTCATACACTAATAATACTAAGTATGGAAAATTATTCTTCAGTAATGAGCTAATAATATAACTTTATTATGAGGTGTTCTGTTTACAAGTTCTCATGGAATTAGGTCCTCTGATGATTACATTTATTCTGTAATTGCATGGAATACTCTTGTAGTATAAGTAGTTAGACTTTTGAGCTCTTAAAGTAGGAAAGTTGTGCTGGACCAGCCTGCTAACCATTAAGTCTCTTGTTTTTTTCTGAGAACAATCACAACAGTGGGGACTTCATAACTGTGTAGTAATGACAGTATTAGGTATTCCTGCTTGCAAGGGTGCTATTCTATTTTAGGGAACAAGATAAGTATTTCCTTATCTCTTAGAGTAAGGTTTTGCTAAATACTTGCCAGCTAAAAATGTTGTCATTTATTAGGTATGCATATATGCATCATACTGAGAGGACTATTTATAGCAGCAGCTAGAACAACGTTGTTTTAGAATGGTTTGTCATTGAATTCACAGTATAGGCAGACTGTCATGACTATGCTGGTTTGATTACTATTATGGTTAATCTTACTGGTTAGGAATCTGGTCCTGAATCTTGAACTTAAGAGAAATAATACCAGAAGTAAAGTACAGTATAATTATTTTTGATGTGTAAAAGATTCAATTATACTCCCAAATTTTTCCCATATCCTTATTATCTGAACAGACATCCTTATTATCTGAATCCTTATTATCTGAATGGCAGAAGATTCCATTTCAATGAGCAGTGAGAGTCAGTGTTCTCAGAAGTTCCTAACTATGTAACAACCTGTTATTCATGACTCAAATATAAGTTATGATCCAAAGATATGTTTTGAATATCTCAGACTCCTAAATAGTTATACATTTTTTAGAAATTGCTGTAGGCTTTGGATTCTGTTAGTGTCATTTAAAAATTACATTCATTCTCTTGTATTGTTGTGGTTGAAGTACTTCATTTCGTTTGCCAGCATTCTCTTAGCAAAGTCCCACAGTGATGTGTGTGTCTTAATTTTAAGCCTATTATACTCAAATCAGCTAATATATTTGATTTAAAATGTTATTGGAGATCACACCTACTACTTTTGTGTCTAGTATCATTTACACACTATGCTTGGTACACCATCATCCCCAATGGACTTGCGATATCTGGCTTCCATTTGAGGCTTCTACATGGACAGATAGCTGTTGACCATAACCATCTGGCTAAGATCATCCAACTGATTCCTTATCCACTGAATAGTCAGCCTTTGAAATCTATATGTCAACAGTTCAACCCAGGTTTGGGCTGGTTGGGCCTAATTCCATGGCTAATAGGGTGGATGAACAACCTCTGGGAGAGGGGGAAGGGAAAATGGGGAAAAGGTATGGAAAATCAGCCTAAAAACAAAACAGCAGCAACAAGCTGAAGGAAGAAATTTACTAAATATTATAGATGAAAGCAAGAGAACACAATATAATACAATATAATTGGAGCCGTAGCTGACAAATCAAATAAAATGAGAGAGTATGCAAAACCAAAGGCCTTACTCACTAGGCGGTGTGTTGCCACCATAGCACAGGGGAAATGGCCGCAAACTGAAGCATAGGAAGTTCTGCACAAATGTGCATAAGAACTTCTTCACAGTAAAGGTGACGGAGCCCTGGAACAGGCTGCCCAGAGAGGTTGTGAAGTCTCCTTCTCTGGAGATTTCAAGATCTGCCCAGATGCTTACCTGCGTAACCTGGTCTAGGGAGACTGCTTTGGCAGGGGGGTGGACTAAATGATTTTTAGAGGTTCCTTCTAGCCCCTAAAATTCTGTGATTCTGTATTGCTGAATGTGAGATAGCAAGGGAGCACACACCGTAGAGATGAGCAGTAAAAGAAAAGGAGCAATCTCATGATTTGCAAGCAGTTTATCTTTCCCTCTGGATGGAAAACAGAAATGGAATAGTGAAAGTCTTCTGGGAGATGTAGTCCTTATTTTCTTCTGAGAACCAGGTACACAGAAATATCAACAATACACAGAACTGGAGCATTAATTCTTTAACTCTCAGTACACTACAGGATATTATGATGTGGAATACTGATAAAAAAAATCATAAAACCATGACACTATATCTTTCCAATGTAGAGATTAAGGATGTGGTGTGGGACCATATCAAAAGCCTTGTAGAATTCCAGGTAGATGACATCAGTTGTTCTTCCTTTGTCTTTTGATGCTGTCATTTCTTCAGTCAGGCACAATTTGCCCCTGGTAAAGCATACTGGCTGTCTCATATCACCTTCTTGTCTTGCATGTGTTTTCACAATTCTTCCAGGCAGATCTGTTGCTTGATCTTCCCGTACAGGGAGGTGAGACTCATTGGCCTGTAGTTTCTTGAGTCTTCCTTTGTGCCTTTCTAAACTGGAAGTAGTATTTCCTTTTTTTCCAGTCACTGGGACTTTTCTGGACAGCCACAACTTTTTGAACATTGTGGTGATAATGGAGAGTGGCTTGGCAACTGCATCAACCATTTTCTTCACGAGTCTGCGGTGCATATCATCAGGCCACATAGATGTATATGTACGTATAAGAACTATGTACATACATACATAGTCAAAACTGACTGCCCTTAAGTCTTGATCTTTTCATTACTGTGACAGGTGCTAAGTTATAATGTTGTTGGTGATCATTTGGGTTGCTAGTCAAAATCAGACTGAAACTCTACCGTAGATTCTAGGGATTCTGAATTAATGCTAAGACTTACAAATTTAGATGTAATTTTAATATAAGAGGAATGCCTGTCAAAACCTGGATTTGATCTGTACTAACATGGCAATTACCATATAAGGAAAAAAATGCTTGGGTGCACCTATTTTTTAAAGATAAAATGACATGAGAAATCGCTGACAATATTTGAAATCCTCAAGATTATTTCTGACTGCATGCACCTAAGGAAAGGATGGAGCAGTTCTAGTCTTGTTGCATAGTGAACTTGCCATGCTAGTAATGTTCCATTACTTCTTTCAATACCGATTGGAAGGTATTTCTCAAACCTTTCTGAGTGCAAAACTGGTAGTAAGACTTTCTTTGTCATAAGAGAATGCTTCATGTAATTGGCCAGTTTCATAAGGAATTCCAGAAGCAAATACCTCTGGTCTTTTGTGCAAGTAATACATGCAGAATACAGAAGTAGAACAGTAGTGGTCACAGAGAAACATGCCATCTAAAAATGCTGATTGTAAGGCAGAAAATGCAAAGCATTCAATGGCTGTTAAGAATCTCATTGGTGGTGTACTGCTTAAGCATATAACTTACTTAAAGTATAAGGGCTCTGCCATGCACTTCGGATTTTCCTATTTCAATGTCTATTTGAATATCAAAAAGGAAATTTGCTTAATACTGTAATACTTTCATTGTATTTAAATATTTTTGGGGCAGGAAATCATGAGGAGAGCATGTACGCTTGGATTTCATCCATCAAAATTGGATTACTGTAATGGACTCTACATGGGGTGGCTTCTTAAAGCCATTCAAACTTAATCTGGTGCAGTATACAGATGCTCTCTCAGTCAGTGGTATTTCTTGAATAAATAAATAAATAAATAAAGCATTAATTCCACTCTAATTTTAGAAGTTTAAAACTATCCTCAACTGCAAGGCCATCTATGCCCTTTGTCCATGTCAGAGGAAATATTTCTGTAACCTTCAGTGCTGCATACCCAAGTCGAGCAATCAAGTAACATGTCCTTGGCAATCTTTGGCTCTGAGATATTTTATGAATTCTGATCTGATGGTTAGCTCAAGAAAAAATCTCAAGGATTAAATGCAAAGGAGCAAGAGGAAAAGTGTTTGAATCTTTGGCTTTGAAGCTTGCCTCTTCTCTGACTTTATCTGTTGTTTTCTTTGTTTTGTTTTCAATTAAGTGGATCACTGCAGATGGTAGAGAAATTAGATTTGGGAAAGTGATGTGCTTTTCTGACTTTGGACACCTTTTCAATAACTTACCTCTGAAGAGTCCTGAAACTTTGAAATAAAAGCTAAAGTCTGGAAGGGTGAATATAAAAGGTTTAAAAAAATTAGATTGTCATCTGTGGTGTTTATTAATTGAGAAAATGATCCATACTGAGCAGAGTACTTATAATGAATAATTTATCAACAAAGCATGCCCTTTTCCTACTTGTGAATTACTCACAAGTAGACTTTGATTTTTAGAAATCTGTTTGCTTAGAATTGTTTGATCAATTTATGTCAACAGTCTTTAGTATACCTGCCTTGAGTAAAATTTGACTACTAGTTCCTCAAAATTATATAAATTACATGATCTGTTTCTATTTTTGTTTACATACCTTAAGATCTTATAAGGAATGGCTTGAAAATGTACTGTGAAAATTTGTGCAAACATTTTTCTGCAAAATACAAAATTTAACTCTTCCTGAGAATGATTGCTGTCAATATTCTTTTTATACCTTAAAGTGACAGCTTAATAAAAATAAATTGAAAGAGTTGTGGGTGATTTTCTTCAAATTATTTATCCTGTATTACTTTTTGTGATATACTATCCCATCTTACTGGTAGTTCAATGTATGGGTCATATGGGTCAAGCACTGTTTGCTTTGAATCACTGTCAAGCCCAGGAGAACATAAGACAACAATTGCAGATGCTGAGCAAAACCATTTTAACACCTTTTTTTTTTTTTTTTTTAGTTAGAAATTTCTTTTTTTTTCTTTCTTTCTTTTTTTTTTTTCTTTTTTTTCTTTTTTTTGTCCTGATGAAAATTCCAATTTCGACAATTAAATTCAGCATCCCTACATTTCCCATCTGGATTTTGTTCTAAAACAATATATTACCAACATTGTGAACTAAATTACATTCCCAATAATCTCTTGGATGTGGATTTTATGGATTTTGGTTTGTTTGCTTATTTGATTGATCAATTGATTATTTATGGAGACTTTCTTGCTTGTTCAAATGCAATTATTACTACATTTTTGTGGACAAAGAAGCAATTAATCTGAGAAGATCTTCCTGTATTCAACTTTCAGAGATAAGCAGGTAGAGCAGCAGGAACAAGGTATATGATATTGAAAATAGAATGACTCTGTAAATGGTTGGAATGGAGTATTTCAACATTGGAAGAAAGTAGTATAGCATGTATCAAATGCTTGACAAAAGGCCACTCTGGTTAAAGACTCAAAGAACAATAATAATAAAGGGCTCAAATGCAAACTTGAGACTATTTAGTTTCTTTTACAGATAAATGTGCATTGTGATTGTTAAACCTGACTTGCAACTCTGCAGAGGAATACTGTTTTTGAGATGGTAAGTTGCAACTGGCTCAGGAGGATAGTGATTCTGCTAAGACTTAAGTTGTGGACAACCATTTGGAAGACACACGTTCCCTGTAAGATAGCCAAAGTAAATGACAAGACAGTGAGCCAACAACCTTTGAATCTCATTCAGAAGCTCTCACATGATCAACAAAGAGTAAAGAATTTCTACATGAAAGAACACAGATTTTCCTCTCACCTTAAAAAAAGCCAGCATACTTAAGAGATGAAAAATATAATTGCTGCGGTCCAGAACTATCTGGTAGACCTGCTCCATGCCAAGATGTTTTCTAATATCTGTCCTCAGGTTCTGTGTGGTTCTGGTTATACAATCTGTAGCAACACAGTCATGGCACCCAATAACTTCTGTACTAAGTTTTCTTAAGCTATGCAATGTCTTGAGAACAGATCATGGTATAGATAGTTATAAAATATGCACAGTTCAAATGTGTGCATTAGGCTCTCTGAGCCATCTTCTTATTTAAAAAAAACTTTAAGGATTCCATTAAGAATTTAGATAGCATTTTCCTCTGTTAATATGGAACATTTTCTTAATTTCTGACTTAAAATCTTTTATACTACAAATTAAGCTAATTTTCTTACCTTGCAAGTATAAACAGAAGAACAACAAATCTTCTTCCGTGAAAATTTCTAACCTCAAATAGAACTTTATGATACACTTTATGACAAACTATATAGGTAGTTTTCCATCTGATGGAGGAGCCCACATTATTTTGTTGAACCAAGTAGCATCTGGATTGATATTTATGGAGACAGAATAAAGAGAAGGGCAGTGAATCTAATATGGAGAGTAAGGTGAAGTTTAGACACCATGGATGATAGGAAGGTTACATTAGTCTCATGAGAAACAAAAGAATGAGATACTGATCAAAAGCCAGCTAAAGCGGTGGGAAAATTTGCTTTGTTCTTTTGAGATCAGAATGATAAATACAGCAGAAATGTATCCACAGAGTTACATATCTTCTTCAGAAAAAAAGGAAAGGAAGAAAAAAAAAAAAAGATTTGGGGAGAATTTGTAGCTTTAGCTCTCCAGGAGTATGTAAGATAAAGATTTCAAGTTTTCTTCTGTTTTAAAGTTAGATAGCACACTTAAAAGATATTTCTCCTTGGGGATACTCCTGCCTATGTTTGTTTTGCCTGTTTTCCTAGTCCTTTCTATGAGTCTGCAGTGTCCCAGTTTAAACCATACATCATATAATTCTTTTAAGAAAAATAGAATCACAATCTTCTCTCTCTTTTTTTTTTTTCTTCTTTTTTTTTCCTACTTTTTTCTTTTTGAAATTATGGAGGCTTCATCTGGCTCAAAGTTATGAGTCAGTGTTTCAAAGTTCAGCAGTGTCAAGTTATTAGTGACATACCTGAGGGGTCAATACTGGGGCTGAAAGTGCGTAATACCTTTTTAATGACTCGGTACACTCTTAGAATGTCTGTAGGGGAACAGCTGATAAACTGGAAGTCAAGGCTGCAATTCAAAGAGACCTTGAGTAGCTGGAGAGATGGATGTATAGAAACTTCATGAAGTTCATCAGGGACAACACAGTGTCCTGTAGCTAAGATGAAATAACCCCATGCACCAATACATCCTGGGAGGCAACTCTGTCCCTGGAGGAAAGGGTACTGCTAAGAGCTTTGATAATAAAAGACAAAACATTCTAAAGGACTCCTTACTGTTCATAATAGTGTCTGATTCTATATAACTTTAGATTGTATATATCAGAATCTACTGCAGTTGCTACAGTCTACACGCTACATGACAGTAATTTTGTCAACATAAATAGTCCTCCTTGGATCGTCTTCTATAAACGGCATTCATACATTCATTGGCAAAAAGCAAGCATATGAACCCAAAATGAGTTTTGATAGTTATAGAATTGCAACTACTGTCACTAGATAGATACAGGTGTGGGATAAAGAAGGTCATTGTATTACTAATAAGTGGTAAAGATCAACGTAAGCACCCCCAAGGCGCCTAGCTCTTACATGTAATCAGTCTTGGTTGCTCTGGAAAACTGTTGTGTTGAGCAGGTATAAGAGGCTCTGAGCACCTGCAATAAAACCCCTTTGTTCTGCAAAGGAGTCCACACCTCTTTCACCACACCCACAAGGGAGCTTGAGGCCCTCTTGCAACATATAGGGACAATAAACAATAGAATCTCTTTTTCTGAATTCAGTTGTCCCTTTAAGGAAATGTTGAAATGAATATCCTAACCTTCTTCCACCCCAGGACATCTATGCATCTCTTCAGTGCAAATATGTGATTTGTCTTAGTGATTAAATGAGATGAAAACGTAATATGCCCATAACTTTTCTATTTTCAGTGAAAAGTGTTTCAGACAGATTTTGTTTCAGAGAACTCAGAAGAAAAGAACTCCCCTGCAAAAGTTGTTATGTATCAGTACACAAAATTGTTTGTTTCACACTAGTAGACTTCATCATTCTGGCACGTTTCATTTTGTTTTCTGCGCTTATATCAACTTGCTATTGTATGCTTATGCATACTAAAACATTTTTTTTCATGTGAATATATAAATTAACAAAATAGTATAATAATTACATTATTCCAAATAGTCTCAATCTTCAGAATATTCAGTTAAACTCTTAAACTACTTATGTAGCACTCACCTTATGTACACACATTAGTGTGTTTTGTCCAATAAACCTATGAAACATAAGGAATGGATGGGCAGATCCTACTTTGCAGATGTTACACAGAGCACTGAATCCAGCTCATGTATCAGGTGCCATGTTTGGCTTGTCAACATGTGAGAAATTATTTCTGTGAGTGCCAAGTGACTGTCAAAGTCCTTCTAAAGCCAGATGAGAATAGTTTTTCCATGATTAACTTTTACTGTTTCTTGACTTTTTTTCTTTCCCTGTTAAATTCTTTTGCTATAGCCTACAATGATCCCACAATCAGAAGTAGCAGCAATATAATTATGTACTGAAAATCTAGCACAGTACCTGAATTAGAAAACAAATAGACAGGAATTAGCAATGAAACTCCATATCTGAGTTTCTTCAGTAGTAGCAGTGATGTTTCATTTCTCTTCTTGCACTCTATCTCCCTGCCTCTAAAACCATTGTTGCTATCAGCCTTCTGTTCATCATTAACTCTAACAATTTGTATGGCTCAAGAACATTTTCTATATATTTCCTCTTCTTTTACTCATTCTGTTCTGCTGTATTTATCACAGATAACATAGACTATATAATACAGTCTTCTTTCCATGTACCTGGGCTGAGGACTGACATTCTCATGTACCTAAAAGGTAGTTGCTTTGGCCAAAATATGCATTTGTCTAAAATAAACAACTTTGCTTAAGCAGTGTATTACTTCTACATTTTAGTATCCAGGTTATGTGATGTTCTTAGCCTTTATCAATTTGTCAGTTACATTTACTACATCTCAAATGCCTTCAATTCTTATTGAAACCTCTTTT
Organism: Lagopus muta; assembly: GCF_023343835.1. Taxonomy (NCBI): domain Eukaryota; kingdom Metazoa; phylum Chordata; class Aves; order Galliformes; family Phasianidae; genus Lagopus; species Lagopus muta. Next base: position 161,177,413 of record NC_064433.1, read on the forward strand.
CTTGGTTTTCTTGGCTCCTTGCACAGACTCTTATTTAAGGATCTTATCCACTGAATATATTTTTGCCTTTTAGGAAACTTCATCCTGCTTGGGTAGTCTCATCAAAGAATTTCCTTCTCCATGAGAGGGATCCCAAAGATGTTTCTAAGAATCATTTCAGTGATTCAGATCTGAGAGTGAAAGTGCCTGTATGCAGCTATAAGGACCAAAATACAGATGAGGAGGCAAGGTATGAGTGGAAGAAATGATTGGATTTCATGCACCTCACCATTCTCTCAGTAAAAGCCTTCCCCAACATCTAATCGAAATCTCCCTGCTTTTAGTTTAAAACCATTCCCCCTTGTGCTATCACTGTCTTCCTGTGTAAAAAGTTGATTTTCCTCATGTTTATAAACTCCCCTTAGATATAAGAAGCCCACAATGTAGTTTCCCTGCAGCCTTCTCTATTCCAGGCTGAAAAAGCCCAGTTCCTTCAGCCCATCTTCATAGGAGAGGTGCTACAAGCATTGGGTCATCTTCATGGCCCTCTTCTGGATCCTCTCCAAAAGCTCTGCACCTTTCCTATGTTGCGGGTCCCAGACCTGGATGCAGTTCTCCAGCTGGAGCTACATGGGGGCAGAGTAGAGAGGGTCAAACACCTCCTTTGCCCTTCTGGCCACCCCTCTTCTGATGGAACCCAGGATACTCTTGGCTTTCCAGACTATGAGCACACACTGCTGGCTCATGTTAAGTATTTCATCGATCAAGACCACTAAATCCTTCTCAGCAGGGCTGCTTTCAAGGAAATCTCTGTTTGTATACACATCTGGGATTACATTGACAGAAGTGCAACACCTTGGGAATATTCAGTCTCTACTGCCATACCACCAACATCTGCCTCTGAGTTCATGGGCCAATACAATAAAACAGGAGGTATCACTTCTGGAGCAGATATTATAATTTATGGGCATAAGAATGTATTTCTGAGGAAGGCCACAGAGGAAAACTTTCCATTTTGAGGACAGATTTATCTCTCTAATCATTGTGACAATATTGTGAGGGCTCCTGAACTTGTGTCCATTCTTCTCTGACTGATTTTTGAAACTGTCCGTTTATTGGATTTGTTGTATTAAGTACTAGACTATTTCATCACTGTTGTTTGAGGTATTAAGTCAAGAGTATCTCTAATTTTGTTCTAGACATGTGCAAAATATTCTGAGAATAATTATTCTTTCTTGCAATAATAAATGTACTTTCAGTGCTTCCATGACACTGTTTTCTTTTAATAGTAGAATTAGCCTAATCTTCTCATACCTATGCGCAAAGGCAGAGCATTAATATATGTAGACCTTTTGATTGGTTACTTACTATTTACACTGGCATAAAAAATTAATACTGGCACTGAAGCATGAGAATTCCAAATTAACAGAAACTAGTGCTGTCACTGAGCCAGCTTCAGCGCTGCTGAGAGAAACTGAGGCAATTCAATGAAACACAACATAGCATGATATAACTAATTCTGATTTGAACCTGATTTTTCATACGTGCTAAACTTATGTATCAATACATTTGTCTTTTCTGCTTCCTGCCACAGTGCATGTAGCTACAGTGCTACTTTAAAGAAGCTTTGGAACAAAATTGCTAGAAAAGTGTTGTTAAAGCTAATCGCTGTTAAATATATACTGCAATTATATAGACAGTACATAGAGAAACACTATCTTTGCAACTTCTTTTTCTTCCTTACAGACCAGAAGATGATAATATCAAAAGAAGTAAAAGATAAACTATCTCAGTATTGTTCTGTAGAGATTATCCTCTTTTAAATCCATCCACTTATTTGTTTGATTTCTTTGCTGTTCTTTATTCTTCACTTCAGATTACCCTGTTGAGAAAAATTTTAAAAAAAATCTTCAAACAACTGAATTGCACGTACAACAAATTTTCCCAAGTCCAGTTGACAATGATGAGGCTATCTGTGAGAGAGGACCGAGTTCTTGGTGAGTTAGACACTAATGAAAATTAGCATTCTAAAAGGATTCTCTGCAGCTGTCTTCATAAAAAGAAACTGATTAGTGGTTTGGACAGTGCTAACTCTGTCAATTACCAAACAAAATACGACAGAAGCATCCATTTACGTATATGAAAATTACAATTTGAACATCACACTTAGAGCACATTAATCAACTTCATTCTTTGTTTTTATGGCTAATGAGGCTTTTCAGAAAGGTAAACAGCTTTCTAAATAAAGTTGCCTTGACAAAAAAAAAAAAAAAAGCATTAAATGTATCTGTATTTAGTATTTATTTATTTATTTAAATTCTTTTTTTTTTTTTTAAATCTATTTCTTTGAATAATTGTAATTTGGCAACACGTGGATGAACACTTGAAATGACCTGTCCTCTGTATTATATACACCAGCAACAACAGAAGCAGAGATGAATAAATTCTATTCCTGTTCTCTCCCTTTTCTTTTTATTGATTTAATCTCATTCATAGCAATACTACCTTGTAATTGTGCAAGCATGTGATATTTGTAGGCTTTCCAATAGCCATAGCTCAACAGCTTTTCTATGTGCTTTCTTCCTGTTAAAACTTTGCCTGTAAAAAATTGTTTTATCTGCCTTACTCTGTGGTTTTGTTGGGGACAGCTGCTGTTTTTCCCCAAAATGTATGCAGTTAGTGTTGCTAATTCTTTTTACTCAGATTCTGAAACACAGTTGCTTTAGCTGATGCTAAACAAACAAACAAACAAGTAAACCCAGCCAAAATACCAACACCAAAACCAAACTGCAGACTTATAAATTTTGCCTATTTTGCTAAACATCTCTATTGATTGTTTGACATTTAAAAAACATCCTCTTGCAGAAGGTTTCCAGAATTAGTGTACTTACTCAAATCCTAAAATAAAATAAAGTAAAAAATCTATATAGCTTATGTATATCAGAAATGACAATAATTACTCTGATTTCAGTCTCAGCACCAAGCAATTTTGATGCTTTACTCAGTTACACCAATATACTTTGGATTTGTTCTATTCAAGTCAATATATCAGGATCACAGGAGCTCTGTGCAAACTATTGTCCACATATAGACCAAATCACATCAGATGTATCTGCATCAAGACATAGAGGTGAAGTCAATATAAGCAGTTTTATTTGTTACCAAGCTCCAGAAAGGAGCCAGCTACATCCTTGTGCTCTGCTTTGGATGAGGGACAGCATAGTTCTATGCCTTGCAGAGAGCAGTGTGTGCAGATGGCACAACTCCCTCCCTGCTACCATCTGGATGGGACAGGACTGATTCTTTTGTACCGCCAATAGAAACCACTGCATCATTTTCTGTCTTACATGGTTGACATATGGCTTGGCAACCGTGGCTGGTGATTTTGAGAGTAAAACCAGGTCTCTATCGGCACTGCATGACAAATAGAATAAACAGTGCTGAAATGGAGTTAGAAGTAACTCTGTCCCAAAGAAGGATACTTTCTGATACTGAGATATGGGCATGCAATTTTCTTCCAGTGCAAAAAAATAATCTATGTTTACTCTAGAATAAACTTACCATTTCAAGCCGTGGTTCACATTCTCCTCAGTCAATAGAATTTCAGTAATATAAGTGAATTAAAATTGTCACATGGTAGGTGGAAATTTCATGTCATAAACTGAGAACAGAATCTCAGGACCGTGTTACTCATTTCACCTTTGCAGATAATGTGTGAACATCTTGTTAGAGCTTTAGGCAATCAAATGACTTTGGTAATAAAACTGTTTCCAATACTTACTTTCAGCGATTGTTTGTCTTTCCAGGGAGCAGATGACATGATAATAAGCAGAAAGATAGAACCCAGGAATAGGATGCACAAATGAGAAGAAAAAAAAAAAAAAAGAGAAGAGGAAGAAAACCAAAAAAAATAAAATTTAAAAGTAAAATCACCTTGCACTACAGTAGTTTTGTACAAATTTTGCATACCACCATTAAAATTTCTATTTTATACCAAGAAAATTTAGGAAGCATAGACCCTGACTGAATTTTGGCCTTCATTTTTCATCAGGGTTTCCTTGGAGGTAATGGAACTATGCCAGTTTACAACAGCTGAAATCTGCCCCTTGTTTCCTCCGATTATATGCAGGATATGAATTAGATAATATTGTTCTGCTGAGAACCAGATCAGAGCTTTAGGAATTGAACTGTCTATTGATCACTGAACTAACATATGCAAGATAGCTAATGCTCCTCTAGGAAGCAAGTGCCTTGAGTTATTTTATCTCTCTGTTATAGAATATACTGATCTAATATCATGCACTTCACCTTCCCCTGTTTATTTATTATACCATATTAGCCAGGTTTTACAACATGTTAAAGTACATCTTTGCAAAGGATTATCAATACATTTGCTCAGTGTGAGCGTGCATGGAATTACCATTGCAATGGATTTCATTATCTTTTTCTGTTTGTTTGTTTCTAATGTTTAAATAAAAATCAATTAATCTATTGCCTTAAATAATACCAGGGCCTGTCAAAATTCTGATCTCATGATAACAAGTAAACCCATGGGTCTAAGCTTACAACAAGGCCTGGGTTAAACCTTTGGCACTGAGCCTTGAATGGTGATCTGACAAAACACAATTTATAGCATTCAGTCCCCTTTGTGAGAGGCCTAAATATTAGACAGTATTCAATGGCAGAAAATCTGCCTGGGTACTTTGTTTTGACACAGATTAGTTCCTTTGGAATCTGGAATAACTTTGGGTTATCTTCTAGGATAAAGAAAGGCTGCCTTCTACTGGCAGAACAAGTAGATAAAGCTGCAAAAATGCTGCTTGCCATCTCTCCTGGGTCCAAGACTCTTGAGTTAATGTGAAGATTCAAAGATATTCTGTCTGCAAAATGAAAAATTATAGGTGAAAGGAAATAATGATGAAGATTTAACCTTTCTTATCAGTGACAATAGTAATTGAAACCCTCTACATGTCTTTAGTGCAACTTTTCAAAGAAAGTGTGGTACCAATTTTTACCCAAGAGGTTTATTAACAAAAGTTCATGGCAAGCACTTCTGTTACATGACCCTCCTTCTCTTTCCCCCTTTTTAGAATTACCTTTGTTTGTTTGTTTGTTTCTCCTTAATCATTCATCATTTTATCAAGGACATTTCTGGCTTGTAGTAGATACTTTAAGCACTTCACTTCATAAGCTCTCAGCATTAGTAAAGTTATCATCTTTCTTCTCAGAAGATCTCAGAGATAAATACTGTGTTCTAACTAATGTGATTTAATGCCTAATTCCTAAGGATAGATGTTGCCACACCCTTAATGATTTTCTTGTATTGGCTTTCAAAGATGTCTGATCACATCACGATATGTAAAATAAGTTAAAAATGTGTCTCCCCTCCCCACACACTGTTAAAAAGGGAGAGGGGGAGGGGGAGGGGGGAGAGAGATCTCCTGAATAATTTTCTGCTTGTTTAGGTTTTTTTCTCTGTCTCATTTGAAGAACTGATAAGCAATAATACCAGTGCAAAAGAGGGATCAGAACACAGTGAATAGCAGCAGGGCTGAGTTAGAAAATAGGACTGTTCCTGCTTTGCCAGCAAGCTATTGTATAACATAATTGTAATGTGAAATCTCATTCTCAGATGGTGTTTGCAGAGTATTGTTCAACTTTCAAAAATATCCCTCCTACCAATTTGCATTATACCTGTATTTTTTTCATGTTAAGTACAAAACTTCAGAGACCGTTTGATAAGTTTCCCATATTCCAGTGGTATCAATAAATTTATTGATATATTTTGTGTTTTATATATCTGTGTGTCTGCGTGTGTAATAACAACACACACTGATGGCGATCTTATGGGATACTTTTTGTCTGCTGTGGAAAAATTTTTTAGCATCTTCAGACTTAAATGAAAATAATAATCCAGAGTTGCTGGGGTATTTTTCTGCATATTAATACTATGTACTTGGAGCTATGTGATGCCAATACACATAATTCTCTCAGAAATATGACACTGAAGATGTGATTTTCTTGTTACGGTGCCTCAAATCTTCCCACCTACCTTATGTTTTCAGTATTCGGCTGCATCAGGAGTTATTTTGCTGTTCTTGTTTGCTTCTTTGTACTTCTTTCATTGACCCCATCTCTGTAACTTTTTCCACCTGCCTATTTATTGGCATTCCAACTCAGTTGATAAATGGGCTGCCTTTCCTACAAATGCACTAACTACAGTTTGGTAATAGAAAGATCTGATGACCCTAGCTGCGATCCTATCATACTGTAACCAATTCTCTTGGGCACATAAGACATTAAAGCAGGCTTACTGAAAGCATTTTTTTAATATATAAAGCATTTCATAAGAAATTCTGCACAAATAATTCCTAAATTAGAATTCTTAGTCTGCAGTGAGAGACTAAAACACTCAGTATTTTACGCTCATTGTTTGGAAGAAAGACAAAATTAGAATTCCATAAAGAATATCTCTTTCTAACTTGTCTGTGCATATTTGCATATTGAAATTTCACATTTTGTGAATGCTTATCAACATTCTTTTAACCCACTCTTTTACACTTATTGCTTCTGAGGATATTGATTCCTAAAATGTACGCAAATATTCAATTCTTTGTTCACCTTCATAGTTGTGACTTGAACATTATATATTATAAGAAAATTCAGTTCAAGGTAGACATAAACTTTGATTCAGCAGCCAGTAAAATTGTTTTTATTGCTGATTTACATCCACAACACAAGCCAGTGCAGTGATGAAGTATTAACACATATAGTCCAATAGACACACAAACATGAAAAGTGTGCTTGTTTCATAAGTACGCATTGCAGCTTTTATGCAGTTCTTGCTACTCACCAAATCAGACTGAATTATTCAGATCTGTCGTTTGCAAATATAACCAATGCAGTCAACTTTCTTACAGGCTCCTCTGAAGAATCTGCTTGCAAGGCGAAGTCAACAGATTTGTGTTTCTTAACATCTATTGTATGAAACTGTATCATCGTTACCTGATATCTCCTTGTTATAAAATACTGATTGCTTTAGAGAAAATGCTTTATATTTTGTGTAGCGGGAATACAAATAAAAATGTAGCACTTGGTATTATTCTTAGTAGTCACAGTGGATGACTGCATGTGTACTTAAGGTTGATTGACATCGGCCTCATTGTTAGGAAATGAAGCCAAACTAAAAAAGGCACAGCTTCTTAAGGTGCTGAATGTATGCATTTGACATTTGCGTTATGAAATGTCTTCTCTGATCATGTAGATTAAAATTGGGGCAGACAACTGTCTTGGCAGAGATAAAATTGCTAATGCAAGCTTTTTGGACCATGCTTTTCCTGAAACACTTATGCACAAATAGGTGCCTAAAGCAGGTATGAAACATCTCAGTCTACCTGTCTCTGATCTGTGTAGAAAAAACATGAGTATCTAGCAGATAAGTATGAGGAGAATCTTACACTTAGTCTGTGGATATCTGGAGACAGACACCACTGGGAGATGCTGGTTTCAAGTGTTCATGCTTGAGCTAAATACAGGCTTCGATTTTACAATGGCTTTCTTATAGCTGAAATCCATCAATGTGTCCCTGTACATTTTAAATTAAGGATCAGGAACCTCTTCATACATAGTTGTCTCAATAAGATAATTGGTTCAATAACATAATTAAGCATATTTGTATCTTCAAATAAATTTGTCACTTTTTATTTACCTCAGATTCAGACCAAAAAGCAACACCTTTAGGAACAGATCATATAGAATTGGCATATTTTTAGCCAATTCTTATAGAAGAATTACATCTTTATATATATACGGTCCCCACTAGATGAAACAACCTTTCCAAAGACAAGTAGATATAATATTTAATATTTATTACTGTTGATCATACAAAAAAAAAAAAAAAAAAAAAAAAGTGTGTGAGTGGGGGAGAGGAGTAGGAATGTTTTCTGGAAAGAAGAAAATGATATTTTAATGGAAAAAAGTAACTATGGTGACCCAAAATTAATAATAAGCAGTAAACAGCTGAACCTGAAAATTAGGATCTAGAGGTAACGTGAGGAAGCATCTAGTAGGCAGATGAAAGGAATAACAACCAGACAGATGAGTTTTGGAAAGATACATACATACTGCTTATTTCAGTATTCTACCTTTAACTTTTCCACTCTTCTTCTCATCTCAAAAATATTTAATGATGATATTCATTCTTGATGGCACCTGGTTAATACATTTATATTTGATTAAGGAGAACAAAAACTTTTTAAAAATAGCAATTATGTTTAAAGGAAATCGGTACTGCTTTTGTTTTATTTTTTAGTAAAAAGGATTTATAGACAACAGAATTTTAGAGATAACTCACAAAAATTCTCATTTTTAATTTTGATTATTCTATTCAGGCAATAATTGTATTAAAACTAGTAACAATCAGCTCTTTAAATTAGCCAACAGGAGGTAGTCAATTTCCCATTTCTGTATAAATGAGATTCTGATCATACCATATATCTCCATGTAGCCTCTCATGTATTGCTGATATAATGAATTGTTGTTCTTGAAAAAGGAATTTAAACAAAAATTCACATCAGTTATATTGTTTATCCGAAGGTTTCCCCACTACTTTTTAAACAAATTTCAATGACTTGCATTTCTTTCAGTCTTTATGAAACCTCTGGAAGTGAGTCAGATGATTACATGTCACCAAGAAGTGTTTTTGTTTTTCCTCTTACAAAAGATGCCACATTTAAAACTACCTATTGGGAGGCTGGAAAGAAGATTACCTTCTGATTTGCTAGAAAGCATTTTTTGAATTGAAAAGAAATATGTTGTTTTACTAAAATAGATTAACATTAAGCCCACGCATAAAAAGCTTAGACAGAAGAAGGAAAACTGATTAGCAATTCAGTCTTTATCTTTACTGAAAAGACTCTGATGCCCAGAGAGTTCTGGCATTCTTCACCTTTTGTTGACCATCTGTATCTATGAGCTCCCCAACAGAGATGCAGCTCACTTGGGGACAGAAGAGCAGAAGGGCATAGCCTCCTCTACAAGAGACAAAAACCAAAAGCCACGCTAAACACTATCAATTAAAATTCATTAATCCTGTAGGAGCTGCCCATTAGACTGTTGAGCGTGCACAGATGCCACAATTACAAGCATGACACCAGCAATTAGGCAACAAAGGTAAAAGGACTTCACAGCCTATTTAGCAAAAATATAATCTCTTTGTTCTTGCATAAACTTTGCCATAACTTTAATTGCACCCACACTGGTCAAAAGAAATATTACCTTTCTTTTTATAACTGCTAGGACTGTTGCTTTCTAATCAGGTTTAAGACACATAACAAAATAGATGTGATTACTTTATGGAAAAAAATGCTGTGCTACAAGAAGTGCATTAGTTATGATAGATGTCTGTAGTTAGTCAAGAAAAATTAAAGCCCAATTTATTCTTTTACATTTTCATGTTGGCTGTCACTGCTGACTGATTACTTGTCTTCTGACTGGATTTGTAATCCTTTAAAATAAATAAATATAAAAGACAACCACCTCTTTTCAACTTGAAGTCACACGCTTTTCAGTTACATCTAAAGTCTGGCTTTCCACGATGCTCACAAGAGTAGTAAATAACTTTTTTATTTTAGCTTTCTTCATTTACAATACACAAAGACTGGGAACAGACGAGACTTAAACTGGCAAAGAAAAAATGATTATTTTACCCTATAATCTACTTACTATTCTTCAGTTATTCTTCTCTTTTTGCTTCTTACTGTAGTTGTACTATACAGTCCATTGTTCTGAATTGTTATAAGAAAGGGAAGTATGTCAGACGAATTTGGAGAAAGTCATGGCTTTCTATTCCAGTTATTTCTATATTGCCCTTTAGCCTGTTCTAAATTAGAAAAAAAAAGTAGATTATATTGTTCACTAGAATTTAGTTATAGCTTTTTATTTCACTTGCTGAAACTTCATGTACTTTAGAACAATAATTAAAAAATGCACACTTAAACACTAGAGAATAAGTGAATAATAGGGCAGATGTAGAGCCCAGCTGTGTGAAGTCTTTGTTTTTCCAGAAGAGGAAAGGTGGATAAAATCCCCAAGCTAGACACACAAATTTCATTCTCTGGTTGCACCTCTGAGGAGCTGGACAATAGAAGTTAAATAGGTCACTTTGCAGTGCTGATATTGTGGTATAGAGAAAAGAAAATAATCTCTCTTAAATCAGGAAACATGACAATAGTCAGCTCTTTTCCTGTGAACTGTGTAATGCACAGCAATTAGTTTCAGAGGCTTGTACTGAGAATTTGTGGATAAACTGAATTAATATTCCTTTCATAAAATTTCAGATGTGTAGTTATTAGAATAAACATCTCAATGCCAAATGTTATTCTATTCAACTTGGGAAATGTGATCATAATCTAAAAAAAAAAAAAAAAAAAAAAAAAAAAAAAGAAAAAGCCAAAAGATTATTAAGGGAAAAGACAGAGGAAATGTTCCAGGCATAGCATCCAACAATAGCATGGCAAAAAGCTTCTATGACAGAATAGAAATAAACTGCATAAAACAGTAGAGGTGTTATAGTATCTCAGATTTATTTGAATCTGTTAACTTCATCCAACCAAGTAATATCTGTTTGAACATGAGGTTCTCAAGTACTTTCTAAACTTTTGTTTAGAAAAGCAATGGTAATTTTTGCTCTGATGGGTAGATATTCTTCAATTGAGCAATGGCAACAGCAGCCAGTTACGTTTTGTCTCTACTAGTTCTCCTGTTGTTATTTAACTAGTGGCATCAGAAACAGCAAAAATTTAAGATAAAAATCTATCATGTAATGACGATGACTCTTTAAGCATTCACCTACAATACTGCTCTTGTGACTCAAACATGTCATTCATCACTTCCCTAAGAAGCATATGTGCTTGTCGTTGACTATTTTGATCAACATCTGGCAATGAGGCCTTTTCTGCTGCTATCTTTTTCTCTGGCAAGTTATTTGTAGTGAAGAAAATGTGCTTGAGTGTTCAATAAAAGTTAAGAAAGAGTTGTGCTTTGATTGAAGTTTAGAAGTTCAAAGCCCCAAACTTCACAGTAAAGAAAACAGCTCACCTTAGTAATGAAAAATATATCAAATTATCACATAATATATTATTTCAGTTTGACTTACATTATTTATAAAAATAAAAGGAAAATTACAGGTATCTTTCAGAAAAGCATAAAAAACTACTGAAAATTCATTAGCCATGCATATGAAGTGAAAAGGTGATATAGTGATTTAAATAAGTCAAGCCAAATAAATTTTTAAATAATTGAAAAGATCAAAAGTGTCTTAAGCTCTGATTGACCTCAGGTAGTTAATAGTCAAAAGAAGTGTTTTCAGTAGAAAGCAAGTGAGAGAAGTTTATTGTAACAAGAAGTGCATAAAATAGAAAATGCTGATCCAATCATAATTTTAATAATTTTCCTTATCTAAGTCATAAAACAGTTGCACGTATAGATAAAAAAATATGTTTTTTCACATAATTAATCATAGAATCATAGAATTGCTCAGGTTGGAAAAGAACTTAAAGATCATCGAGTCCAAACACAAACTAACCATACACTAACTAACAACCCTTCGCTAAATCATGTCCCTGAGCACCACATACAAATGGTTTTTAAACACATTCAGGGATGGTGACTCAACCACCTCCCTGAGGAGCTTACAACCCTTTCTGTAAAGAAGCTTTTCCTGATATCCAACCTAAACTTACCCTGGCACAACTTATGCCCATTTCCCCTCGTCTTGTCACCTGACACCATTGAGAAGAGACCAGCCCTGCTCTCTCTGTAAGCGCCTTTCAGATATTGGAAGAGAGCAAGGTCTCCCCTCAGCCTTCTCTTCCCCAGACTAAACAGCCTCAGATCCTTCAGTTGCTCCTTGTAGGGCATATTCTCCAAGCCCTTCACAAGCCTTGTTGCCCTTCTTTGGACCTGCTCCAGCACCTCAATGTCCTTTCTGTACTGAGGTGCCCAAAACTGAACACAGTACTTGAGGAGGGGCCTCACCAGTGCCGAGTACAGGGGCAGGATGACTTCGTTAGTCCTGCTCACCACACCATTCCTGATACAAGCCAGGATACCACTGGCCTTCTTGGCCACCTGGGCACAGTGCTGGCTCATGTTCAACCAGCTGTCCATCATTACACAAAAGTCCCTTTCCATCAGGCATCTTTCCAGCCACTCCTCCCCAGGCCTGTACGGTTGCCTGCAGTTGTTGTGACCAAATGCAGGACCCAACACGTGGCCCTATTGAAACTCAACCTTGAACCATCAATCCAGTCTATCCACGTCCCTCTGTAGTGCCTTTCTCCCCTCTGGCAGATCAACACTCCCTCACAGCTTGGTGTCATCTGCAAACTTACTGTGGGTGCACTCAATCCCCTCATCAAGATTGTGAATGAAGATGTTACATAGAAGTAGTCCCAGTACCGAGCCCTGGGGGATGCCACTTGTGACCAGCCACCAACTGGATTTAACTCCATTGACCACAGCTCTTTGGACCCGGTCATTCAGCCAGTGTTTCACCCAGTGGAGCATACGCCCATCCAAACCGTGGGCAGCCAGCTTCTCCACAAGAATGTTGTGGGGGTCAGTCTCAAAGTATCAAAGTATTTCTGAAGTCCAGGTAGACCACATCGACAGCCTTACCTTTATCCACTAAGTGGGTCAGCTTGTCATAGAATGAAATCAAGTCTGTTAAACAGGATCTACCATTTGTAAGCCCATGCTGACTGGGCCTGATCTCCTGGTTGACCTTTAAGTGGTCCATGATGGCTTCCGAGATTATGTGTTTCATAACCTTCCCAGGCATTGAGGTGAGACTGATAAGTCTGTAGCTACCAGGATCATCTTTCCAGTCCTTTTTGAAGATGGGTGTCACATTGGTGTTCAAGGAAAGGCTGGATGTTGTGTTGAGGGACATGGTTTAGTGGGAGCTATTGGGAATAGGTGAACGGTTGGACTGGATGATCTTTTAGGTCTTTTCCAACCTTGGTGATTCTATGATTCTATGATTTGCCAGTCTCCAGTCCGCCAGGACATCCTCAATTAGCCAGGACTGTTGGAGAATGATGGAGAGTGGCTTGGCAATCACATCCACCAACTCCCTCAGCACTCTAGGGTGCAATCCATCCGGCTCCATGGACTTGTGAGCATCCAGCTTTTGGAGCAGGTCCAAAACCTTTTCATTGTGGAGCATGCAGGGTCTATTCTGTTCCCCATTCCTATCTACCAGCGCACGGGGCTGTGTATGTGGGGAGTAACAAGTCTTACTATTAAAGACCGAGGCAAAGAAGTACCTCAGCCTTATCCTGATCCTTGGTCATCAAGTTGTCCTCAGCATCCAACAAGGGATGGAGATTCTCCCTAGCCTTCTCTTGCTGTTGATGTATTTATATAAATATTTATTCTTGTCCTTTACCTTAGTGGCCAAGTTCAGTTCTAGCTGGGCTTTGGCTTTTCTAATTTTCTCCCTGCCCAGCTTCACTACGTACCTGTAATCATCATAAGTAGCTTGCCCACTCTTCTAGACAAAAAGCTTTCCTTTTGCTCTTGAGTTCCAGCCAAAGGTCTCTGTTCAGCCAGTCCAGACTCCTTGCCCATCAGCTCATCTTCAGTAACTTGCTTTTGCACTTTTAAAATAACTTTGTTGAAGTATTCCCAGCTTTCCTGGGCTCCCAAGCTCTCCAAAACTACCCCTCAAGTGACCCTCTCAACCATGGTCCTAAGGAGGTTGAAGTCTGCCCTCTGGAAGTCCAAGGTGGCATTTCTGCTGACTCCCCTTTGTGGTTCAACAAGGACTGAGAAATCTAGCATCTCATGATCTATGCCCCAGACAGCCTCCAACCTTTACATCCCCTACAACACCTTCTCTGCTCACAAATAGCAGGTCCAGGATTTTGCTTCCCTGTGTTGGCTTCTTCACCAGTGGTGTGAGGAAGTTATCTCCCACACCTTTTAGGAACCTCTGGGACTGTTCCCTGTCTGCTGCATTATAAATCCAGCAGATGTCTGGGAAGTTGAAGTCCCCCACAGAAACAAGGGGGAGAGACTTGAGACCGCACCCAACTGTTTATAAAGTGTTTTGTCCACCCCATCATCCTGGTTGGGTGGCCTGTAGCAGACTCCCAAGATAATATCTGTCTTATTGGCCTTTGCTTTTACTGTGACCCATAAGCTCTTTACCCTATCATCACCATAATTGATTTCCATACGTTCACATTCTTTCTTAACACAGGGGGCTACACCGGTGCCTTTCCTGCCTTCCTGTCTCTCTTGAAAAGTTGGTAACCATCCATCACAGCATTCCAGCTCTGGAGTCATTCCACCACGCTTCTGTGATGGTGACTATGTCATAGCTTTCTGGCCTCCAGCTCCTTTTGTTTATTACTCATGCTGCATGCATTAGTGTAAAATCACCTGAGATGGGACTCCTTTTGAGTGGCAGTAGCCCTAATATCCTCATGACCTTACTCAGGTGTTTCCATAGCCACCAACCTCACACCAATCCTTGTGTTCTTCCTACAAAAGGGTGAGTTGTCCTCCTTCTTCACCAAGACACAAGTCTGTAGGATCTTACTAGCACATCCCTCTCCTACAAGAACTGGCACATTATATACTGACTCTGTACTAATGAACCCAGTTACACTTCCACCCCCCTTCATACCTAGTTTCAAGCTCTATCAGTGAATCTTCCCAATTCCTGTCTTAAGACCCCTTTCCACCAGTGGGAGAAACTATTTCTATCAGTTGCCAGCAGGCCTGGTGTCAAGCAAACAGAGCAGAGGGTCAAAAAAGCCCAAAACCCTGCCAGGCACACCAGGCTCAGGTCCAGGTATTAGTTGGCCCATCATATTTAGTCCCACGTCATTTCCTATAACTGGAGGGATAGAGGAGAACACAACTTATGCTCTCGAACCCTTTACCTGTTGCTCCAAGGCTCTGAAGTCCTTTTTCATAGTCTTTAGCGATATTCTTCCTGTATCACTGTTGCCTACCCAATAGGGAATAATAATCTGAGGGCTGAACTAGGCAAGGAAGCTCCTTACATCTTTAACCTGGGCTCCTGGGAGGCAACAGACTTCCCTGTGTAGAGAGTCTGGTCTATAAATTAGCCTTTCTTCTCTGTTCACCAGAGAGTCACCAATGACAATGACTTGTCATTTTTTCTTTGTCGATGAGGTTTTAATGCTAAGTGAGGTCTGGTTAGACTTTGGTAACACCACCAAGCGGAGAGAACCATGATTACCACCATCGTCCAGTTGTCCCTGCAGAGCACTGTACCTATTCTGCAAGGGCAGCTGAGGAGGCAGGGGAATCTCTGGGAGGGTACGCCTCCATTGACAAGAAGGGACCTTTTGCCACTGTTCCACTCCCCCTGATTCTTCACCATTGTTGCTAGTGGGAGAAGACGGGCTCACTGTAGCAGTAGCACTATCTGCCTGCTGGTTCTCCTCTACCACCTGTTTGCAAGGCGGCAGGGGGTGACGTGCTCCATGTGGAGCCTCAGCTGGTTGCCAAGATCTCAGGATCGATAAGGGTTTGGCACCACCAATCAATCTCCCTCTCACATTCCTTTGTGCTCCTCAGTCTCTCCACCTCCTACTTTAGGTCAATCACAAGGCTGAGTAAGTCATTTAGCTGGTCACATCTTACACAAGTACTGTCTCCCTCAGCTAGCACTGCAAAGGCCAGGCTCTGGCACTCGCTACAGCCAGAGACCTGCACACTAGCATCGTGTTTTGGGACCTCAGTCTGATCTCCACATTTTTTTTAGCAGCAGCCTTCCTTTCATGTGTGCACGGGACTTCAGTCTGGGTCTCCACATTTTTCTTTGCTGCAGCTTTCCTTTTACATGAACATAGGACCTCTGTCTGGGTCTCCACATTTTTACTGGCAATAGCCTTCAAAACTGTAGTTTAGCTCCATTAGCATAAGGATATATTAATAGTGAACTTTAAAAAGAGTAAGCCTGAATCAATTATCAAATCACAAATTTTGCTGAGATTCAAGTACCATTTGTGTTGTCTTTAGGAGAATTACTCATTTTTTTTAACATATAATGAACTATATCCTAACAAAACATGCAGTGATTTCACTTATCTCTCTTTGTAGCAGGAGTTTACAACCTTTACACAGTCTTTAAAGCAAAGTTTCTGCCCTCATGGTGTCTTAACTTAACTAACATCAACCCAGTGAAATTTCTGCTGTCTAATCAGCTTTCCTCTTCCCAGAAACTAGGCAAAAAGGGGAGCAGAAGTGCACCTTAACCTTATCAAATCCAGATACACTGGCAGGATACATCCAGAGATTTCAGGAGGAGGTGAGACCATGAGAACTGAGAAGGGTGTAATGAGGAAAAAAAAAATAATTACACAGGCTAATACAGCGAGAAAAATTGAAATGTGTTTGTTTTGTTGTTGTGGTGGTTTTTAATATTGGCCACAGTTCCACATGAACAGTACTACTATAATACTAAAATAGTAGTACTAAATAGTACTAAATACTAAAAATAGGAAATAAAGAAAAAATCTAAACTGTGCTATTAAGTGCAATGCATAAGGCAACTCCCAACAGAGCAATTAAGATTCCTATTAATTTCAGTACTTTGAACTGAGTTCCATTCAGGTACAATCCTAAGTAGCATTTACATATATATGGACATTATGCAGAATGGGTCTTATCAGGGTTTCTGTAAGAATTCATGAGCCAGGTGCCTAGTATGGCAGTGACTCCCCCAGACTCATTATCAGACAGAGCCCGCTGTCTGCTTGCAGAAAATACATCCTCCAAATGTTATCTCTGTGGAAACCAAATCATTTCTGGTACCATCCATAAAAGAATATAGAATGGTCTTGACAAACTGCACAGAGTACTAAAGCTAGCATTTAATCAGATAATCTTTTCATCCAGCCAGAGATAGTTATTTGCCTTTATTTATATGCAACCACAAAAAGATTTCAAAGTTAAACATTCTGTAGTTTTCTGCAGAAAGAAAAAACACACGAATCTGCAAAATTGAAATGTAGTTATTGCCATGGTACAATGCTGTACTAAAATCCTAACCCCCTTTCTAACCAGCTGGTCAGCAATGTTTGCTTTATGCATCAAAGTACTAAAATTATGTAACAGTATTGAAAGTTCTTACATCATAGCAGGAATAAATAATTTTTCATTTTGCAGCTGCAAAGGCAACTATACCACTATTCTACATTGTGAACAGATGAAGCAGTCTCTGGACAATGCAGTAGAAACCTTCAAGTGTTTCATCATTATTTACTAAAAGAGATAACATTATTGAATGATAAGCTAGAAGGTTTTGACATTTTTTTTTTGTACTGTGGATCAAGAAGATCTGAGAAATATTAATGTTGAAACGTGTATTCCTGTCTATCCTCATCTGAACAGAGCAGAAACAACTGTGAATAATGCTAATGGATAGAAACAGTCATTGTTTAAAAGTGTATATGTTTGAGTTCCTGCACATAGGTCAAAGCACCAGAAAGCCAGCACTCAGGAGAGGTGACCCCAGAAACTTGTTTCCTTTAGTTTTCCATTTGCACATAAAATCAATGTTCAAGTAGAGTTCACCTGGAAACTGCATACTATCACCTTTGCTAACACCTTGACTACTGAACAATGACATTTTGGACTGGCACCCAGCAGCATCATTCCTAATAATAACTAAAATAAAAACCTACTTTCTTCAAGGAGTAGAAAGTATTTTATATTATGGTACTAATATTGAATTTAATTTTTTTTTTTTCTTCTTTGATCCCTATCAACCTGACATATCATTGTCAGGACTTTATGACACTGTGGGACAATCCTGCCAAGGTTCTAAACATCTTTTTCTGTATCTGTGTCATGCAGGGTCTATCTCTCTAATCTACCTGAGTTTCACCATCTTCAGGGCTCAGATAAATCTTTTAAACTAAAAAAAAAACAAAATTTTACCAGTGTTGGAAGATAACATATCTCGTTATCACCAACATGGTCTGTTGTATATTCAGCCTCTCTGCATACATTCAGAACTTCTATGTGTGTGTTTGCCTGCATAAAGACAATATATTGACATAGAAGAAAGAAAAGTAGTGTGTAAGATGTACCACCACTTTTACACAAAATCTGTTTAAAGAATATTTATGTTCAGGCTTAGTTGCCTAAGGACAGTAGATGTAGCAAGAGATGTAATTTTTTGGCAACTAACATAAGTCAGTATTTGGGAAAGATTGGGAAAACATTACCACTTTATTCCTTTCCTTTTTACCTGCTGAGTGTAACTATCTCTGTAGGATGATTTCAGAGAGGCAAAGAGTCAAACAATGTGTCTTCTTCCTTATAATTCTTTTGATCACTAAAAGGCAAAGCCTGTAGTATTATGAATGTCCAAAAACTGCATGTATTCCCACCAAGTTAAAATTCCAAATCTTTATACATAATACATGTAAAGATGCTTTAGATGACAGGGAGAAGGGATAGTAATGGGGAAGATGAAGAGAACTTCACTTGTACTTCATTACTGTGTACTACTATGAACACCAGAAATCTTCTCAATCTTTATAAAAATAAACACATACTCTTAATGAGGTGTATATTCACAGGGTCAAATAAAATTTGTTGACTATCTGACACCATATTTGTTAAAATAATCTTTCTATTAAATGTTACGTACTGTAAATAAAAGGGGATAAGTATGATATCAAGCTATTCTTTCACTCTCTTAGAGCAAAGGCTTCTTCATTAAGTACAATGAGTGCTTTTTAACAGCTAAATAAAGTGTCTCCTGTTACAGACAAGTGTTTGGTTTATTATGTATTCCAAAACCTAAAAAAATCCTAGCTCTGTCCTTACTTTGCTGTCCTTTTAAAATGGCATCTCATACATGGATAAAACATTTCTATAGACTACAGTGAGCCTTTTGAGAGTTGTATAAACAAAGTCTCAAATTGAAAACTCTAAAGACGTATTGAAAGCAAATTTAACTCTCAAGCACTGAGGTTTCTTGTGAAGGTCTGTCTATTCTGATTTTAAAATGTAATAATTTCCTATGCATTTCTAAGTCCTAACTTAGTCAATCCTCTGTTGAAAAGAGATCTTTTGTTGATTGATAGGCATGGTAGTACAGATGCTTTAAGACTGTATTCTGTATGTGCTCTACACTTGAATTCCATGCTTACAGTTTTGTACTGAACATGTACATGGATGTATTATGAAAGCCTAAATAATGAGAGAAGCACATCAAAAATACGTATAAAACATAAAACAATTCAGAGCATTTAAAGTGCTCTTTTTATTTCTACATAATCTTCTCTGAACTGGGATTTTTTTTATTGCTATTTTTTCTTCAATTTCACTGTTAAAAAAATTTTGTTTACTGTGCTCTTTAAGGCATTCCAGATGCCCTTGTCTAATGCAAAATATTATGTTCCTTAATAGGTTTTTCTTACAGTTGTTGTTAAGGGGAAAAAAAAAAAAACAACAAAAAACTTGATACACTTAGACAACAAACAGCGTAGATGATGTACCATGTAGGTGACTTAACATCTGCAGCATGTGATTTAAATTTTTTAATGCAAATTCTGTTCTCAAAAAGATACACTGTAAGAAACAACTTATTTCTGTAGACATTTGTTTCATCACTGTTTTTTCAAAAGGAAAAAAAGTAAGTAAATATGTCACCCTATTACTTTCCTGGGAGGGGAAATCATTTTGGTAATTGTTCATTTCATTTCTAAGGGATGCTGCAGCAAAATTTCTGGACTTTTTCCCCTTTTATTATTAGTTCAACAATTCTTTGCAAAGTTCAATGAGGTTCATTAGGTTATCTGAAGAAAATGGATCCAACACTTCAGGCAGCTTCTTTATGTGACTTCTCTAATTAAATCTTTTCCATTAGACAAAAAAACACCCTACCCTTTTTATTTGACAAATATAGAATCATACAATCATATAATGGTTTGGTTTGGAAGGGGCCTTTAAGATCACCTAGTTCAAACCCCTCTGTTACAGTCAGGGACACCTTCCTCTAGACCAGGTTGCTCAAAGCCCCATCCATGGTCTTGAACACTTCCAGGCAGAAGGCATTCATAGCCTCACTGGGCAACCTGTTCCAGTTTCTCACCACTCTCACAGTTAAGAATTTCTTCCTAATATCTATAGCCAAAATCTACTCGCTTCCCGTTTAAAACCATTTCCCTTCATCCTGTTCATGTGTGCCCTTCTAAAAAGTCCCTCCTCAGCTTTTCTGTAGTCTCCCTTCAGGTACTGAAAGGTCAGTATAAGATCCCCCCCAGAGCCTTCTCTTCTCCAAGTTGAAGAGCTCCATCTTTCTCATCCTGTCCCCATAGGGCAGGTGCTCTAGATCTCTTGATCATCTTCTTGGCTCTTCCCTGGACCCACTCCAGCAGCTCATCCTTGTTTTGGGTTCCCAGAACTGGGCACAATACTCCCAGCGGGTTCTCATGAGAGCAGAGTAGAGAGGCAGAATCAATTCCCTTGACCTGCTGGTGACACTTCTCTTGATGCAACACAAAATATGGTTGGCCTTCTGGGTTTCAAGCGCATCTTGCCAGCTTCTTCTCCTCTCAAACCATTCTCTACCCAACCACTGTTTGTGCTTGACATTGCCTGAACTATGTGCAGGATCTGATTCTGTGATCTTGCACTTGGCCTTGTTGAACTTCATGAGGTTGGCATTGGGCCCACGTCTGAAGCCTGTCCAGGGTTCCTATGGATGGCATCCCTTTCTTCTAGCATGTAAACTGCACCACTCTGCTTGGTGTCATCTGCAAACTTTCTGAGGGTGCACATGATCCTACTTTTGACATTTGTTCTAACATTTGTTCTAATTTGGCCTTCCATGTTTCTCTGGTACTTTATTTTTTACTCTGTTCCCCCCCAGCAGCAACAGTAGCTGTTAGTCACAGGATCACACTTTCTGACATTTACTTTGAATGTGCTTGCTTATTAAAATATTTCACTTTTAGACAAGCTTATCAGCTGAAAAATACATTAAAGAAATTCCAGTATATTGGATGAGTAAATTTCAAACAAAATGTATTTCCTGTACTTCAGTACAAACTATTAATGTATGTATTTGAAGATATAAAACTAAATTAACCTTCCGTGGAAGGCTGTTTTTGTAAGCTCAGTAGTCAAGCATTAGTCAGGTGGGAAGTCCCAATTCACAGCAAAGAAGTGCACCATATATATTAGAGGCTGAAGTTCTATATTTGTCTACTTTTTTTACCAGTATCCTCCAAAAACCTGTCAGTTTCAATAGCTTTGCCTCAGAGTGAATTATCCTAGAGGGATGGGGGATAAAGTTCAAGAAAATTTTAATCAAAGCACTTTTTCACAGTGCTCAGAAAATCTTGGTAAGAGCTTTCTGTGGACAAGCAGATTGCTGACTATTTCTTTAGGTATGTACTTTTCTCCTATATGAAATAATGTAATATGGCGTTAAGTGTTCATAGAGAAACCAAGAGTTTGGTGTCTCTGTTTTGGTGTCTCTGTTTTCACAATGGTCTATGGGAAGATAAGCTTAGTCTGTGACAAGCATATCTGTATACAGTTTATACTGTTATTCTTTAACACTCTCCAATGTCATTAGCTTGCCAGCCATGTAGTCTGTAAGTAATAGGTTGCAATAGCAGCTAAAATTGACAAGTGCTTAGCCCAGAGCATGGATTGAATGTAATTCATAAGGTTCCTGAGTTAATTTCCAATACCTGTTTCATCAAGGCAGACTGATAGATGGCTGCCAGCATCTTCTCACTTTATCTGTATATCACTGTGTCTTTTACCGCCATCGTTCTAAAGCTGTTTTTAGCTGTTTTTTTTGTTTGTTTATTTCTTTTTTCTGTCCATTTATTCAGCTCCCCTTTCCTTTCAAGTTTTCTTCCCTACCCCATTTTTCCTTTTTTTTTTTTTTTTATTTTTATTTTTTTGTATTTTTCTTTCACTTTTTAAAAAACATTCTGTTTCTTACATTTGCTCCTCCCTATTTCCATTACTCTAAATGGAGTTTACTCTATAGGCACATCATTCATCTAGATTGCGGGCCCTTGCAGCTAAACGCAAGACCTTCAGATGTTATTGAAGTGCATTTTTCCATGTGGCTCTGTTTAAAGTGATGTTTCTTTAGGGACTGCATGGTGAAATATGAAGTTATCTCAGAAAGTAAATCTGAGATGCTGGACAGATGGTGAAGTGTCAGTGCATCCACAGAAATGCATTTCATTTTTATATAGGGGATGCTTTCAGTCAATTTTGACCCAAGAAAAAAGTTGCTTTTATTGTATTGCTGGCATTTTATGGTGGTTTTGTTTATTGTTTTGTTTTGAGATCAATAGTTAAATCATTAAACCATAATAAATTTTATATAAACATATTAATTATTTGGATGTGCAGAGGGAAAAACAGTGTAATTGAATATAGTGAAATAAAGAGGAGAAAAACAGTAAAAATACTTTAAAGACAGACATATTGCCGAATAAGGTCACACAAAACTTGATTTGGTAAAACTTACAGCCATTTATTGTGAACTACTTGAACTTATTTCTTACTTCAGCTATATTTCAGAAATATTAATCGGTAAAAGATTTGTTATTTAAACAGTGAAGAATAACAATGATTCCCATAGACCTTTGGGGTATATTACTAATTTTGAAGCTACTTTTGGAGACAAAATTATTTGATTCTCAATAACGAACTCTTTTATTTTTAATATTTGAAATCTTTGTAGAAGATGGATGCATACTGTATGCAAGGACACCATATGAAGTTTAATTCTATTGAACCACAATCACTTCTGCTGCGTGAGCAACTAAAGTTTTGTACAGAGGTGTAAGAAACATTTAAATCTCACCATTAAATATTTATTTTAAATTAATTTTAAGATACATTTAATCAATCTGTAAACAGCTATTTGTTTTTTTTTTTTTTTTTTTCAGCTAGAAAAGCACAGAAATGGAACATTAAATTTTTTTTTTTGAAAAAGTTGACAGTGAAGAGTACACAAATCTGGCTTCCAATTACGTGTTGGGTTAGCTGGTGTAAATCAGTGTTGTCAATTTATTGACAATATATGGTCATTTGCTGCTTTTTACTGTTGACATGTTTGTCTGTTTTGTTGAGTTTGTTTTTTTTTTGTTTGTTTGTTACTGAAAAGGAAAATGGTATACCATCAAGATTCCCTGGTGTGTTTCTCAAACTACAGCATATAATAGCTTCAATGTACGTTATTGCAGTGCTGAGTGATCCACCAGATTTCTCTGCTCTCCTGGAGAAATCAATATTTACAGGACTCTTTTGATAGCTATGCCAATAAAACAAAGACTTGTAAAAAAAATAAAAAGAAAAAAATATCAGCAGGAATAATGGAAGGCGACAAAGAAATAGAGAGCCAGCTTCAGGGTTTAACCACCATCACCACGATTTCTCAAATTTCTCAAAATATTTTAGAGCTTTCTCTTTTCACTTTTTCTGTTTCCGTAACTCTGTCTGATTTTTATCTAAATCCTTCTTTGTGAAATTGATTAGGGTTTTTTTTAGTGTTATTTCACAGTGCCATTGAGAAATAGCAGCATCTTATAATTAGTTTGCCACTAGCTCTTTATAATTCCTTTCATTTCCTTGCCTTGCCTTGTTACCTTGTTTTACCTTGACTTGCTTTGCCTTTTTGTTTGTTTTTTTGTTTGTTTGTTTTTGTTTTGTTTTCAGTTGTGGGAGATATAACTTGTTTCAGGACACGATACATCATAGAAATGGAGTAAACTTAGCTTGCTGACATATTTAGAACGTGTTATTCTAAGCTTAAAGAATTTTGATTACATTTTATGATAGTTAACCCAAGGTCAAGAAATTTAGTTTCTTTCCATCAAGTGAGCAGTGATGAGAAACATAGCCTCAAAGCTGTCTCACTGTTTATCTGAGTTGAATCCCCCAATTATTTTGCCCTTGCTTCCAGCTTGTTGTTCAAATGAAACAGGTAAATGAGTAATATTTCAATTGTTTATGTAAAAAAAGACAGGTGGACAAGTGAACATAATGGATGCCAAAAGAAAGCTTCATGAGTAAGTATTGTCCTTTCTAGCTGTCACTGATTCTGGAAACAGAAATATGTTAGTGAGTCTAAATAATCACAAGTTATTTCATGAAAAACTTTGAATCAATGACCCAAAATAATTTTAGCTGTAGATACTTAGTCAATTTCCATTGTCTGTTCTGTAATTTGTCCCAAATGAACAATATTCATTTGAAGTCCTTCCATAACATATGGTAAAATTGAAATACAGACAGTCGAGTTTTGAATTATTTTTGTGTTAATTTAGTTCTAGGGATGTTTACAAACAAGCACAGAGCACTAGTGACTATCCTAAGCACTACGCAGCTATAGTAAAGTTTGGAGCATTGTAGAAATTAGTGCATGGTAATTCTGACTTGCAACTTGACAAACCAACCTATGAACAGCAGATGGTAGGTAGCTATTTCAAGCCCTGTGAGGCAAGAAAAATGATGGAAGTTAAGCTTTGGAGGATGGCTGTTCATATATTTTAATTTCACTGGATTAAACTTAATATCAAATGGTGGAAAAAGTACAATGTCAGGATACCATAATTTTATGAAATGTACTATATAGGTTATATATAAAGTCACCTTAAGTTTCACTACACATGTACTGAGATTTCTCGCTTCATATAACTTCTGAAGTATTTCACTGTGCAATCATTCTAAGTAGTGGATATATCAGTTTATATCAGTGATAAGTGCTTTTAAGAAAGCTATCTATATAAATGGCAAAGTATCATTTCATTAGCTTACATGTTATTTAATTGGTAATCAATCTTTGTTGAGATAAGCAGTTTGATCTAAGTTAGCAGGGTAACCAAATCAGTTGAGAGAAAATTATTTCACTGTGAAGGCTGTACTTTGAGTACTGTTTTCAGTTTTGGGCTCGATACAAGAATGACTTCAAGGCCCTAGAGCATGTCCAGAGAAGGGCAATGAAGCTATTGAGGCATCTGGAGCACAAGTCTAACGAGGAGTGGCTGAGGGAAGTGGGATTTTTTCAGTTTGGAGAGGAGGAGGCTCAGGGTGACTATCACTCTACAGCTACTTGAAAGAAGGTTGAGGTGAAGTGGGGTTGGCCTCTTTTCCTACGTAACTCCTGATAGAACATGAACGAATGGCCTGAAGTTGCTCCATGATAGATTCAGGTTAAATATTAGAAGAAACTTCTCTGGAAGAGTGGTCAGACACTGGAACAATTTGCCCAGAGAGGTGATTGAGTCACTATTCCTGGAGATGTTCAGGAAACATTTAGATATGATACTAAGAGATAAGGTTTAGTGGAGAAATATTGGTGGTAGGTAGATGGTTGGACTAAATGATCTTGGAGGCCTTTTCCAACCTTGCTGGTTTTATGATACTATGATTCTACTTCTGTTGGTACTACATCTACTTCTTCAAATTGTGGAAAGAACACTGCTTACAAGCCTTTGCAGTGTTATTACACCAATTAGATTGTTGCAGCTTCTACAATGCTCATTATATTATATGCTGATATTTGGGGAAACAATATATATCATTTAAAAAAAAAAATTCCACTAACATACAGTGCACCTTTATTAATGAAGATACTTAATCATTTGTGACTATAAATTGTCATACTTCATTTACTGAAATGTGTAAGTTCTAACTCATTTGAATCCTACTGCTGACAATTTTTTAGCAGAAATGGTAGAAAATGTCTAAGTTTAATGAACATTCATGACTGGGTGGCTGGTTTAGGACAGAGTTTAATAGAGGTTAGTTACCACATAATGGTTATGACTGCTGAGCCAGGAAGAAGGCAAAGACCAAGACTGGCCTTAATGTTAAATTTGAGTAAGCTATAAATAGGCCATGTGTTTATGTTGGAATGGGTTTTAGTCTGGAGACATGGTTTTTTGAAGGATTCAACAGATTATAGCTGGAAATGAGATCACTGTAGACTGTGAGAATGTGGTAAGGGATAATGGAAGCAGACAGAATTACAATACAGGTGTGAATTCTGGCTTCCAGTGACCAACATGTGAAAGTAAGATTTTAATATTGGAGAACATTGTTCCTACACCTATTTGAGTATTAGGTGGCACAAATCAAGTGTTGAGAATTAGTACAGATCTGGAGCCAGCCTGGGCAGCTACTGATTTCAATTTATTGTTCAATTAGTTCTAAGTAGCAGGATTTCATTTACAGATTTGTTTAGCAGAATCTATTCACTAGGGTTAGTTTGTGAATGCTATTAAATTTGTCTGTCAAGAGGTTGATACATTAGAATTAAGCGTAGCCTAAACAGAAATAACTAAGCTGTATTGGGTTTACATGGCAAGGCTTTAGTAGCAGGGAAGGCTGCAGAGGTGACTTTTCTGAGAAGGGTGAAGAAGCTGCTCCATGTTAGATAAGAGTAAGTTCTAATCAGTTCCAAAAGGGACCTGATGCTGGCCAGTACTGAGCCTGTTAGCTATTCTTGTTGTGCCTCTGGAAGAGCATATTTCACAGAATCACAGAATCACAGAAACACAGTAGGTGTTGGAAGGGACCTCCAGAGATCGTCGAGTCCAACCCCACTGCCAAAGCAGGTTCCCTACACCAGGTCGCACAGGTAGGCATCCAGGCAGGTCTTGAACATCTCCAGAGAAGGAGATTCCACCACCTCCCTGAGCAGCCTGTTCCAGTGCTCCGTCACCCTCACTGTAAAGAAGTTCTTGCGCACATTTTTGCGGAACTTCCTGTGCTGCAGTTTCTGGCCGTTTCCCCTTGTCCCGTCTCCACTCACCTCTGAAAAGAGTCCGGCCTCACCATTCTGCCCCCCACACCTTAGATATTTATAGACCTGGATCAGGTCTGCTCTCAGTCTTCTATATTTAGAAATACAGAGAGAAAAACATTGCTGTAAAGCTGCAACTGAGAGAAGAAAATGAGAAAATGTGAAAGAAGCAGCCCTGCAGGCACAAAGGTCAGTGCAGAAGGAGGGCAGGAGGTACTTCAGGTGCAGAGCAGAAGTTCCCTGCAGACCATGAATGGCCCATGGTGGAGCAGACTCTCCCACTGCATCCCATGGGCACCACATGGAGCAGATCTCCAAGTGCAACCATGGAGAAGACCATGGGACAGCTGTGGATGAGACCTGAAGGAGATACAGCCTATGCAGAGCCCCTTCAGGCGCAGCCCAGGGGATGGAGCTACAGCCTGTGGAGATTGGCCTATAGTGGGGCAGGAGGGCGGGGGAGCTGCCACCTGGGAAAGAACCCATGCCGAAGTAGTCCACTCCTGACGACACAACCTTATAAGCCAGTTCATGAATGAGATCTCTGATTGGAGGGAAGGGATCAGATCAGAGGTGTGGAGCACATCCCATGTAAGGACAAGCTAAGAGAGCTGGAGCTCTTTAGCCTGGAGAAGACAAGGCTCAGGAAGAATCTTAGATTGACCTTCCAGTACCTGAAGGGGGCTACAGGAGAGCTGGGGAGGAACTTTTCAGAAGGGCAGGTAGAAACAGGATGAGGGGAAATTATTTTAAACCAGAAGATGGTAGATTTAGACTAGATATTAGGAAGAACTTCTCAACTGTGAGTGTGGTGAGACACTGGAACAGGTTGCCCAGTGAAGCTGTGAATGCCCCCTGCCTGGAAGTGTTCAAGGCCAGGCTGGATGGGGCTTTGAGCAACCTGATCTAGAGGGAGGTGTCCCTGCCTATAGCAGGGGATTGGAACTAGATGATCTTAATGGTCGCTTCCAACCCAGACCATTCTATGAATCTATGATTGTCCTTATGAATGATTGCTCTCATATTCTTTCATTGTTCGAGAAGTTCAACAGGAAATTTTGTGGTAAATATGTGTATAAACATAGAAATGCATAATACAAAGGAGATTTAAGAATAAAGTATTTTATAAAGCAGGAAGAGGGAACAGTGCCTGTTATTATTTTTCAAGAAAACACTGACAGAATCTGTAATTGCCATATACCGAGAGGGATGGGGGGAAGGAAGGGGGAAAGAAGTAAATTTCCTTGTAAACAATTTTGTATCTGTCTCCAATATACAACTGTTCATGCTTGGCCTGAGTTGCCATATGGCCATTTCCAGAGCCTTGGAGACAGCAAGAAAAATCTTCACATAGGGCTAAAATACAGGCATGCATTTCCAAAGCACATTATAAAATCTACTACCCAGAAGCATGGATTTAAGCTAGTCAGTGCCACTTGTCCTTGGTGCCAAATATTACTTTCCCTTCCTTGATTTATCAGATTTTAGACATGACCTAAGTCATTGCTCCATCAAGATCAGAAGCATCTCTCCTTTAACCCTTTAGTCTCTCTGTGAAGTTTATATCTGAAACATCCGGGGTCCAAATGTGTTGCAGGAATGTTCAGATCTTGAAAATTTTACATTTACTGTATCTCTACCAAAGTCTGTGTGATTAAATCTGAGTCTTGGGCTGGCAGGCATCACAGAGTTTTAATTGGCGTCCTTGCCAGCATACCTAGTAACAAGCAACACTGATGACCAAATACTGTAGATATTACTCATATTCTTCTTTTACTTCCTAGACTATTTTCCTGTACATTCGTGCAACCTAGCACAATTTTATGCTGTAGAGGTCCTATCTCTTTCTCTTGTATTTTTCAATGTAACTTCAAAGGTAGTGTATCTTCAAAAGAGGAAATTAGCCTCTCAGGCGACTTTCTGCTCTTCTGTCTACAGACAGGGTTAGAAGAAATGAAATATCTACTTATAGAAGTTTCTAAGCACTGCTTATGAATAGCTCAGTGTTTATGGAAAATAATTCACATGCTAATGACAGTATTAGTGTTTAAAAAGTCAAACATCTATGTACATGCTAGTAGATTCACATAAAGACTTTGAAATGAAGAATTAATACACAGATTTTAAAAATATAAATATATATCTATATATGAATTTCTATAAATAAACTCTATCAGAGGCCAAGGTGAACCTCACGAGGCTCAACAAAGCCAAATGCTAGATCTTGCACATAGTTTGTGGCAATCCCCTCAATCAGTAATAGCTGGGGAATGTAAAGATAGAGCACAGCTCTGCTGAAAAGGATTGGAGGGTACTGGTGAATGGTAAGAATGGTAAACTGAACATGAGACAGCACTGTGCTCTCACAGCCAATTGTATCCTGGACTGCATCAAAAGAAATGTGGTCAGCAGGTCGAGGGAGGTGATCCTGCCCTTATGCTCTTTGTTGATGAGACCCCACCTGGAGTACTGAGTCATGATGTGTGGTCCTCAGTACAGGAAAGATGTGGACTTCTTGGATCATGTCCAGAGGAGGGACACAAAAATGATCCAAAAGACGGAACATCTCCTCTACATGGACAGGCCAAGAGAACTGGGGCTGTTCATCCTGGAGAAGAGAAGGCTTTGGGGGGACCTGAGAGAGGACTTTCAGTATCTGAAAGAGAGCTTTAGAGAAAGAAGGGGACTGACTTTTTAGTGGGGCCTGTTGTGATAGGACAAGGGGAAATAGTTTCACACTAAAAGAGAATAAGTTTAGATTGGATATAAGGAAGACATTTTTTAATGATAATGGTGATGAGGTACTGGAACAGATTGCTCAGAGAGGTAATGGATGCCCTGCCCCTGGAGACATTCAAGGTCAGACTGGTCAGGGCTCTGAGCAACCTAATCCAGCTGGAAATGTCCCGGTTCATGCAGTGGAGTTGGACTAGATGATCTTTAACAGTCCTTTCCAACTCAAATGATTCTATGCTTCTAGGATGCTATTTTTAAAGAATTTTGAGTGATACATGCATTGCTACAAAAGTACCACAGGCTTTTCTAGCATATTTTCTCAGATCCATTAATGTGATTTTCTGAACTCATTAATTGCTCCACAGCAATTAAAGAGATTTTCTTCAAGAACTGTTACAACCACTATAATTCTCTGACTATAAGAGTTAGTTTAGGAAACACAGTTATCTGCCTATATGAAGTTTTTAACACAAATTATGCTCTGTGTATCTTTTTCTGACCCAACAACTTTAGGCAGTTAATGATTACTATACTATTTTCCCATCAATGGAATTTTTAGTGCTGTTAGTGAAAGAAGTTCTTATTGTCTATAAATTCATATTGACAGTCAGACAGTATAACATCTCATTCATTTATACCAATAATAATAATAATAAAAATCCTTACAGTAGAATTTTATTTCTTTTTTATCTTCTTTACCAATGCTGTGAGAGTCTCAGTTCTCTCAACTGCTCTAAATTTAAATTTTATATAAAAACTCACAGGGAATGTTATCTACAATTTTCAGTTGCCTTTCCAATAGAATTCCAGCTGTCCAGTGTAAGCAGAACCATTGATTAGATATCACAGAGTCATAGAATCATAAGGGCTGGAATGGACTTCAAGACATGTTCTACTGCTAAATCAGTTTCCCTACAGCAGTTTACACAGGAAAGTATCTAGGTGGGTTCTGAATATCCTCAGAGAAGGAGACTCCACAACTTCTCTGGGCAGCTTGTTCCAATTCTCTGTCATCCTCACATTAAAGAAGATTTTTCTCATGTTTTTACGGAACTTGCTGTGTTCTAGTTTATACTCATTGTCCTTTGTCCTGTTGCTGGGCACCAATTAAAATAGCCTGGCCTCATCCCCTTGGCTATCACCCTTTAGATATTTACAAGCATTGACAAGATTCCCTCTCAGTCTTCTCATCTCCAGGCTGAACAGTCCCAGATCTCTCAACCTTTCCTCATATAGGAGATACTACAGATACTCATAATCTTTGTAGCCCTCTGCTGGACTCTCTAGAATTTTCCTGTCCTGCTTGAAGTGAGGAGACCAGAGTATCACACATTACCCCAAATGAGGCCTCAACAGTGCAGAGTCAAGGGAGAAGAA
Organism: Lagopus muta; assembly: GCF_023343835.1. NCBI lineage: Eukaryota > Metazoa > Chordata > Aves > Galliformes > Phasianidae > Lagopus > Lagopus muta. The sequence continues at coordinate 161,208,350 of NC_064433.1, forward strand.
CACCTTCCTCTGCCTGCTACTGGACTTATTCTTTTTAATGCACTCCATCATAACGTTGGCCTTCTGGGTCACAAAAGCACATTGCTGGTTTATGGTCAACCTGTTGACCATCAGGACACCCAGGATATCCTTTAGTGAGCTCCTTTCCAGCAGGTCAACCCTAACCTGAACTAATGCATGTCGTTATTCCTCCCCCAGGTGTATGACTCTACACTTGCTCTTATTGAACCAGATAAGATTCTTCTCCATACCACTCTCCAGTCTATCCAGGTCTTGCTGAATGTCAGCAACAGCCCTCTGGCATGTACGACATTCCTCCTGGCTTTGCATCATCAGCAGACTTACTGAGAGTGCATTCTATCCCTTCATCCATGTCACTGACAAAAATGTTAAACAAGACCAGACGCAGTACCAATCCCTGGGGAAGACACTACTGGTAGGCCTCCAGCTAGAGTCTATGAAACCAATCAAAACCCTCTGAGCTCTGCCAGTCCACCATTTCTCAGTATATCTCACTGTACACTCTTCTAACCTACTTTTCCTAAGCTTATCTACAAGGATATTATGGGTCACAGTCTCAAAAACCTTTTTGAAATCAAGGTAGTTTTATCCACTGTTCTCCAGTAAACTCTACCCAGCCAGTCTTGACAACATAGAAAGCTAGCAGACTAGTTAAGAATTATTTCCCCTCACTGAGCCCATGCTGACTACCCCTGATAACTTTCTTTTCTTCCTTTTGCTTGGAGATTACATTTGCAATAAGTTCTTCCATTATCTTCCCAGGGAACAGAGGGGATGCTGGCTGGCCTGTAGTATATCAGGTACTTCTTGCCCTTTCTGAAGATTGGTGAGACATTGAATTTCCTTCAGTCTTCAGGTACCTCTCTTATTCTCCATAAACTTTTACAGATGACAGAGTGGTTTGACAATTACTTCTACCAGCTTTCTCAGCATTTACGGTGGCATCCCTTTGAGGCCCATGAATGGAAGAGTTTTTCTTCCATTTGGGATTTTCCATTATCTCCTTGCTCATCCATGCAGGTGTCCTGCCACCTTTGCTTCATTTCTTACTCTTATATATGCATTGATTTTGAGCTTGGAGGAAGTGATATTTGAATATCAATCATTAGAAGTATAAAGCTTTATATTCAACAAAATTGAGTGAACCCAAATACACATTTTTAAAATTATTATTACTTTTTTTTTTTTTTTTTGGGGGGGGGGGGGGGGGGGGGGGGGGAGAAATCACTGTTGTAGGCTTCCAGATCACTTTGATTTTTATTAGGATTTTGAACTGTCCTCCAGAATCAGGGAATTGATTTTAATTTAGGTCAATAACTCATTTAACAACTCTAAAAATCAAATCAAATATATTTTTGCTTATTCAGTTAAAACCAGCTGTAAATAAATATTGGTAGGATTTAGACATTTGAAAATTTAGTAGCTAGCTAAAGCCAACTAGGTGCCTTCTGAAATAGATAAAGAAAGATAGACACCATCAGAGTGTGATTCAACCAGTATTAGACAGCTAACTTAAGCTGGAATGAATTGCCAGCTGGAGATGTCTATCTCTTTCCATTTACTTCAGGTGAAACATAGATGACTAATTTAATCTCCAAAAATCACTTCCCTACAAGCTTGACTGAAGTTCAATAAAATGAACCTTTCCCTCAGTACTATCACAGGAATTGTACAGCAAGCTAATTAAATATGTAACAGAATTGCAATATGTACTTTAAAACTATAGATTGGTGCTAACCAAACTCCTACATCTAAATGCCTTAGGTATTTGAAAAATTTCAGGAAGATTTAAAGCTTTGTAGTATAGGCAAGTTTTTTCTCTAAGCAAATAGTAAAGACTGCTGTGCTTTTTTTCTTTTTTTCATTCTAGGGCTCTCCCTCATGATTCTCATTTTCATTAATTTCACAAACTCATGTCAGCTTTCCCTAGTATAACTAATTCAGCAACTCTTCTTTCTGTGATCAATCTTTTCGATCCTTTCAAACGATTTCCTTTCATATATATATATATATATTTTAATATACTGGATTTCAGTAGGATACTTTTCTCAGAAATCCAGCTATTTGTCTGAAAAATATTGCTTTTTTTTTTTTTTTTTTTTTCCCTAACATTTACATCTGCCAAGATAAAAATATCCTTTCTATCATAGAATCATAGAGTCATCATAGAATGCCTTGGGTTGGAAGGGACCTTAAAAATAACCTAATTCCAACCATTTTTCCTGTGGGCAGTGTTACCCACCAGATCAGATTCCTAGGGAACCATCCAAGCTGGTCTTGAATATCTCCAGGGATGGAACATCTGCAGCTGTTCTGGGCAACATATTTTTGTACTCACCACCCTATGAGTATAAAATTTCCTTGTAATATCTAATATAAATCTCCTCTCTCCTCTAGTTTAATATCATTCCCCCTTGCCCTATCACTGTCTGCTCGAAGAAAACATCACTCTCTCTCCTGTTTATAAGCTCTCTTTAATTACTGAAATGTTGCAACGATGTCTCCTTGAAGCCTCTTCTAAAGACTAAACAAGCTCAGCGCCGTCAACCTCACTTCATAGGAGAGGGGCTTCAGTCCTTTGATCATTTTCATAACTCTCCTCTGGACTGGCTGTAACAGCCCCAAGTCTTTCTTTAGCTGGGGACCCCAGGCTTGGATGCAGTACTATAGAAGGAACCTCACAAGGGTGGAGAGATCACCTCTCTTTTCCTGCTAGCCACCTCTGTTTTGATGCAACACAGCATACCATTGGCCTTCTGGGATGCAAGTGTATACTGTTGGTTGACATCAAGTTTTTCATTCACTAGAACCAGGAAGACTTTCTCTGTGGGGCTGCTCTCAAGGAGTTCTTCTTTCAGTCTGTACACGTACTTCGGATTGTCCTGACTGAAGTGCATCACCTTGCATTTGGCCTTGTATTTCCCCCAACTCCTGCCTAGAGTATTAGAAGCATGGAGGATTTGGGAAGCCTGAATGCCAGTGAAGACTGAGGCAAAAACCTTGAGTACCTCAGCCTTCTCCATGTCCGTTGCTGCCATTTTTCTCTTCTTTTTATCAGAGGGGGGTACACACTCCTTGGTCAGTCTCTTCTGACCAGTGTACGTGTAGAATCCTCTCCTGCTACTTTTCACATTCCCCTCTAAGTTCAGTTCCATCTGTGCCTTGTCTTTCTTGATCCCATTTCTATTCATTCAGATGGCATTCCTGTGTTCTTCCCCGGCCATACATCCCCCCTGCCACTGCCTATATGCTTCCTTCTTATCCCTTAGTTTGACCAGCAAGTCCTTTTTCAATCATGCCAGTTTCCTGCTTCCTCTGCTTGGTTTCTTATGCTTGGAGATGGAAAGCTCTTGTGCTCTCAGAAAAGTGTCCTTGAAGAGCTGCCAGCTCTGTTCTATTTCTTTATCCCTAAGAACAGTTTACCAGGGATCTCATCCAGTAATTCCTTAAAAAGTTGGAAGATTTAGGTCAGAAGTTAGGGTTCTGATTTTGCTCTTTGCCAGGCCCATATTCCTTGAGATCATGAACTCAATCTGGGCGTGATTGCTATGGCCTCCATCCTCATTTGCAGTGCAAAGTAAAACAAGAAATACAGAGGTGGCTGGATCTAACAGCCTTCATTCTTTTATGTCTTCTATGTGTTGTTTCAGGGCCCATTATTCTGGGAAACCACACCAATCATGCTAATCCTTTTCTGTTTTCAGTGTGTCCTGACTTAGTGATTCTTTGAATAGGTACAACCATGTTGTAGAAATAAGATGGATACAAACCACAAATCTCTGAAAAGTCAAAAACTAACCAGGTCATATAAAAAATGGAACCCACTATGTTGCTTTTCTGTCCCCTATACTCGTCTTTATCACTTTGTATTGTTAGAAAGGTTGCATTTTATTAATCGACTTTAACTGTGTTTTTAATATATTGTCTGTAAATTCTTTACTTTTACATGAGAGAGTTCAACTTCATGTGGTATTTCTAATTTCTTTTTCTCATCTTATTTTCATTATTTGTATAGATCTAAAGTAATCAGATTCTACAAACTAACTTTGTTACTATTGTTGCTTCTTCCCCCCCCCCCCCTCATTTGTTTATCAATATGAAAGAAACACCGTTGTATATCGAATAATTAGGAGATGTTTTATGTCTGTCAGGAAATGTTGTCCCTGATATTGATCCTGATATTGATATTTGATAGAAACAAACATTTCTTTTGAAAGAAACAGAGAGTTATCAAAACTGTATGGTGTGATTTTTATAATTTACAATGGAAATATTAAGGTATATTATTAGTTACTCACATTTTTAGTAGGCACATATTCACATAGAATATATTGTATAAGGATAAAACTGTATTTCATCAGAAAATACAGAATTCGCTAAATTTTATCTAGTCATATTATAATGTAGTTTGAATTCAACACATTCTAATATTTGCATATAGGCTTTTGTCTTCTTGAAATGTATGCAATTTTTATAACATACAATCATTCTTAATTACTGAAATCTCAAGAAATGTTGGCTATGATGATCAGTGTTCCACTCATCAAGCTGCTAAAGAACTTTCAGATGGCACATCTTGCTTAAAAGTTTATAGTTACATGTTACATACCAAGGGTCATTTCTCTAAATTCAAATACACTGCTCCAGCATATTGCACGAGGTTTTATTATGCATCTGAATGAGTTCTGCTGTTACAGCTACTTGATCGAGCTACAAAACAGTTTCTCACTCTGTTACAGTTGCATGTTTCTAAGAAAAGATTTAATTTCTTCAAGTTAAAATAATATTTCTTCATTAATTTGATGGAGCGTGAATGGTCCATTAAATTTGAATAAAATTTGCTTTGCTTTATGTAGAAAAGCTTGCAACCATTCTGAAGTCATTTCTCTAATCTCCGTTTAATGCCAACGTGCAAATGCTACTGAGAAGAATCAGATTGCAAGTTTTCTATCACCTGGCTGAGCAACCTAAATATTGGGCTAGAATTTTCAGCTTGTTCTAAAAATCCTGTTTGACTGTGAAAGTAAAAAAATGATAAACAGCCTAACTGAAATTGAATCTACACCTTTAATTTCATTTTAACACTGGGCCATTAAGATCCTCAGACAGAAGCTCTCACAGCCTGGATGAGCAGACAGTGAAGTGTACTGGAAATGATCTCAATGGCCAGTTCCAGAGGGTAGTGATCAGTGGCCCATTGTCTAGTTGGAGCCCAGTAACAGGCATTACCGAGTCTAGTCCAGTTTAATGATTTCGCTGATGGAAGTATACCCTCAAGTTTCAGATGACACAAAACTGGAGTGGCTGATGTATCAGAAGGTCATGTTGCTATCCAAAGAGACTGATAACAGGCTGAAGAAATAGGATGACAAGTACCTCATGAAGTTCAAGAGGGAATGCCCTGTACCTGTGAAAGAGGAAAACCAGGCATCAGCACTTGCTGGGGCCAGCCAAATGGAAAGCAGCTCTGCAGAAAAAGATGTAGAGGTCTTAGAGGACATCAGATTTAACAGGACTTGCCTTTGCCACAATATTTGGGGTAAATGGTATCCTGGGCTGCATCAAACAAAATATTGCCTTACAGATCAATGAAGGTGATCCTTCCCTCTCTTTAGACTGGTGAGGCCACACCTGGAATGCTGTGTCCAATTCTGAGCTCCACAGTACAAGAGAAACATTGGAGAAAGCCCAATAAAGGGCCACTAAGATAATGGACTAAAGCATCTTGCCTATGAGGAAAGACTGAGAGAGCTAAGACTATTTAGCATGTAGAAGAGAAATCACAGTGGCGTATAAGTGAGTGTAAAGGGAATAGAGCAAGGCTCTTTTCAGTAATGCTCAGTGCCAGTACATGGGGCAATGGGCACAAAATGAAACACAGGATATTCTATCTGAACATCAAGAAACACTGGTAAATGTTACCAAGAGAGTTTGTAAAGTCTTCTTCCATGGAGATATCCATAATACATCAGGGCATAGTCCTGGGGAACTGATTGTGTAAGTCTCTGCTTGAACAGGATGGGTATACAAGATGACTTCCAGAGGTTTCTTACAACAGCAACCATTCTGTGACTCTATGATTCATAGCATTGAGGATATAATGCCCCAGAACAACAGCAACACTAAAAGCTATCGAGAGTGTTAAGCCTCAGCTACTCATAATGCATGTATCTGAGCCTCTTGTGAGAAATGAGACATGAATTTATAATCCCTGGAGAGGTAAATTATTGTAAGGGGAGTAATCAGAGGACTGGTAAGGAATCAAGGACATAACTTGGAGCACAAAATCTCATCCCAGTTCACAAATCAAGCATCCTGACCCTGATTATAATCATCAGACCACAAAGATCATAGCTTCTAATTATTGCATAGCTTCTAATTATTGCAATACTGTATTATCTGGTATGTAACCATGTGGGGTGGAAGAAATAATTTCAGACTTCTGAGAAAAGTGTCCAACAAAGCCTTTCATAAAGTTAAATACAGAGTAGGTTCATGTCCAAGAGTAACTTCAGCTAAGCTAATAAACATCAATGATCATCACTGCATACTTACAGTTAAAGCAGAATTAAATGAAATCTTTAAGGTCTAATTTTTTTTTTTTTTTTTTTTTAAATAGTGATTCAAATGGTAACTGAAAGCCAATGGAAAAGTGTTCAGACTGTCATATGAAGACAAATAAGGAGTAGTGTGGATTTTCAGACACCAGGAATCATATAGTTTCAGTAGTGCATTACAAAGTGTCTAATTCTAGTCATAGTCAGTCTATATCTAATCTTTTAAAACATCATATCTAAATAAAGGAGGTAATTAGTATTAGACGCATCTTTTTAATACCCAGTTTTTCATTTCAAGCAGTAAAAAAAGAAATAATACAAATATTTAAATGTTAAATTGATATAACATTTACAGAGAATTAATTTGCTCCAATGACCTGAATAAGAGTGAAGATGTATTTATCTAAATATTAAAATTGTTATAAATCACATCAGAAAACGTGGATTAAATTCACATAAAAACTAAAATACTGAGTCTGGGTGCCTTCCTTCAGTCATCTGATGTGTTTTCATTTTGACATAAACTTTCCACCAAAATGTAATTAGAATTAAAGACTAATAGTATTGGGATGTTTTCAGAAAATACTGAGTTCAAACAGAATATGCTTTAATTACATGGTAAACTGGAGAACAAATAATAAATACCAAGTGATATGCTTAAGAATCCTCAAATCACTAATGTAATATATTTCTAATGCTTGGTTTTGTTTTAAAAGAGAAATCATAATCCTTTTACTTTGACCTGGTGTTAATCAAGAAGGGAAGCGAAGTGAGAGAAAGATACTTCTGTTGATTTTTCTGCTTTTCTGCTTCATATAGAGCACATATTGACATAACTACACACTGTCTGCTTTAGTGCTTGTAAATAAAAGTTGGAGCAACCTTACATTATCCATTAAAACCATAAACCTCTGTGACATTGCTTATTGATCTGTAGAACAAAATATGCAAAATGTAGAGATGAAGAACAAAGTGTCATAAATTATCGGAACTAAAATCAAAAACATATGACCTAAGATTAAAAAGCATCTGAGGCATAATCTGGGAGTTAAAAGTTAGATATCTGGTCTCAGAAAGCTCATTAAGCTCTCAGGCATCTCCTGTAAGCAGTTCGTCAAAATAGGTGGCAAAGAAACACACAACCATTACTGATTAGTCATTTGAAAATCATATATATATATATATGCGCATATATATATAGCATATATATTATGCAAATATATATATATAGTATATTATATATATTATTTTATATATTATCCATAGCAAATGAAAATATATATATTTCAATTTTCCATGGAAATATATACATATTATATAATATATTTATATAATATGTATATATTTCCATTTGCTATGTAGGAAAGTTAAGCATTTGTGTGTTCTCAATGAGTAATTTTGAGTAGGATGCATCTTCTCACTTGTATTCAGAATTCTTTTTTATATAGTTTTATGGAACCTATGAAACTCAGCAAGAATGTGTTTTAAATGAAATAAATAAATTTAATAGAAAATCATATTGGATTTATAATTGTTAGTCTCAGAATCATTCCCCAGTTAACTTAGTTTGGGACAAGTACAAATGGTCTGCAGCTTACCATCTCTTACTAAAATAAGATCTGTTCTTTATCTTCCTAACCTCCAATGTAAATATTTTACTTCATTTTGTTACTTTTCACTGTTGTTTTGTTTTTCTTCTTATGTTTTTAATAAAATTCAAAAAGAGTTTATATCCATATGTACATCATTCTTTAAATGTTATTTGTCTCCTGTTACTTGCTTCTTGAGATCACCAGGTAAATGATGCCTTCCTTTGTCACCATTATAGACTTTTTTTTTTTTTTTTTTTTTTTTTTAATTAGGATCTATTGGATTCTATTTTTCTTGTGGTATATATTATATTTTTAAAACTGCACCACACTAATATTAACTCAAAGTACTCACTACCTATGAAACTTAAGGAAGATATTCAATTACTTTACTCTTCAGATTGTTTTTTTTTTTTTCCTTTGTGTTGCTTCAGAAATGGGTTACTGACTTCACTGCTAGTGATGAGATCAGAATAAGCTGTTAGTTCTCCCATTGCATTGTGTCAGATACCCTCCTACAAAGAATGTTTGCCTGAATTTTTCTGAAAAATAAATCTCTACTGCTAAGTGCTTGTATCAGCAAAGAACTTTTGAAAAACAAAGTGTATTCTGTCTTTAATCCCCAAAATAGAGTATGTCCACCTATCAGCAAGAAAGATACATTTTGTAAAACCTAGAGAAATCCTTTAAAGGATAAAACATGTGGCTGCAGTTATTACTCTTGAGGAAATTTCAACTGTTCCTTTATCAAGAAGAGCCAAAGGTATGAAAAAAAAAATCTAGAGAACTTAAAAAACTGCCTTAGTAAGGTGTTTGTGGGAGTCAGTGCTTTCATTCAGGTCAGCTGAAATGACAAGAGAAAGCCATTTACGTTAAGTTGACATATATCTGCACAGGTACTAACAGAATACCAAATGAATTGTCACGAGCTAAAACATCAAATAAAATGTTTTTTGGAAGATTTATTTTTGTTATTATTTATTCTTAATTTCAAAACAAAATAAAATGAAGTTTTTGCCCTTCGCTCCTAGGCCAGTTCTTTAAAGATGCCTAGAAATGTTAAGATGTCTGTTTATATTTATTGTACTAAATAAGGAAAATAATTCACCAATCATACTGAAATTAAGTGAAAGAAAGAGAAAAACAAAGGAATAATTATATTTATCATAGACAAAAACCATGTCAGAACAATAATCATGCCATCTTTCATGGGCTGTGGTTCCAAAAATCTGTCATAGAATAAGCTGTATCAATCGTGGTCATTCACTGCTTGTTGAGCTCTGAAATTTTGTATGATTCTGTAGAAAACAGTTCATCATCATTCAAAACAGCATAAGAAACAGTCTGTAAAACCAACTTCTCTAAAAGAATGGTATTTCACGACACAGATGGACAAACATTAAATGGTCTCAGTGACACTAGAATGCTTAGTTTTCCTTCTTATGTAACACAGAATCAAAACTCTTCCTAAAAATACTTTTCTACACACACACACACATACACACACACACACAAAAAAAAAAAAAAAAAAAAAAGGAAAGAAAGAAAAGGGAAATAAACAAACAAACAAAAAAGATACAAACCCCACAACTATATTGCATTATTTGATTGTTTAAACTCATAAGATGCTACTAGAGAGACAAATAAATCTTTCCTGGCATATGTATAATATATTCTGCCAAAGTTGTATTGGTTTAGGATCAGTATGGACATTCTGTTTCAGAGTAATAGTCATGTTATTTGGAATAATTACTCAAGAGTAATTATTCTAGGACAATATAGCAGTTTTGGCATAGAAGATGTTCATATGAGTGTTAAGACTGATAGAACTGTGGCAGAGTAATTAGTCTAGTATGTCTATGCCAGGAAACATCTAAGTGTAGACAAGCCATCATTGTCAATAATTACATTATTTTTTCTTACCTTCCCTGGATGTTTCCTATTGGAGGCATGTGTTGAACAGTCTATTCAGTACTTTTTGTTTAAAATTATAAAATGGTCTACCTGACGATCTGAAGCTGTGGAATTACAACAGTGCTCTGATAGCAGGTAAAGGGCTGACAGTTGTTGAACAGAGTTCTCAAGTCATCTGGGTCGGAACATAATAGTAGCATCATGGAAGGGGGGACATGCTATTAATGGATGGGTGCTGCTGTGGGGAACAGGTGACACTGTTTGTCTACACAGGGGTCTATATTATATGCCAGTGTCTGGATGTTGCTGAGGTCTGCCCAAACCCTGGACTGTAACCCCTTTCTATGTTTCCTCATGGGCACCAATGATACCAAGAAGATAAAGAAGTGTGACTCTCAAGTGTGACTGCATGAACCAGGAGTGAGAATGGAAGGCATAAAGATTTAATGTACAGGGGGCTTTATCCTCAGTCTTTCTGGTGATGGACTGTTTGTGCAGCTGATGTGAACGTAGGGATTTGTCATTCTCTAGTCCCTGGAACTTTTCAGAGTATCAAGAACTGCTAGGAAGAGATGGGATACACCTGAACAAATGTAGCAAGTGCATTTTCACCAAAAGGCTAATTTATCTACTGAGAATTTTAAACTAAAAATGATGACGCAGGGAGATGAGCATCAGTCAAATGAGGAAGTGGTGGATGGGCATTAAAAGCAAAAAGAGCAGAATGATGTGACCGAGAAAATATGGTCAGATAACTGACACAATTGGTGTACTGCCTCTATCTAATTGCATAGAGGCTCTAAGGGAAGGACAGGTTTGGATGGTGAGGAGTTACCATTTTGAGTGAGAGAAATGGAAATTCTCATAATTTTAAGTGTGATTCTACCTCAAGTAATGTGAGAACTAACGGTAAGAATTAGAGGGCAGAACAATGTGAGCGATGATTTGTAAGTCTGCTGCAGACCACTCAATGAGAAAGAATATGGGAACTCATTCTGATAGTTAGGAGAAATTTCTCTTTTGCAGGTCCTGCTTTTTGTAGGGGGACTTTAAAAACCCCAATATCTGATGGAAGGACAACATACCAGAACAGAAACAGGAAGTTTCCAATGTGTATCAACAGCTTCCTGATACAGGTAATCAAGAAGCTGACAGAGGAAGATTTTCTGTCAGATGTAAAGCAAGGAAGAAGTTGTAAGAGATGTCATCCCTTAGTGACTTGTTAGGCAGGCCTGCATGGAGGAACAAGGAGTTTGTGACTAAACTCAAACAAAAATGAGGTGTACAAGAGGTGGAAGTAGGTATAGTTGACATGGAAGGAATACTGAGACACTGTCTGAGCAGGAAGGCATAAGCTTAGGAAATTCTAAATAAACCAGATGTAGAATCTTGGGATAATTTGAACAGTAAAAAGAAAGGCTTGCTGCTGCTTGGGAGAGGGGACCTGGTAACATAGGATGTAGAAAAGTCTGGAGTATTCAGTGCCTTCATCACCTCAGCTCTTGAGGATAAGACTGGTCTTTGGGAATCTCAAAGCCTCAAAGACCAATGGGAAACTCAAGAATAAGTAAATTTTACACTTGGAGGAGGATAAGGTCAGGAAACCCTCAGCAAGTTTGCTGACAACACCAAGCTGAGTGGTGTGGTTGACACGGTGGAAGGAAGGGATGCCATTCAGAGGAACCTCAACAGGCTTGAAAGGTGGGCCCAGGTGAACCTAATGAGGTTCAACACAGCAAAGTGCAAAGTTTTGCACTTGGGCCAGAGGAATCCCAGGCATCCATAGAGAAGGAGCGGTCCTTGAGAGCAGTCCTGCAGAGAAGGACCTGGGGTTTTGATGGATGAAAAGCTTAACATGAGCCAGCAACGTGTTCTTGCAGCTCAGAAAGCAAACGGAATACTGGGCTCTATCAGAAGAGGGGTGGCCAGCAGGGACAGGGAGGTGATTGTCCCCTTCTATTCTGCTCTTGTGAGGCCCCTTTTGGAGTACTGTGTCCAGGTCTGGAGCCCCCAGGACAAGAAAGACAAAGAGTTGTTACAGAGGGTCCAGAGAAGAGCCACAGAGATGATCAGGAGACTGGAGGACCTTCCCTACGAAGACAGGCTGAGGGAGCTGGGCTTGTTCAGCCTGGAAAAAAGAAGGCTGCGGGGTGACCTCAATGAAGTCTTTCAGTACCTAAAGAGAACCTACAAACAGGAAGGAAATCAACTCTTTGAAAGGGTAGATAATGGCAGGACAAGGACAAGGGGAAATGGTTTTAAGTTGAAGGAGGGGAGATTTAGGTTGGATGTCAGGGGGAAGTTCTTTACTGAGAGAGTAGTGAGGTACTGGAACAGGCTGCCCAGAGAGGTTGTGGATGCCCTTGGAGGTGTTTAAGGCCAGGTTGGATGGAGCAGCCCTGGGCAGCCTGGTCTAGTTTTAAATGGGGAGGTTGATGACTCTGGCAGTGGCAGGGGTGTTAGAAATTCATGATCCTTGAGGGCCCTTCCAACCCTGGCCATTCTGTGATTCTTTGATTCTGTGATTGTGTGAAACACTTAAGGTGGACATGGAGAAGACATAGAGACTATAGAGACATACCTACAAGTGCTGAGGCAACTGACTAATGTCATTGGAATATCTTTGAAATTATCTTTTTTTTTTTTTTTTACAGGATTTATTTTGAATTTATTTACAAAAATGAAGGATATGTTGCAGTTGTTATTGCCCGTCTTGATTTCAATAAGACTTTCAGAAGTGTATCTCATTAAATTGAAGTAGGCAAGTTGATAAATTGTAGGCTAGCTAGGTAGACAGTTGTGGGATCAAAACTTGTCTGAATTAAGAGAGTTCTGTCTCTGGCTTAGAGAGAAGTAATCAGGTGGCTTATTAAGGAACCTCAGCAAGCTGGAGAATGGACAGATAAGAATTTCATGAAATTTAACAGAAGGAAATAGCATGCCCTGTACCTGGGAAGGGGTAACCCCATCTATCAGCACTATCAGGGTGCAGGGTTGGAGAGCAGTTATGCACTTGGGTTGCTGGTTGATAAAACATTCTAAACATGTCAGCAATGCATTCTATTAGAAAAGAAAGTCTCCTGGGCCATACTAGTTAGACAGTTGCCAACAGGTGGAGGAAAATGATCATCCTTCCTCTTTACTCAGCATTAATGAGACAACAATGAGACGTCTGAAGTAGTGCACTGGTCTGAATATAGCCATGAAAGTGACTAATGCCTTGAAATATCTGAAATACAGTGACTGGTTGGTAAGTATAATTATTTAGCCTGGAGAAAGAAAGGCTCAGGGGAATCTTATACATGTGTATAAATACCTGTAGGAAAAAGTGAAGAGGACAGTATTGCACATTGATAGGATGAGAGGCAATGAGTGTAAGATGAAATAAAAAAAAAAAAAAAAAAAAGTCTGTTTAAACACAAGAAACACAAGAGAAACAGTTTTTATTTCAAAAGTGGTTGTAGAATTGAATGAAGCTGCCCAGAATTGTCATGGAGCATCCATCTTTCAGGTATTCACAATCTATCCCATCATGGCTATGAACAACTTACTGCAGCTCACCCTGCCTTCAGCGGGGAGGTTGGTCTAAAATGCATATATTATTGTACTATCTGTTGTTATTATGATTATTATTATTAGAATTTGTGCACTCTTTCTTAGTCATGGTGAGCTCCAATACTTGAGCGTTTTTCCATGTTGTGATATAGTAGTCCTGGGTAACAGAAATTACAATGCAGTGAAACAGAAAGAATCACCTATTTTATTTTAGAATCGTAATTGTTATATATGTTATTCGTTTTTCTTTCTAAGATTATAGAAATAACAAACAAAATGTGAGATAATGCAATCGGTAAAACTAATACCTACCTCTGCAGAGAAGAATCCCATATCATCTTTGCATTGTGGATGGATTATTTTCAATTTCTTCCAAATATTTTTATGGATGGGGGTTGAAATTTGAAGATTGTAACTACAAATAACCATAATTTCTATAAATGAGTACTATAACTTATTGTAGTGCCAAAGGATATTAATTTAATTTTGAAATATAGTGATAGTTTGACTCCTTACTTCCCAGGGTTCTCTTAAAACCTCCCTCTTGTTAACTGTTATGCTCTAGTACAAAGAGTTCACAATTGTTGCAGCTAATAAAAAGGACCAATGACCTTTTAGGAGCCTGCAATGGAAAAGTCAAAATTCAATTGGGAGACTTTTTTCTTCAACATCTCATAAAGAATGAATGTACTAAATGTCAAGATTTTAGCTCTATAGGAGTTTAAAATTCATTGTCAGTCATTCAAAGAATGACCTGTGAATACCATCAGATTATATTGGATGATAGGAAAGGAAACCACAGGTGCTCCATGTCCTCACCTTATCTCTGCCAAATACCACTGAGCAGTTCAGTGAAGTATTTCAGATTCGTATTTTGCAGACTGCAGTGGGTGGGCTTCCCTCTCTCTCATTACTGTCAAATTTACTTTCCTTTCTAGAAAGAGAGCAAAGTGATGGTCTATCTCAAATTTTTGTCCCTTTAATTTGCTGGGGAAAAAAAAAAAAAAAAAAAAAAGCTTGAGTTCTTCTAGAATGTTCACCAGTATCTGCATCTGGAAAGGAGGAAGCAAGATAACAATATCAAGAACATATGCTTTATTTATGATGGAAAAAAGCTAGATGTTGACTTGTTGACTGGTAACTCTTCATTGTGGAGCTCTAGTAGCTTTCAAAGCTTTCATATTTTCCCCTTCTAACATTCATGCTCTCAAACATCACAGAGCAATGTTAGTTAATTCAGCATTAATATATATTGCTTTTTTGTTTGCTTGTTTTTGCCTGCTTCAGATATGCATCCCCAGTAAACAATGTGTTTCACTGAAGAACTTTGTAGCTGAGATAAACTTTAGAACCTTTGGAAGTCTCATAATATTTCCTACTAAGATTCTTGTTCTGTATTAATTGGTATTCAGAACTAAAGACTGTAGGGCTTATCGAGTTTAGTTTTTGGGCCTTAATGCAGGAATCAGTAATTTCTTTTTCTAGTTCTGCTGCAGATCCACTGTTTGCTACCTTGGGCAAGTTATCTTAACTTTTAATACTTGCTTATAACATTGAGTGACCAGGATGATTGATTAGCTAATGGGCCACATAATTAATAGCATAATTCTATTTACTTCGAGGAATTATATCATGGATTAATTTGGTCGAGTGTTTCTACAGTATTTCAAAAACATTCTAGTGAAGTGAATACTTATATCTATGATTTAGTATTCGGCCAAATAATAAAGCCATTCATCCTCTGTATTTGTAATTTATTTTGTTTTATTGAGAAAAATTGGTTAACTTTAGTAAAGAAGCTGAATTGCTAAAGGAAGATGGTAAGTGCATAAGAAAATGACAGCTGGTAGAAAATTAGAAATGTCTGGTGGCATAGCAAATATAGGAACAATTCTGAATTGGGCTTCATATAGATTAGAGGCCAAACATTAGACGATAAATACTTAAAAATGCCAATTATGTGATCAAAGGGTAAGTAGTCGAGTGCAGGAATGAAAGTGTGATGACAGTGTAAGAAATGCTGATGATAAAGCAAGTGGCTAGAAAAAGTAGAGAGAATTAACACAGTTCTAATAACTGATAATAAAAAGGGATAGGTAGACGTATATAAGTGGCAGCATGAGAGATTGAATACCATGCAAAAGAATAGGCGATGATGTCCTACCTCTACAAATATATGGTGTGTTATTTTTTTAATGTTATCTTGAACTTTGTCACTTTTTTCAAAACAAGATAGTTTCTAAAGAAATATGAACAATGTAAGACACTTAACTGCTAAAAATCAATTTACTAAAGGCAATCCTGGAACAAATCCAAAATTGATTCGAAAACTAAAGGGGATATGATTGTGGTAATATTGGTACTCTACAAAACTGAAGTGTTCGAAGAGAAACAGTATTGCTACATTGATAGTTTGACCTGTATTGAAAAGAAAACAAGAAAGTCAAACCTCTGCTGGGTACACACATTGATAACTGGAGAGAAGTCCTTGTAGTTAAAGTTAAAGCATGCCAGGGAACACTCTGTGCAACTCCACCTCTGGCTGCTACTTCTCCTTGAACAGATCAATAATGATAATAAGTATCCCTTAGGAAATAGGGTCTAAGGTTTTATATTTTCTCCCTTGCTGCTTGGCCTTTTCAAAGTCTGAGTTTAAATCAGGGAAATAAGTGACTTGAAAAAACTCCAACACTGAAAACAGACCACAATTGTTGTCCTTAAAATATTTTTTTTGCTAAGACATTCATTTAAGAACAAATTGCCTAAGCTTCCATCAGTCCAGGGCAGGTTATGACTACAAATAACACTAAGTTGAATTGCCAGTAAAAATAAAATTGTGGTTAGGAGTTTTCTGAAACAAAACCTGAATACATATATGCATGCAATAAAGATAATGTATATAGATAAGATAACATATATAGATGCACACAAAGAACTGAGCTAATTATAATGTGTCAAGTACTGGACTTTACTTCAAGGAAAATATAATAGTAAATGCTTTAGGACATTTAAGACCATATATTTTGTCTAATAAGTAATAATTCAATAGATATGTATTATGTTGTGCATCTTTCATTTGGCAGGAACAAAAATATCCCCTTTATATTGGCTTAACAGTAGTATTAAAATGCTAGAGCTAAAGTTGTAACAGTTCATAGCAGATTCCATTCTTGATGCTGTCTGATGCTAGTATTAATGAATAATCTCTTAGATTGCAACTTCATCATTGTGGTTAACACCTATTTCTCAAATTGTGTAAGACAAAGTGCAGACAGTATAGATCTATTACACTGCTATGCCAAACCCCATATACAAACCATGAGTGGAATTCTTTGGCTATATAAAAAGTCTCTTGATATATTTCCTAATAAGGATGCATTACAGCAAGACTGCAATGCCAGCATCCACCTGGGTAGTTATTGCAGAATTTCTCTAACATCTTCTCTCAACACCATACTTCCTATTCTGCTGATTTTAGGAAAGAATTTCAAGCAAGAAAAAGCTTAAGGCTGGCAGGATGGCCCTTCTTGAGGATAGGAATAATAATACAGGGGAGCTTGTCTCCATGATGAAAAACACCAAAGTCTATCCTCAGGTGTTGCAGAGGCTCACTGAGCTGGGAATCAAATCTATTGGAAAGCAGATAAAACAGTGGTGCTTGAGGCAGGATGAAACAAGATCTAAGAAAATAATCAGACCCCTAGAGCAAACAGACTTAGATGACATTTTCTGAACTGAACATGGATATCCATTAAGTGATCATTCACAGTCATATTTATTGACAGGATAGAAGTAGGAGGAAGCAGTCTGAGGACACAGTTTGTTCTGGACCATGGGGTCCTGCTAACAAGGAGCCAGAAGGAATGGAGACAGAACTGAGATATGATATGGAGCACAGGACTCAATTAGATACACTTCTGTTATGACTAACTCGTTACTTAACCTATGATTGAAATGTATGGTTGGTTACATTGAATTCCCAGTCCTGCCATAAAGAGTCATTCTTACAATTATATCCTTAAGGCATAGCTACCACTGAGGACAAAAGTTTCTTAATTTCTGATGGTAGGCAAAATATTTTATCCAGTCATCAGAGAGAATACTCTATTTTCCATCCCCAAATTGGATATTTCTGCATGTTAACATCCATAATTGGATATTCCCTTTTAATCTTTTCAGCATGCCAGGACTCCTGCAGCCAATGCAATTGCCCAATACAAAAAATGCCATCTTGTCAAGTGAGGCAGACATGAAGATGTCCATGATAGTTTGTGCGTATTTGGAATCATTTTGTTGCTCCACTCTCAGCTCTCTACCATGTGGACACTGTCTGACTTCCACCAGGACAGGTTTCTCATCATGACCTGGAATGTGCTGACACCAGCCCAATATTTTGTCAACTTTTAATATTCTCCACACTGTACGTCTCCTGGTATTATCACAGTAATGAAGGCACTTGCATCAGTTAAATTTTCCATTGCACTACTCTTGCACTTTTTTAGAGGACACCTTTGTATACTGATATTAACCTTTTCATTCAGGATTGTGAAGAGCTACTTTATTTATTTATTTATTTATTTACTTTATTGTGAAACAGCAAATATACACGGTTCATTGAAAGTATTTTAATACCTTGATGATAGGAATACTCATTTCAACAGAACATGTGCTATGTGTTTAAGTTAAGCAAGACAATGGTGAAACAGCTGTAATGTGGTTAGGTAATACAGACTGAAAAGCAAATTCATCCCAGGCATTTTTGACCATGAGAAGCAGCCTCTGTGGGCAGAGCATCAAGAACTGTGACACCAGCAACAACTGTAATCTTTTAACTTTGATGTTTCTCTCTCCTTTTTGAGGGGACTTAATTCTTAATACTAGGAGAATCTTCTTAAATGGAGTTGCAAAAAATAGCTAGTTTAAAAGCCATACTCTCCTGACATTGCCAGCATAGTCTCTCTTTAACTTCAGTGAGCCGAAAGGAAAAAAAGAAAAAAGAAAAAAAAGTCAAGTATCAACACATTGTCTTGAACAGCTTATATCAGGCACTGGAGCAGAGCTCTCATATCACCCCTGGACTGCCTTAGGGAAGCACATTATAAAATTATAAAGATTTAAAACAGTCCACAAACTAGCAGAAATGTGGCCTCCCCCTATTACTGAGGAAAATACTACTTACAATTCCAGAGATGAAAGACCTTTTAATCTACTAAAGGAGGAATAAGATTCAAGTCAAATATTATAGAGAAACTTGCTATAATTTTGCAGATATTTAGTTCTGCTTATGGCATTAATACCATCAAAAGAATCCTTGCAAAATAAAGTGGAAATTTCAAGAAACTGATTCACACCAAATAAATATTTAACTTGCAGGGTGGCCAAGCTATTACTTGTAGGTAGAATATGGCCCACGTTCAGCAGTTTTGTGATGGAGCCTGAAGCAGTCTTATTACTTACTGGAAACACATAGTTTATAGGCCATCAAAAATCACAGAACATGTCACTCCTGTGAGGGCAGATATTTTCTCTATCTTCTCCTGTATCAGAATGAGACTAATGAAGCTGGAGGCATTAGATGCTGGAATCCACAGGCTCTCCTTATTACAACTGCATCCCCTTTCTTAAATTAGCTATTATCTACTCCACATAAGCAGTGACTCTTTTGTAGATTTGCAGTGCAAGACTGTACTGGGATGTGCTGTTTCATTCATGCCTGAGCATGTTATTTTCTGTAAGCATTTATTTACTGAACATGTGGTTACATTGTAAGATAAAAAACAAACAGAAGCAAGGCCTAGTAAGCAAGCAAACAAACAATACAAAACAACTGATTTCTACTTGTATAACAGAGTTAATCTCCAAGATTAGGAAAACACATTCACGAGTAGCCATTAGTGAATAAGAATCCTCACAATGGTAAAAGTTACTATTAACTAATATACAGAATACACCACAATAGATGGATTTTGATTAATGCCAGTTGGCATTTGTTTATTTTTGTTCAATTCTTTTCTCTTGGGAAATGTGCAACCAAAAACAAAGCAAAGCCCTTCATCGACTAAGGCTAAATTGCCTGAGTACTCACTTCACCGTGGTAAGTGAAACTTCCGATTTTTATATACAAGCAAGAAAGTTATCATTAATTCATCCTCTCAACCTTTTCTAATACCTACTTCATAATTCTAGGAGTTTCTAAACTGGTGATGTATTTCTGGATCTCAGAAATAGTCTTGTGGTAAAAAAAAGCTGTCAGTTTACACTTTAAGATATGATCCAATATTTTATTACTGAATGATAATATTTACCTGAAGAGAAATTACCTCTGGTACGTTGGGAGTACTGGCACCAATCTCAATGAAAGAAGTGACTCTCACAGCAGCTGAACTTTTTATGTGAGAAGGACTGCAAGAATGGAACGACTGAGCCAGTCATACAAACATATTCAAATCAGCCCAAGTGTAAAAACTCTAGGTTCAATTTCCATTGAAACAGTTTATCCAAACACTGTATCTTTTGTCAAATCTATTTTTGAATAGATTTTATGTACTCCAGTAGATTTGAACAGAAAGTGGTCAGTAGAGGAGTATTTAGTTGTTGGCTGCTTGGATATTTTCATCTTTCTTGTGTCTCCCTAGTAAAAGAATTTATGCTTCTTAAGTCCATGTATTTTGTGAAGAAGCATGTAAAGAAGATGCAAAGAAAGCCCCCAAGCATCTTGTCATTTTATCAGTTATATCTCCTCCAGTCTTGCTCTCCTTATATTCCTTCTATATCGTTTCTCAGTGTGTATCTGAAATGCCCTCAAGATACATATCTAGCTTTGTATATTCGATTCAATTTTGTTACATGAAATTTGTAGATTTCACTCCTGAAATAATAAACTCTGCAGCATGTGGGGAAGCAATAAACTTTGCAGGCTTGTGATGCATTCTTAAAACTCTAATGTCATTGTTACTGATGTACCTGTCTCAAAGAGATCAGGCTTTTAAAATCACTCTAGTTTTGTTCTTTGCACCATTTTTTTTTTCCTTTTGAAAGTTTTTAAATGTACTTATATACAATATAGAACAAAAACTCTTGGTTCTGCTTTTATACACTAAAAGCATGTATTATATATATATATATATATAATTGTAATAATACCACTAAATCATGATGGTATTAGTCATTCTATATTTGTACTACAGAAACGTCTTTTAAGAATGACTAGGAAAATTATTGTTACTGCTGTTATTGCTAAACTCTAGAAGTTCCCACTGTGCATGATACAGTTTTCAAACATAAAATAAAATAAAAAACAACCAAAAAACTTTATGATTATGTGGTCTTCATTATTGTAGGTTGTGATTACCTCACAAATAATGCATTTATCTTCACAAAAGAGATTCCTTTGAGGTACGCAAGTATGATTATTTCCTTTCTGGTTTTCAGCAGTAGAGATGATAATGTGAAGGTCAATGGAATAAAAAAAAGCAATTAGGCACCTAGTGATGCAGATAAGACTTTCTGAGAATTTATAAAGAACTTAGTTACCTAAATCACAAAGACAAGTAGAAGTCTCATGTTTAACTGCTTAAACTACCTATCCATATAAATAAGATTTGTTTCACAAATGAACTTCCTATGTGGATTAGATTGGTTTTCTAAGTATTTTCAATTAGCAACTGAGAGTGAGAGGTCTTTCATGAATTCTGGTTTTTAGATATATCACTGTATGTGAACAACTGTTGCACAACAGTATGAATTCTTTCTCAAGGGTATTTAGTCATCTGTCTTGGAGAAGGACATTGGCTGATCAACTCAATAGTATGTGAAAGTAGTTGAAATGAGTTCAACTCAATATGATTTTTTTTATATAAAGAATATACATAAAGAATACGATTCTTTAACATCTTTATCAATGACATTGATGATGGAATCGGGTGCACCCTCAGCAAGTTTGCTAGCAACACCAAGCTGAGTGGTGCGGTTGACACGGTGGAAGGAAGGGATGCCATTCAGAGGAACCTCAACAGGCTTGAAAGCTGGGCCCAGGTGAACCTAATGAGGTTCAACACAGCAAAGTGCAAGGTTTTGCACTTGGGCCAGAGGAATCCCAGGCATCAATAGAGACTAGAAGGAGCAGTCCTTGAGAGCAGTCCTGCAGGGAAGGACCTGGGAGTCCTGATGGGTGAAAAGCTTAATATGAGCCAGCAACGTGTTCTTGCTGCTCGGAAAGCAAATGGTATCCTGGGCTCCCTCAGAAGAGGGGTGGCCAGCAGGGACAGGGAGGTGATTGTCCCCTTCTATTCTGCTCTTGTGAGGCCCCTTTTGGAGTACTGTGTCCAGGTCTGGAGCCCCCAGGACAAGAAAGACAAAGAGTTGTTGGAGAGGGTCCAGACGAGAGCCACCAAGATGATCAGGAGACTGGAGGACCTTCCCTACGAAGACAGGCTGAGGGAGCTGGGCTTGTTCAGCCTGGAAAAAAGAAGGCTGCGGGGTGACCTCATTGAAGCCTTTCAGTACCTAAAGAGAACCTACAAACAGGAGGGGAATCAACTCTTTGAAAGGGTAGATAATGGCAGGACAAGGACAAAGGGAAATGGTTTTAAGTTGAGGGAGGGGAAATTTAGGTTGGGTGTCAGGGGGAAGTTCTTTACAGAGAGAGTGCTGAGGTGGTGGAACAGGCTGCCCAGAGAGGTTGTGGATGCCCTTGGAGGTGTTCAAGGCCAGATTGGATAGGGCAGCCCTGGGCAGCCTGGTCTAGTTTTAAATGGGGAGGTTGATGACCCTGCCAGTGGCAGGGGTGTTAGAAATTCATGATCTTTGAGGTCCCTTCCAAACCAGGCCAATCTGTGATTTTGTGATTCTGTGATTTTCCTGAGATTATGTGTGAAGGTCCACCAAATTAAAAAAATGCCAATATACTATCATAATAGAATCATACAATCATAGAACGGCCTGGGTTGAAAAGGGCCACAATGATCATCTAGTTTCAACCCCACTGCTTTGTGCAGGGTTGCCAGCCAGTAGACCAGGCTGCCCAGAACCACATCCAGCCTGGCCTTGAATGCTTGAATGCTCCAGGGATGGAGCATTTCCTTGTACTGTTCTGTTTGTGGTTTTGAAAATTGACATAAAATACAAATAACAAATCTGGTGAGTTTGAGGGGGTTATTTATTGATTGCTTTATATAGAAGATATAATTTATATAACTGAAAAAATACAGATCTAGATCTAGAACTGTTGGCCTTTTTCCAATCGATATAAATTCAGACTTCTAGAAACTGTTCTCTATAGGCTCAGATTACTTTCATATTTAAAAAAGTCTTTATGGATCATTACAGATGAGCATGGATATGAGATTTTTTTTTTTTTTTTTTTGTGGTTGACACAATGAAATACAGTTAAAAAATGAATAAACTTGTAAAAAATAATTGTCCGATTCAAAAAAAAAAAGCCAAATTCTCTAGGGAAAATGTGGTGTTTTTTTCTTTTCGCTTTCTTTTTAATCTTTGAAGTTCATTATCATTTTGTTATTGTTATTGATTTTACATGAACAGAAGACAAACGAGATGATGAGAGGCAACATAAAAGCAAGCAATCAAATAAGAAATGCAGAATATATACATTCAATTTAATTCCACATATTTCTTTTGTTAAGATCAGCACCTAAATTCTTCCCAATTCTCAAGTATTCTATCGGTTTATTTTTTGAATTTTCTTACTTTTTTCTAGAGTTGTATGTCTTATAAATTAATGGTTTAATGCAAAATCTGAAAAATAAAGGAAATTGTTTATTAGATTTTTATTGTCTTTGAATCCAAAGTACTGGGTGAATTCAATTTTCTTTCTTTCTTCTTTTCTTTCTTCCTTTTTTCTTTTCTTTCTTCCTTCCTTCTTTCCTTTCCTTCTTTCTTTCCTTCTTTTCTACTTTCAAACATTTCAAACTATTTTTCTCAGATGCTATCTGCTACTTTTTCTGTAATACTCTGAATGGAAAAATAGTTTGAAAATATTTTTAAATTATAATTATTGATTTGTACATACATTTTCCTGTTTACTAAATGATGATTACTTTGTTTGTATCTGCAAGTGAATTCTGTTTTTCACCTGTTAGATAGTAATGAATGGAGAGTTCTGTACTTTGTACAATATTTGTCAAAGATGTTATGCTTTAAGAAAACCTTGAGTAACTTTTATTTTTCTGTTTTTTCTTTGATAATATGTAGATAAATATAGATTGATGTAGATGGATTTATATAGACAAAAATGCATATATTATACATAATATTATAAAGAAAATTTTGCAGACAAAGTGAACTATTTTTAGAATTATTGTTGGAGTATTCTTTACTGATAGCAGATGTGCAATTCTTAAATAAACATCACGTAGTGCTGTGGTTGGAAGGGACTGATGGAGGTCACCTGGTCCTGCTTAAACAGGACCATGTAGATCCAACTGTTCAGGATTCTATCTTTTTGAATGGTTTTTGAATATCTCAAAGCATGGAGATTTCACAGCCTCTCTGGGCAACATGTGCCAGTGGTCAGTGACCTGCACAGTGAAGAAGTGCTTAAAGATGTTCAGAGGAAACCACTCGTGTTCCAGTTTGCACCCATTAATACTTTTACTAGTACTGGAACCAAGAAAAGAGCTTGGCCTCATTTATACCCTCCCTTTAAGTATTCATGGACTTACATAAGATAGTGGGATCTGAACTCCTCCAGACTGAAAATTCCAAGCTCTCTTAGACATTCCTTGTACTTCATTCTTGTCCACAATGGATCAATTCCAGTATGCTCATTCATGGACAGGACACAGTACTTCAGATGTGGCTTCACCTGTGCTGGTGGGAAGAATCACTTCCCTCAATCTGTTGACAATACTTCCAAGAGGATCTTAGGTTTTCCTGTTTCATCCCTGCATATCCTTACACATTTATATGTTCCTCTCAGGTGGCTAGATACTTTTTCCATATTCAGCAGACTTTCTTCTTCAATTTGTATTGATTTATAGGCTCTTTGCTAATCCATACATATGTTTGAAATCAGAACACCTATATTAGTCATGCATTATTGAACTATTGCTGAATGAGCATTTCTCAATAGTTCCATGTGTAGAAAAATAAATAAATAAATAAATAAATAAATAAATAAATAAATAAATAAAAGAAGTACATACATTTCTTTCTGGAGTAATATATTTTAAGCACTATAGCCATGTCCCAGTTCAGTGAGCTATAAGTAAGGTCCTGTGAATTCAGTTCTCCCCACAGATTCATAGAAGCAAGAACTGATTGGATCTGTTTCTGATGAAGGTTGAAATGGATGTGGAAAGCTATGTTCCTCAGAGAGAGAAATCCTGGCCATGCCAGAAAGCTCAGTATAGAGACTGTGGGCAGCAAAACATTCAGTTCCTATTTGCTTCTATTTCATTTTGGAAAAATCAGCTCTGTCCCAGCTGAAACCAGAGCACCAACTGAAACCATCAGGATGTGAATATAAACAGAATGACACCAAAAAAGCTGTCAATTGAAATTAGTTTAATTTCTTGATGGAAACTAAATAGTAAGATCTGAATGCTACTTGCCCAGGATCAGAAATATGGAAGTGCATAAAACAACCTAGTATATTGGCTTACTTTAATGTTATTGAAAATACTCTTGAGTATGAGGGAGCAAGAAAAAGAGAGAGGGAACAGTATATTTTTACTGAACTTTTGTGTAAAGAACAGATTGTCAGAGACAAAGACATAAGTCTCAAAGTAATAAGTCTTCCCCTGGTGATAGAAAAGAATAAGCCTTAGGAAACAGAAAGATTATAGTCTGTCATGAAGAGTTTTTTCTCTTTTCTATTTTATCCTTCTTGTGAAATCATTTGGTTTTAATGAAACAAGTATTTTTTTTATTGGGTTCTTGAATATCTAATACTGTTGATGATGTCAGCCTGAGTATATAAAAATTCCACCCCCGAGAAAGGAGGCTACTTATAGCTTGTGTCATATCAGGCTCGCTGAAATAAGGATCTAGACAGAAAATTAGTTTTCCACTGCTTTATTTGTAGTTTCTCATCCTCCACTTCCCAAATCAGGTTGCTGGTGGCAATGCAACCTGTATTTCCAAAATATGGAACTCCAAGTGTAGGACTGAATGAGACAAAGGAAGTAGAAAAATAGAAAATAAATGTTCAAAATTTGAAATAAGAATGCAAACCAGCCATCTGCACACTCAGATTTCAGTGTGTCATACACCCACATGCATGAGTTTCAAATGTAAGTAAAGAAATCAGATCTCTAATTTTGATCTTTATTATTGATAAAATTCCCCTCATTCTCTATGACTCAAACTAAGGACTTCTGGATGCCATAAGCTGAGAATGTGCAAACTCATGACAATTTTTATTGGATCTATTGTACTTTGGAAATTCATTTTAGTTGATCTCTCAAGAGATAATCTGTGCTTTCAATTCACTCCTGGATTGTTCATGACTAACTGAACTCTATCTAGAAAGAGTAAGTTTTAAATAAAGATTATTCATTCTAATACAATCTTTGTCAGTTTTACCACCAAAAGTTCATTTATATATCTGAATAGGGTTCTGATTCTGTTTTAAAGATTATATTTAACAGTTTTATTAAAATACACTGGAAGGTTACACATCCAGGTCAGCAAACACACTGAAGAGTATTTATAGGAGTCATACTATTATTCACTAGAAAATAAAGAAAAATAGTCATTTAAGAGTAAATTGTGACTACTGGCCAAACCTTCTATTTATTGCTTAGTATTTGAGTCGAGAAAAAACCTGTAATATCAAAATCTCAACATGTTTTATTTTTGTTTGCTTTGTTTTATTTTGTTCTGTTTTTTAACTGCTCCACAAAGTCTCTTTAACTATCTTCTTCCTTTGGTAAAGCACTCAAGGAAGTTCTTAAAGTGCACTTTAATATTCCACAAATGCCCTGGTATAAAGTGACCAGAGGGAAAGAGACAACAGTAAGTGGAATTCATGGAGGTAGTTGGGGTAAGTGGGGAAGGAGAAGCAGTCAAAGTCAATTTTAGACAAATGAGTAGATCTACAGCCAGGAAAATAAATGAATAGGCTGAGAAAGAAACAAATGAGCAATGAAGCAAAACTCCACAGGGCAAAGCCATGCTTATGGTAGACTATAATATATTTTAAAGGCAAAAGATTAGAATAATTCTGTGTAGTATTTTACCTACAAGGTGCCATGAAGGAGTCTAGAAGTTTATTTGCATTGGCTCTTTCCTTCAAGCCATTGAAGTCATAAAATTCTGAATGAATTTTTCATAAATTAACAACTTTAAATAGTGAAAGATAGATTTCCAGTAATATATTTTTAAATAAATCATATTTTGATGTTCCTTTTTAAGTCAACAGCGGTTTCATAAATGATATAGTTACTGAATCTTACTATAATAAAAGACAAAAATGTTTCATGGGTCTCCTGTAAAAGATTAGCCCCTGCTGGAATAGTGAAAGGAAAAACAAGGCATGGAGTAGTTTATAAGGATGGTAAAAACAAGGGACAAGAGAAACACATTATGTCTTGGGAGATTTAGCTTGAAAGTTTGGAATAATTTAAACATAGAAAAGTTGGGGAACACAGGAAACCCAGGGAAGCTGTGACACAACCATCCTTTACAATGTGCAAGACCTGCCCAACCTAACCAAGCACTGTACAGTGATAGTCGCAGTGTGAATGGGAGATTGGATTAGATAACCTATTTTCTCTTGTTCTGTGGCCAAATGCTTCCACGAATGTGTTTTCTTTAAGAGAACCACTGGATTTTCACATCACAATAATCAATATTTCTAGATAAAATACAGCAGGAAATCAACTGGTAAAGCACAGAAAAGATTAAAATAATTTGGAGTCTTTACCTAAATACCAGTATTGTTTTATTTTCACCACATCATTTACATCTGAAGAGAAGGTATTTCATAATGTAAAATAGTGCATCCATCTGTGATATTTCTTCTGTAAATAAAGTAAGCCACTAGCAGAGAGCACGCCTGTTATGTGCCTATCTCATTTCCTGAGGCAAAAGAGAAGAATTCAGCTCTTGTATCCTATTCATCTCTCCTGTCTCTTCTCTATGGTTAGAATATACTTCTCTGATTTCTTGCTGTGCTTCTTGCTGAGGATCTTGATTCTTTATGCCTAACATGCTGTCTTCCAAATACATTGCAGCAGCAACATTAGTCACTCCAGGACAAAGTGCTCTTGGATACAGCACTGTTTTCTTCAACAGACAAAAAAAAAAAAAAAAAAGAAAGGATGGTATAAGTGAGATTGCTTCTACTGTGATCTCAACCACTCTAAAAGGAAAGAAGCATGCAGGTAGTACCTGTTTTACCCTTTGCGTGGACAATTAGAGGTATACACTGCAAGTGTAAGACAGCACTTGTGCCATTTGGGAGATTTTTTTCTAATTTTTTTAAATAAAAGATAGAAGCCACTACTCTCCCTTAAAAAAAAAAAAAAAAAAAGTTTATAAAAGAGGCAGTATTTTTGTTTTATTCATAGTACTTGAGAAAGAGCCTGAGCTGGGGATCCTGAATATCTTAAGTGGATTTTACCATTTAGAGGCTGGTGCAACACAAAAATTCAAAAATTTTGGGTACTTTGATGATGGGACGGTTTACTCGGCACCTGCTATGAGGGCTGCCAATGGGTATCACTTATCCCAAAGAGGGAAATGGATCCTTGCCCAGGAGTTGTAGAGAGGGCTTTAAATTAGATATGAAGGGGGAAGGGGATAAAACCAGACCCACTAGAAATGAGCCTGGGGAAGTGGTAATGGGATTAAAGGTGAGGTGAGGGGCTCAGCTGAAGTGCATCTACACCAATGCACGCAGCATGGGCAACAAACAAGAAGAGTTGGAAGCCATTGGGCAGCAGGCTAACTATGACCTAGTTGTCATTACGGAAACATGGTGGGACCGCTCCCACGACTGGAGTGCTGCAATGGCTGGCTACAAACTCTTCAGGAAGGATAGGCAAGGAAGGAGAGGTGGTGGCGTAGCTCTCTATATTAGAGAGTGCTTTGATGCTATTAAGCTTGAGGCTGGGGATGATAAAGTTGAATCCCTATGGGTAAAGATCTGGAGAAGGGCTGACAAGGCAGACTTCCTGGTGGGCGTCTGCTACAGACCACTGAACCAGGAAGAAGAGACAGATGAGGAGTTCTACAATCCACAAGTTCTGCATGATCGCCAGCCCTTGTCCTGCTGGGGGACTTCAACTTCCCCGACATATGCTGGGAATACAACACAGAGCAGAAGCAGCAGACTAGGAGGTTTATGGAGTCTATGGAGGATGACTTTCTGATGCAGCGTATGAGAGGAGCTGCCCCTCTTGACCTGCTGTTTGCGAACAGAAAAGGTCTCGTGGGAGATGTGGAGGCTGGCAGCTGTCTTGGACAGAGTGACCATGAAATGGTAGAGTTCTTGATTCTTGGTGGAGCCGGGACGGGGAACAGCAAAACTGCTATGTTGGACTTCAGGAGGGTGGACTTTGAATTATTCAGAAGGCTAGTAGGGGGAATCCCCTGGGTTTTAGTCTTAGAGAGTAAAGGGGTCCAAGATGACTGGTTGTTATTCAAGAAGGAAGTCTTGAAGGCACAGGAGCTGGCTGTCCTCGTTAGCTGCAAAATGAGCTGGCAGGGAAGAAGACCAAAGTGGATAAATAGAGAGCTATTCTTGAGGCTCCAGGAGAAAAAGAGAATCTACCTCCTGTGGAAGAAGGGATGAGTGATTCAAAAAGAGTACAGAGAAGTTGTTAAGATGTGTATAGAGAAAATCAGAAACACAAAAGCCCAGCTTAAACTCAAACTAGCCACTGGGGTAAAAAGGAACAAGAAATGCAAAAAAAGGAACAAAAAAAATCAGTGGTAAGAGGAGGGCTAAGGAGAATCTTCATTCTTTACTGGATGAGGCTGGGAATGTGACACTGAGGATAAGGAAAAGGCAGAGGTTCTGAATGCCTTCTTTATGTCTGTCTTTAAAGGTCACCCAGTTATCTTCAGGGTACTCCACTCTGTGACCTGGTAGTATCGACTGGAGTGCAGACAGGACCTCCCGCAATTCAGGAGGACACAGTCAGAGACCTACTACTCCAACTGGACTGTCATAAGTCCATGGGGCCAGATGGGATTCACCTGAGAGTGATGAAAGAACTGACGGAGGTGATACCTGAGCCGCTCGCCATTATCTATCAGCACCCCTTCTTGACTGATGAGGTACCAGAAGATTGGAGGTTTGCCAGTGTGACTTCCATCTACAGGAAGGGTTGTAAAGAGGATCCAGGAAACTACAGGCCTGTTAGGCTGACCTTGGTGCCAGGGAAGGTTATGGAGCAGATTGTCTTGAGGGAGATCACACGGCATGTGCGGGACAAGCAGGGGACCAGGCCTAGCCAGCACGTGTTCACAAAGGGCAGATCCTGCTTGACCAACCTGATCTCCTTCTATGATTTAGAGACCCGTCTGGCTGACAAGGGAAAGGGTGTTAACCTAGACTTCATCAAGGCCTTTGACACTGTCTCCTACAGTATTTTCCTGGAGAAGCTGGCAGCCCGTGGCTTGGACAGGTACACTCCTGGCTGGATAAGAAACTGGCTGGAGGGCTGGGCCCAGAGAATGGTAGTGAATGGAGCTAAATCCAGCTGGTGACCTGTCATGGGTGGTGTTCCCAGGGGTCTGTGCTGGGGTCTGTCCTCTTCAATATCTTTATTGATGACCTGGATGAGGGCATTGAGTGCACCCTCTGTAAGTTTGCAGATGACACCAAGTTGGCTGGAAGTGTCGATTTGCCTGGGGGTAGCGTGGCCTTACAGAGGGATCTGGACAGGATGGGCTGGGCTGAAGCCAATGGGATGAGGTTCAACAACGCCAAAAGCCAGGTCCTGCACTTTGGCCGCAACAACCCCAGGCAACGCTACAGGCTTGGGGCGGAGTGGCTGAAAGACTGTGTAGAGGAAATAGACCTGGGGGTATTGATTGATGCTCAGCTGAACATAAGCCAGCAGTGTGCCCCAGTGGCCAAGAAGGCCAATGGCATCCTGGCTTGCATCAGGAACAGTGTGGCCAGGGAAGTGATTGTCCCCCTGTACTCAGCTCTGGTGAGGCCACATCTCGAGTACAGTGTCCGGTTTTGGGCCCCTCATTGTAAGAAAGACATTGAGGCCCTGGAGCGGGTTCAAAGAAGGGTAACAAATCTGGTCAGGGGTCTGGAGCACAGGCCTTGTGAGGAGCAGCTGGAGGAGCTGGGATTGTTCAGTCTGGAGAAGAGGAGGCTCAGGGGAGATCTTATTGCTCTCTATAACTACCTGAAGCGAGTTTGTAGTGAGCTGGGTGTTGGCCTCTTCTCTCATGTAGCTGGTGATAGAACTAGATGGAATGTCTTCAAGCTGTGCCAGGAGAGATTTAGGTTGGACGTTAGGAAATCCTACTTCTCTGAAAGAGTGGTCAGGCACTGGAATGGACTGCCCAGGGAGGTGGTGTAGTCATTGACCCTGGAGGTGTTCAAGGAACATTTGGATGTTGTGTTGAGGGACGTGGTTTAGTGAGTACTATTGGTGATAGGTGGATGGTTGGACTGGATGATCTTGATGGTCTTTTCCAACCTTGGTGATTCTGTGATTCTGTGATTCTGTGATTTATTTTTGTTCTTAATAAAGGCAGGTATTGGTATTCTTCAGTTTCATAACATTTACAAAACCTAGCAAATTCTGTGAAACTTTCCAGGCATTAGTGATCTGTTCTGCTAAGTTAGAAACACATTTGTTCAGATTTTGGGGAATAATAACTTAGGAGGACCTAATCTAACACAGTCTTTGCCTTTTAGCATGTAGTTCTAATGCAGAAGCATAACTTTCAATTCTTTATTTTATTTTTTCTGACATTTTGCTGTCTTGTTTATGTATTTGCAAAAAATAAATAACAGTAAAAAAATAAAGAATTATTTCTAAACTGATTATTTTTTTAACCAATTGTTTCTAAAGTAAGGTTTCTTGAATTTTCATTCAGTTATTAAAGTAACTGTAGGTACAAGATTATAATGAGATAAAAAAAAAAAAAAAAAAAAAAAAAAAAAAAGTGGATATTATGGAAGTAAAATTCTTATTTCATTCCAAAACATTTATTTTCTTTATAATCTGTCATTAGATCTCTTAAAGATTTTTTTCTTTGATATTTCTCATGTTTTAAAAACTCTTCTCCTGAACAGTGACTCATAAAATCCATGTTATATAAATGCGTATTTAGAAAGACAATTTAGAGATGTGATATTTGAAGGAGATGGAAATAAAGAAATGTCCAGTTAGTATTGTTACTGAGAAATATAACACATGGAATATTTGTAAAGGTTATGCAAGATAAATGTCTATCCTGCTTTTAACGGTTCACTTTGTCTTAGAAAGCCTTGTGAAGGTATAACTAATACATCAGCAATATGTAGTTTTGTGATAAGCTATAAGTGATTTACTAGTCACTGACTCACCTATTTAAGCTAATTCCTTTGCTTCTTAGGAAGTCTGTCTTTCTCCCTAGATATGCAACGTATGTCCTTTCATATTTTGTCTATCCTTCCTTCTGAAGTCTGTGTATGCATTAATGAATTTCATTTTGTTGCACAAGATGCATAAAGTACTGTAATACAAAATATTGAGTAAGATCTTCTGGTTAAATATGCCAAATAACACTTTTTTTTTTATTTTTAAATTTTATGTCTGACTAAAAAATAGAATATTTAGTTAAAATAAAAGATACTGTAGTTCCTCTTCTCTATGATGATGACAATGATTACTGTTGTTTTTCTTATTATTATTATTTGTATAATAATAATATTGAAGGAACATTACATAGAAACTCATTAACTGGTATGAAAAATGTAATTGAGGGCTAGACAGATTGCTGTCCTTGATATTCTATAGTATTAAATAACATGTGGATGTGGGTGTTTCTGCCTAAGCAGGTAAAGAAAAGATACTTTTTTTCTTTCTACTTATTATCATTGCCTTATTCTATGTACTAATTCCCATAGGTTGAAAAACAATGAAATAATGAAAATAGACATGAAATCCCATCTCAAATCCATCTCACTAGCACTCTCTGTGTGCGTCTACTCAGATAGAAAATGAGGAAGCCATTTTTAAACTCTTAGTTAGAGGAAGTACCAAATTAAGTATTAGCAGTAGTAGGAATCAACTCATAGATGACGAAGAAATATTTCTCTAAGTGGTTTCTTTATAGCTGTACAAAACTATTCTTTTCATCCTTTAGCAAACAGCAAAGGCATCAGATATTTTATATCTACCCTAGAAAGTCTGTTCAAGGCAAAAAAATTTTGTCTAATTTATTTTTCAACTGGGAAAGATAAGAAAGAGGGGATGGATGTGTACTACTAGTAGTGTTACAAAATGCTTTTAAATTCATCAGGGTAGCTATCTACAAAAAATGGATTTTGAGGTCTTCTTGAACAAAAATTACTGCAGAAAAAGACTGTGTCCTTGTAGTGAACTACACTGTAACCTTTAAGTGTTTGGAGCTCAGTGTGTACCTATCTAGTGGTTCTCCTCACAAATCCTTAAATGTTGCTGTCAGGGGAGTTTGTCCTTGTCCCCTGATCACTCTGTGATCCATTTTTGAAATATTGTCTGTGTTGAAACTTCATACCATGTTCTGTGAGTTCCTGAGAATTCTTGAAAATAAAAAAGGCTGTAAAGTTCCAGGCATGCATTTTGGACAATTATGCACTTAGTATGCAGGCCATACTGTGTATTTTGGGCCCGTTGAATTGTTCCTTCAGTAGTATATATATATATATCATCTGATGGGCAATTTATGTACATGTCTTGCTTGTCAAATCACTTCCCTTTAACTGTGGATTTGGATGTGAGTAAGAAATAAATAATAGATGCAATGCCATTCACAATCTGTCATGACATGCTGATGCTCTCACTTAAACCCTACTGATCCCTGTGCCTCACCCTGACTCATAGCTTCTGTTTTGCTGCCAAAATCATTTAAATCATATAACTTCATTTAAATCAAGAAAAGAAGGAAACAATAAATATCTTGCATAATTCCTTTCTGCATCCATTTTGGTTGCTTGTTATATCTAAATTCTGCTGTAAAAGTTTACTATTTAGTTGGGTACAAAATATGGCATTCTCTTTTCAGAGGCACAGTGCTCTCTATTGTGTTTCTGCAGATTTCTGTGCTATTTTGAGACATGTCCACATTATGGAAGCACTTACAGTTTCTAGTGAGGCCTTCAGGTCATAAAAGATGCATTCTGTGACCTCTAGTACGCGTACGTAAAGATGCATGAGCTTTAATGTGAGTGAGCACTGTGTGAGAGACAAGTGAGCCACTCTTGCAGGAGATGCTCAGTGCAGCAGATTCTCAAAACAGAAACAAGTAGCTAAGGCAGTGGAAGGAAACAGGCACACGATTTTCCTATGCCTTTTCATCCATATTTTTTTTTGACATGCAGATCAAGAGTCAAGTTGTGGTTATTTAAAAGGAAGAGAAGAAAAAAAAATATAGGATAACTTTCCTATATTAGTTACCAAGCTTGATTTTTTTTTTCCATTTTTTTCTCTTTTTCTTAACAATTTATTTGTTTACTTATTTCCAATTGAATCATCTGAAATATGTCTACTATTCTGGTCCTTCGGCACTAATATTTTATCAGTTTCACACATCAATTTCACTGTTTCACTGTCAAAAAAAAAAAAAAAAAAAAAAAAAAAAAGATTTTGCATATGTTAGTAAAAATTCAAAATATGACTTCCCTGCCTTTTTGAGACAAGGAGAAGATAGTAGGGTCAGGCTGTACACTTTCTCTATATCTCCTGCAGTTCACACTGAAAAGGATTCTCTTTCCTTATTTAATATTAAGGATGTAATTCTGCTGTATCACTGAATTTTTACTGAAACCAAGTCTTCTGGGCATAACCTGAAGTAAGTAATTGAATCAGTTACTTTTTTTTTTCTTGTCTCTTTTTTTCTTGTGGCAACTTCTTTGGCTTTTCAGCATGCATGTGATCTTTCTCTCCATATGTTCTTTTTCTTCCAGTTTCCTTTGGCTGCTCCACTACCTGCCATCCTGACCCATACTCTTACCACCTACAGTCTATCACCTACAGCACAGAAGCTGCTTACCACTCCTCTCAAAGAAAGAAAAATTCACCAGAAATTAATATCTTCTTGTTCTTACATTATAAATTCAGCATCACTTAAATTAACATTCATAATTATTTATCCCCTGATATTTGTCCCTTGATCCCTTTTCTACAGTTTGTCGTCTTTCCCTGTGACTGTTCTGTTTGATCACAGGGAAAACCTAAACTGAAAGCAAGCTTAGCTGAAGTTAATTTAAAAGCAAAGATATTCAGAAGCCCCCATGGGAAGCCTGGGACCTCACTGGATTCTGGCAATCCTGATTCTAGGTCCCACCCTCTGTACTGTTTCACACTGATTTGCACACAAAAGCTAACGGCAGAAATCACCCTGGCAGCAAAATAAACTTTGCAGTTTCCCTGACGCTGTTCTAAATGAAAGTTCTGTTTTTCTTAGCCTGGAGTGTCTTTGGCTCCTCATTCAAGCTAGGAGACTCAAAACTATGCTTGAATAGCGGCACCTTTAGTGCAGGCTGCTTTGGGAACCAATAAACCAATTTCCCCTGCCCTTGATTGGTCTCCTGAGGAGCACAGCATGTTCCCAGCCATTTTCAGATGCCAAAACTGTCATGACAAAGGCAATTAATATGGTAACAAGAGAGTTAGCATCCAAAACACTGTTTCCTGAGGGGCTTGTCACATAAGCTGTGGAAAACATTAGAAACAGTTACAATCTGCATTTCTTTCCCCAAATGTAAATTTCCAGAAACCTTTATAATTGCCCACATCTTGAACACTTGCAGTGAGTCAAAGATCAAAAGCCTGATTGAGTCAGATGCAGCATATATTTGTCTTCATTGTAACCCAGACCAGTAAAGACTGCTCTGTTGAAAGAATAAAGGCAATGAAAAAATCAAACTGGCAATGGAAAAACATGCTTTTCCAAATGAATATTGTATCTGTATATTACTGGGAGGTGTGTAGCCAAACTATATGTCCTCATAGAGCTTGAATGTAATCAAGGATTATCTTAATACTGTATCATGGTGATTGTTGGCTTTTTTGTTAGACTGTGTTCTAAGTAAGTTGTTAAATACATTGTCCAGCTTCTCAGCTGTGTCCATACATAATGAACACAGGTGGTATGACATAAAGGATCTGATATTGTATTACAGTCCTGGGTCTGATTCCAGACCTAATTTTGTGAATCTAATTCCAAAGGGCCATTATGTTCAAAGGGTTCATGGTATCACAGCAGCATTCTGAACCACGCCACTATAATCTAATCAGTATTGCAAGAGAAGTGGCATATTTCCATTTCATATTCCCTCTACACAAGAGAATCTTCATCTACTTTGTTAAATTGACTTTATAGCCCATTTATGCTGCTTAAGCATCTCAAAGAATAAAGCCAAGAATCTGGCCCATTCCTGTGTCTAACTTAATTGCATGCCTTAATGAAAACATAATATATAGATAATATTTATTTGCATGCTGAAAATCCCATTCTAATACATACTATCAATCACCTTTTTCCAAAAGTAGTTTGAGATTCTTCCTGATCAAACCACAGGATAGTGCTAATATCTTAGACATTATGAGATAGCAACTCCAGGTCTGGCTGTTACTGACACTTGTTTCACATCTCTGACTGTTGTCGCCAGGTTCAAAGCCAGTATATGTTTCTTACAAATACTGAAGATGGGACTGCATCCCTTGTCAGAACTACCTGAAACCAACAGCACCTCCTATTTACTACAGTTGCAGTTTGTGCTACATAGTCTGGATTCATTTGACTTTACTATGGTGTTTA
The DNA here is from genome assembly GCF_023343835.1 of Lagopus muta. NCBI lineage: Eukaryota > Metazoa > Chordata > Aves > Galliformes > Phasianidae > Lagopus > Lagopus muta. Next base: position 161,244,933 of record NC_064433.1, read on the forward strand.
TATCATGGTGCTGAAAGATCTAGAATGTCTGTAAAGAGTGAGCAGGACAAGAACAAGTTATACCTAGATTATAGAACCCAGGTGTGCAAAATTCTTGTTCTCTAGGCACACTTGTATACTGTCAAAATTACCACACATAAAAGTTTCATAGAAAGAAAGCATGAATCTGTACCACAAAGAGGTGTTATGTTACTTTCGGTGAGTTCAGAATCTGCATAGGAAATGGGGCAGGATGGGGGAGAATGCTGTGGTACACCTTGGAGTGTATTGCTACAGTCGTAGATATTCCCAGAAGGTATATTTATGCTCTGGTGGAATTTAAATTGCCTTCTGGAATTTTCTGTCACGCAAGTATTAACATGGTCCAGTGGAGTATGCTTATCTTGTAGGTTCTA